>NC_079426.1:6785114-6810114 GCF_026213295.1 Gadus chalcogrammus
TGTGTGTGTGTGTGTGTGTGTGTGTGTGTGTGTGTGTGTGTGTGTGTGTGTGTGTGTCTATTCTGTGTTATGGCTGCATTTGTTCTGGAAGTCTGTGCTGTGGCAAGGGATTGTGGCAAAGAAGCCTTTATTTACATTCATATGAAACCAGGAATGGCAACAGCATCAAATGCAATGCAGAGTTGTTGAGAGACATGCACACAAACACGCACGCACGCACGCACGCACGCACGCACGCACGCACACACGCACGCACAGATGCACACGCACTGGTCCACACACAATTATTAACACAAGTCCCAAGTACGGCTTGAATTGTAGTATAATAAAACCATGTCGTGTCTCATCTCTCTCCACTGTCCACACGTCTCCCTTCAGTGTCCTCCCGTCTCTCTCCAGTGTCCTCTCGTCTCTCTCCAGTGTCCTCTCGTATCTCTACAGTGTCCTCTCGTCGCTCCAGTGTCCATTCAATTTCAATTGGGGCATTAAGCAGACACTTTTATCCAAAGCGACTTACATCGGTTAATACACACATTGACACACCGACGGCAGAGTCAACCATGCAAGGCGACAGCCAGCTCGTCAGGAGCAGTTAGGGTTAAGTGTCTTGTTCAGGAACACAACAACACTCAGCTAGGAGGAGCTGGGGATCGAACTAGCAACCTTTAGGTTACAAGCAACCTCCTGAGCTAAGCCGGCCTCAGTGTCCTCTTGTCTCTCTGCAGTGTCCCGGTGCTTACGGGAATCCTGGCTCTCTCTCAAAGCTGACAGGAGAGTTACACTGCACAGCCTCCCCATGCTTAACGAACGGGGGGCCAGTGGGCCCGGTGGTGGGGCCGCAGTAGTGGATGGGTGTCAGATAGATCGGGGTAAGTGAGATGAATCTTCCTTCTTCCACTCCCTCCTCATCCACACTTCATCCGCTGAGCCTCGTCTCCTACACAGGCCTGGACCCCGGCCTCACCCCAACGAGCACCCACGTGCATGCACGAATGCACGTGCAAAGACTCACAACACGCACACACACACACACACACATGGGCCGACAACTCTCCGCTCTACTGAGGAGATACTGGTACGTCTTTGTTACTGTCCCCCGCTTGTGTGTCTCTGTGTTGGTTTGGGAGTGTTTGTCCTTTCCATGGCTCCCATGGTGGCCCCTGTCTTGAACCGGTACTCTGCTGGGAGAGGCCCCAGAAGCAGGCCACAAACCAACACAGCCACTGGTTTGTTCCTCTGGGGTCCAGGGGGAAGGATGGATGGATTCTTCCTGCCCAGCCGGTACCAGATGTGTGTGTGGACTGGAGTGTGCAGCGCTGAGTGACAGCGCTGGTAATGTAGGAAAATAGTGGTAGCGGTGGTCGGTGTAGCAGTGTAATGCGGAGAAGCATGGGAAACGGAACCGATTGGGGGAGAGATGCGACGGGCTTCGGGCAGAGCAGGGGCACGCAGGCGGAGGCCGAGAGGATGTTGAGAAGATTTGTTCTATTTTCTGAAACGTTTAGTGAAATTTGAGCTTTAAAGTGGAATTTGTGAGGGGGAAATGTGTGTGTTTGTGTGTGTGCATGCGTGTGTGTGTGTGTGTGTGTCTGTCTCTGTTTTTTAGTGTGTGTATGTGTTTGTGTGTGTGTGTATTTAATCGTGTGTGCGCTTGAGTGTGTATGTGAGAGAAAGTTTGAGTGTGTGTGTGTGTGTGTGTGTGTGTGTGTGTGTGTGTGTGTGAGTGTCTCTGTTTTTGAGTGTGTATGTGTTTGTGTGTGTGTGTATTTAATCGTATGTGCTCTTGAGTGTGTATGTGAGAGAAAGTTTTAGTGTGTGTGTGTGTGTGTGAGTGTCTCTGTTTTTGAGTGTGTGAGTGTGTTTGTGTGTGTGTATTTAATCGTATGTGCTCTTGAGTGTGTATGTGAGAGAAAGTTTGAGTGTGTGTGTGTGTGTGCATGTGTGTGTTAGTGTGTGTGTGAGAGAGAGTTTGAGTGTGTGTGTGTGTGTGTGTGTGTGTGTGTGTGTGTGTGTGTGTGTGTGTGTGTGTGTGTGTGTGTGTGTGTGTGTGTGTGTGTGTGTGTGTGTGTGTGTGTGTGTCATCCTGTACGTGCGTGTGTGTGCCAGGTCATGGCGGCCGGGTTGCCAGGTACGTGTCAGCGTTTCCAGCGGCCATGCGTCCGTAATGAGGAGGCTGTGAATTGTCACCACGGCAACACGCTATTCAGCTCGCCTGCTGACGTACATCAGCAACCCCTTCCATGGGGAAGCGCGCGCATGTGAGTTTGTGTGTGTATGTGTGTGTGTGTGTGCATGACTCTGTGCGTGTGTATGTGTGTGTGTGTGTAGGTGTATGTGTGTTTGTGTGCATGAGTGTGTGTGTTCGTGTACATGTATGTGTGTGCATGTGTCCGTGCAAGTGAGAGTCAGTAAGTAAGTAAGAAAGCCTTCTGGCGTCTCTTCAAAGCCACAAATGCCACCGCTCGCATTTTCCTGGTCCTGCTCCCTGAAGGGCTGGTCCAGGCACACATTCCTCCCCTCGTTTTTTTTCCTTTTTATATTGATTTATTTTTTGACACACAATGGCGGACTTTCCCTCTTCACACTGCCAGTGTTCTGCAGTAGCTCCTCCCGGCCAAGCAGAGGGAAGAAGAATCTGCTTTGAATCCCATGAGCCAACGGCATGTGGCTCATGGGCCTCAGGCTTCAGGCGGTACAGCGGCTCGGCTGGTGACCGGAAGGTTGCTAAGGTCACAAAGGTCCTCCTAGCTGAGTGTCGAGGTGTCCCTGAGCAACGCGCCTCACCCTAAGATGCTCCCGACGTGCTGGCCTTCGCCTTGCGTGGTCGAAACCGCCGTCGGTGTGTGGATGTGTGCTCGAATGGGGTGAATGTTGCACTTTGAGTGGCCACTGGTTAGAAAACCGCTGAATAAGTGCGGTCCGTTTACCATTCATCCAACGCGTGGGTGCTGTCGTCTGGGCTGGGGCTTCCCCGGTCCAGCCTGTCACTCCCACAGCGAGGATGGAGACAGAGGCAAAAACACGATCCCACGGGGGCCTGCAGCCCCCATCGCCACGAGCACGACCAACGGCCGCGTGGATGGTCCCGGCTGCCACCTGCAACACCTGGTGGGCCCTTACCTGCAGGTGTGCACACAGGCAGAGTTTACATCCTCAAATGAATTAGCCTCCATAAAATAAAACAGCCTTAATGACGCAGATAGGGGGCGTGTCCTGAGAGGTGGCCAGCTGCTGGTCCATATGTGAGGTGAGGATCCGAGTAAGGCTCCCGTCGTCCTGCGGTGTTTGCTCACCAACGCAGTCCGCCAACATCCTGTCTGGCCCGCGACCGTCCTGGGCCGCGGCAGCAGCAGCAGGCCCGCGGGGGGGTAGGACCTCGCCAAGTGGAAGGCCCGGCTTCTTATTGGTCCGGTCGGACCGCAATCAGAGCCAATAAGAGATAAGCGCCAGATTGCCCTCCAGATCGGCGTGGCGATAGTATAGTGCAGCGGTGGTGGTGACCGTGACGACGATAGCACTGTTGACCTGGGAACAGGTGTGCAAGCTGTATCTCACCTCTCCCCGCGCGCTCTCTCTGTATCTCGCTCTCGCTCTCTCCCTCCCTTCCTCTCTGTTTGTCTCTCTCTATCTCTCTCCCTCTCTCGCTCTTCCTCCCTCTCGCTCTCTCTCTCTCTCTCTCTCTCTCTCTCTCTCTCTCTCTCTCTCTCTCTCTCTCTCTCTCTCTCTCTCTCTCTCTCTCTCTCTGTTTGTCTCTCCCTCGTCCTCTCTCGCCCAGGTGGCCTGAGCAAACACGCTTGGCTTGTTGTACACTTCATAGCAAACTTGATGTCGCTTCCCCTCATTCCTTTTTTCTCGAGGTAGCCATCCATGTCACTGACCTGCTGGCTCTCTCTCTCTCTCTCTCTCTCTCTCTCTCTCTCTCTCTCTCTCTCTCTCTCTCTCTCCCTCTCCCTCTCCCTCTCCCTCTCCCTCTCTGCTCACGGCTGGATTATGTGAGGAATGCATTTCTCCCCAGCAGAGCCAACAGACCCCCGTCAGATTCCATCGGTCCCAGCCAGCAGGGCTGTGTTGACTTACAGCGATGTATGGAAGGAGGTGCCGTCAATGATGGGCGTCGAGGTGGAGGAGGAGGAGGAGGAGAGGGAGGAGGAGCCGTCAATGGAGAGCGCGTAGCAGGAGGTGCAGGAGGAGGAGGAGGAGAGGGAGGAGGAGCCGTCAATAGAGAGCGAGGAGCAGGAGTAGGAGGAGATGGAGTTGAGGTACATTGGGCTGTGCAGCGTTCTACTATTAGTTAAGGTTGTTATGATGGATCACCAAAAGGCAGTATTATATAGTGGGGCTTCTTTCTCTCTGGAGATGAATGTGTGCAGTGCAAATCCCCGAACTGCCAGGCCAATGAAACTATTATTCTCATTTCACAAACAGTATGGTTATAAAGGCTTGGCTCACGAAGCCCGTCCTTGTTATGATTGAGAACCATAAGTGTATAAATATGCCTATAACCTTCCTGGCAACAGGCCTCTGCATTAATGGCTTCCAGCAGGCAAAGGACCCATGAAGGAATGTTAACAAATTGACATTTAGCATCATAAACAGAATAAGACAAAGGGGTTAGGAGGAGGAGGAGGGGGGGGGAGTTACAAGATCAACAGCAGCCAGTGTACAGAACACGTTTACAAGCTCATACCGGTCTGGGCTTTTCCTTCACCTATTACTTCTTATTTTTTGCTGAGCAACACAAAGCCCTGCTCGTAAATCACACAGTGTGTATTAACCTTGTACTAACGAGTGATTTATAAATCACATTCTGCTCGTGAAATCGAATGAGACGGTTCACCGAATGGAAACTGGTTATTCTTAACGAGTTATTTTATATGTTTAGTCACTGTGTCCAGAGGCGTATTTGTTTGTGCCTTCAGATCCAATTTATGTACACTTTATGTACAATGTTAGACCCTGATATCATTTCATATGCTCAGTCTGAGGGAAATTGTGAAATGTTAGTAGAAAGTACATGGGTAAAAGGGGGTGAGTGTATGACTGTATAGATGATATATTGTTGTGTGTGTGAGCGTATGTGTGTGTGTGTGCATCTTTATGCGTGCATTGGTCTGATTGAGCAATGCTAGATTTTGTTCCCCCATATGCAAGAGAGGGAGGAGGATTGTCTGGGAAGGAATCATAGAGAGAGAGAGAGGGGGAGAGAGAGAGAGAGAGAGAGAGAGAGAGAGAGAGAGAGAGAGAGAGAGAGAGAGAGAGAGAGAGAGAGAGAGAGAGAGAGAGAGAGAGAGAGAGAGAGAGAGAGAGAGAGAGAGAGAGAGAGAGAGAGAGAGAGAGAGAGAGAGAGAGAGAGGCTGGGTCTTAGTCTCCGAGGGTGAGCCATTTCGCTGTATAAGCTGTCGGTAATGAAGGCCGAGCCAGGGTCCGCTTTGATCCTCGTGTGTCCTTTAGCACGTCCAAGAAACGCTGTGCTCCACAGAAAGGAGACCTCTAATCTCCTTAGTCGTACACTTAACATTCCACCAGGTTTGAGGACAGAGGAGAGGGCTCCATCCCTCTCTGTTTCCCTCCCTCTCTCACTCGCTCCCCACTCGCTCACAACCCTCGCTATCCCTTTATACTCTGGGTCCAGTTCGAAGCTAATGTGTAAATCTGCATCCTGTTTGGCACGGTGCGTTTCTGAATTGGACCCAGAGAATTAAATAGAGACTGGAGATGAAAGCAGAGGGGAGGGGAGGAAGCCCCATCCCTTAGATTGCAGGCTTTAGATATATTCTCTTTTTGCTAGCTATGGCTTTTCATGTTGTTCTTTCTGCTCAGCAATCTTTCCCTGCTACACCCCAGCGATCTGACAGCAATCATTCAAACGGTGGATTTGATTAAGAATCACTCTCTTCTACAAGTCAGTACCGGTGATTGATTCTCCCTTTTTTCACGACTCCAGGAATATATTTTATTTTTTCATTTTACTTTCTTGCTGCTTGCGCTCAGACGTTCATTTATCATCCATTTCTGAGCTGACATACCTGTACAAAGAGAGGGGACACTGAGGCCTGCTCCGGGAGAGGTCTGGGGACTACAGACAGAGCTGGAGCCCAACCCTTGCCCCCCTGCTCAACCTCTGCTCACCTGCCCGCCACCGGGAGCGACCGAGGGGGCATGGAAGAACACCGGCCACGGTGGCTGGTTCTCCTTGGCTGCGTGGAACGTGGGACGGTGACTCACCCGGCCCCAGCAGCCTTCCACTCTCTAACCTTTACCGCCTCCCAGACGTTACACCAGGCATACCTCTCTTTGCTTGTGGATTGGCCTTGACTTGTTCTCCCTCCCCCCCCATCCCTCCCCCTCCATCCCTCCCCCTCCACACAGCACTTGGTCTACCGGGGAAGACCGGGAGAAGGGGGAGACGGGGGAGAGAGATGGCGGGATAATGGGGGTTGTTTGCAGTGCTGCAGAGCACACACAGCCGGGCGGAATACCGGTCTGGTGAAAGGGGGCCGGGAACGACCGGGGGGGGGCCAGAGGGGGGGGGGGGGGGGGAATGATAAGGGCTCTGCTAAGCGGCTGCTGAGGGGCCATGAGAGCACAAACATTACACCGCTGTGTAACCCCACCTCGGGGGCCCCGTCGCTGAACGTCATTGTTCAGCGGCCCCCGGTGCTGCGGGGCTGGAGAAGATAGAGAACGGGCGGGCCCCCGACGGCGCCCCCCCCCCCCCCCCCCCTCCGGCTTATCGCTGGATCCCGTCCCGTTCCGGAGGGGGCGGGGGCCTGTTCTCAGACGTCTTCAGGAGCCGTCGGGCCGGCGGCGTGTTGTTCCTGGCGTTCCCGTCGTTCCGAGGACTGGGTTGAAGGCTATTTATAGCGGGCCCCTGGGAACGGGCACATGGGCAGAGGCAGTGTGTGCCTCACGGTTATCCACAGTGTTTGGCTTGTCTCCGCCGAACAAGATCAATCATGTGTGCTGAGTGTTTGCCCTCTGAATTAATGTTTAAATAAGGAGGGAAACGGCGCGCCGTTCAGATGGGATCCCTAATCTCCCTGAAACCAGTGTTATCTGGCAGCGCTGTGGGAAAGAAACACGCTCCCGCCTCCGTTCGGGAAGAGGTATTCTACAAATGCCCTTGACTTTGCGTATATTTGCGCATTTCTCAACGTGAAGCACAGGAAATGATGTTTGGATTAAATCATACCCTTGCATCAAATGTCCTTCGTTACGCAATAACCCTCTCTCTCTCTTTTTTTTTCTCTCTCTCTCTCTCTCTCTCTCTCTCTCTCTCTCTCTCTCTCTCTCTCTCTCTCTCCCATCCAGCCGTGTTCTTGCAATAGATGTGGTTTCAAGCATTTGTCTTTGTGAATGTCTGTATGTATCCTCATACGTGTGTGAGTGTGTGTGTGTGTGTGTGTGTGTTTGTGTGAGTCTATGGATGCATGTCTTCCATTCTCATGCATTCCCACTACACGCCATTCACATGTCATTGTGCGGTGCTTACAGCCACTATGGTGTGCGTGTGCAGTTGTGCGTTTCTGATTTATCTGCGCTCGGCGGCTCGTCTCTGGAGCTCGTCGACGCGGCCTTCCTCCCCGGCCTCGCGGCGTCCTCGCCGAGGAAGACTTATAGGAGGAAGGGGCGCAGAAAAAAAGGGGGGAAATGTGAGTTACGGCGGGAAACGGAAAGTTAAACAGTTGTCTAAACAGCGTCCACAGAGCGAGCTGCAGCCTTCATGGGTTACAGACAGAGAACAACGCGTGCTCTGTCACACTGGAGGTGCTGCTCGCTGCTCCTCCCCGCCAGCCCTGAACATCACCGCCCTGACGCCCGTCTCGGTGGGGTAGGTTGTCCTACCCTTTGTGAGAGCATGTGTGTGTCATCGTGGGTGTGTGTGTGCGTCATTGTGTGTGTGTGTGTGTGTGTGTGTGTGTGTTTCATCGTGTGTGTGTGTGTGTGTGTGTGTGTGTGTGTGTGTGTGTGTGTGTGTGTGTGTGTGTGTGTGTGTGTGTGTGTGTGTGTGTGTGTGTGTGTGTGTGTGTGTGTGTGTGTGTGTGCATGTGTCATTGTGTGTGTGTGTGTGTGTGTGTGTGTGTGTGTGTGTGTGTGTGTGTGTGTGTGTGTGTGTGTGTGTGTGTGTGTGTGTGTGTGTGTGTGTGTGTGTGTGTGTGTTTGTGTGTCATTGTATCTGCGTGCGTCATTGTGTGTGTGTGTGCGTGTGTCAGTAAAGTACATGAAATAAATGCACTGTTCCGGGGGCGCTTCGTCTGGGATAATTAGCTCCGTGCTCGAGTTTGATCACATACTGGGAAACTTGCTATTTAACAAGTATTCGCCGAAGGGCGAGGGGGCCATTCCCCACTATTCACGGAGCCCGAAGTTTTACACGTGAACACTCCACTTTTTCCATGATTTATTTGTTTTTATTAGCAAACAAAATGGGACATTCTGCAATGAAAACAATATCCTAAGTTTGAGATCTCAATCATGGGATATTGTCCTATATCCCAAGATAGTGAACCAATCAAATTGCGCCATTTTAAGCGGTTCACGTGTAGCAAATAGTAATTTATATTACTCACTGCTACTACTACTCCTGATTTATTCGAGGCGACCGATTCATTGGGAATCAATTAGGAATTAAACGGGGAAGGATTTGCCAACTTGAGTTTAACACGTGCATCCACTCTCCCACCTGCTGGACACAACCTTCAGGTGACTCAAGGCCCTACAAACCAGCACATCTTGCACACTACTTGGTTGTGGAGGGAGGCCATCCCACTGTGTGTTGGGCTGCGTCCGAGCCAAACGATGTTATCCTTTCCCCCCCTGAATGATGGCTTTACCGGACCCTGACCCGGGCGCCGTGCTCAGGCGTGAAAGCAAGCAGGCCCACTTCCTCCCTGGCTTGGGTTTATCCTAACCGTGAGATGATGTGGCTCAGGAGGTAGAGCGGGTAGGCTGGTAACCGGAAGGTTGCTGGTTCGATTCCCCGGCTCCTCCTAGCCTCACTCTTACTGCTCCTGACGAGCTGGCTGTTGCCCTGCGTGGCTGACTCCGCCGTCAGTGTGTGAATATGTGCATGAATGGCTGAATGTGAGGCAGTATTGTGAAGCACTTTGACCGGCCACTGGTTAGAAAAGCGCTGTATAAATGCAGTCTTTTTACCATTTATCAGCAACAGGCCGTCCCCGGGCCTACCGGGCCCTCAGACCTCGGGACCTGCCTCAGCCCCTAGCACCAGAGTGGCCCCCTCAGCAGACGGAGCGCAGACATGGACAACCCCCCCCCCTCGATGAAAACCCAGAGCCCTTAATGAACAGCGTTGACAGAGGGGTCATTAAGACGCCGTGCAGCTCTCGTTCTAAAGACTTATTCCGTCCGCTCTACAAACACCCCCTCGGAGACTGTATATCCGAATTCCTGAGTTCATGAGTGTACGCTGAGGGGGTGAGTGATTCTTTCAGGGGCTGCACTGTAGGATGGATCATTCATATCCGTGGCTGTTGGTCTGCGTGGATTTGTTTGAGTGTATCTATATCCTAGGGACTGCGCAATCACGGAGAAACATTGAATTGTTTTCGCTGCTTGACAGAGACTGATGCCTCAGAGAAAAGACGATGATGATGAAACCACGGCATGTTGTTTACGCTGTGCCGAGCGAACGCAGGAAGCTTGAGCCACTCGGGCACGTCCTCATAAACGAGGCGTCCGGGTCAGGTCAGTTTTATTCTGTCATGAATAACACTTCAGCCTGACCCTCAAGGGCCCAATCCACGAGAGAGAGAGAGAGAGAGAGGGACAGAGGGAGGGAGGGAGGGAGAGAGAGAGAGAGAGAGAGAGAGAGAGAGAGAGAGAGAGAGAGAGAGAGAGAGAGAGAGAGAGAGAGAGAGAGAGAGAGAGAGAGAGAGAGAGAGAGAGAGAGAGAGAGAGAGAGGAGAGAGAGAGAGAGAGAGAGAGAGAGAGAGAGAGAGGGGGAGAGAGAGAGAGAGGGAGGGAGGGAGTCAACTATTGGTCCAAACCCAGGTCACTATTTAGCAATGATTAGGTCAGTGGGTATATGAATTGCTACATGATGCTAACTGGGGCCAAGAGACTAAACTGTGGCTCTGTCTCGGAGTGTCAGAGGTCAGCGTGATACGAGCAGAGTAGACTGTTGAGCCACTTATCACCGGCGACCCCGCAGGAGGTCGGCGTGCGGGAGAAGAGACGGCGGTCTCCCTGAGCGGCGTGGAGCGTTGCAACACGGGGCCGTTGTCACCGGGAGTTCACCGGCCTCGTTAGCCTGAGGGATGACCGTCTGAGACACTGGACGTGGAACCAAACAAAGGATTTCCACAGCTCCTTTTCTCACCCCTGATTAAATGTTCAACTTGTAGGCGGAGAAAACATTAGGATATCGTTTCTTCCAGGCATTAGGAGCGAGTTGGAGCAAACTTGGACCTCTTGTAAAGGAAAGGAGAGTTTAAGGTTTCAATAATGATCCCTGACTGGCTTCTCTCTCTCTCTCTCTCTCTCTCTCTCTCTCTCTCTCTCTCTCTCTCTCTCTCTCTCTCCCTCTCTCCCTCTCTCTCTCTCTCTCTCTCTCTCTCCTACCTCTTGAGGAATCCTGAACACTGTATTAACCCCTTCTGCTACATGAGGCATGACAACCACAAGAAAACCAGCTTCATTCATCCAACCATTCATTCATTCAGATACAGTGCACAACGTTGAACAGTTTCTGCATTGATAGTATTTTGGTGGTTGTTTTTGTCCCTTCTCGGTTTGTCTAAACTGTACTTCATCCATGCTGAGGTATTGTGGTTGAAAGGCACTTTGAGCTCTCTGACTTCCTCCTGGAGTAAACCCCTGTCACTTTCGTTGGAGAGAGGGAGCGGCTTATTTAGGGGAAGTGGACTGGTCCATTTTGATGAAGTATAAATCGCAGATAATGGTCCATCTGACCAAGAGTAGAGCGGAGTAGAGGTAGAGCAGCATGGTTAGAGGGACAGGGTCGCTGGCCTAACAGTTAGGCCCCGGTGGGAGCGAATGCCTTGGGGTTCACGGTTGGCTGGTGTTAAATGCTCGGACCAAATTGAGCTGTCTCTCTTTCTCTCACTCTCTCTCTTTTTCTCTTTCGCTTTGTGTGTGTGTGGGTGTGTGTGTCTTTATGTGCGTGTGTGTGTTTCTGTGTGTGTTTGAGTGTTTGTGTGTGTGTCTGCATCTGGGTGTATTTGTGTGTGTGTGTGTGTGTGTGTGTGTGTGTGTGTGTGTGTGTGTGTGTGTGTGTGTGTGTGTGTGTGTGTGTGTGTGTGTGTGTGTGTGTGTGTTTATGTGTGTGTCTGTCTGTCTGTGTGTGTTCGCGTGTGTGAGTGGGGTTTAAGAGAGTATGGACCTCCCAGCATTTGGACGTCCACAGGTCGTTGCTTTAAAAGCCCCATTGCTTGCTGAGGAGCTGTCCTCTAACAATAACAACCATAAACTCCGGTTGGCTCCTATTGTAATATTTTAGTATTTAAGTAAGTGTGTTTCATTTGGTGCGTTCAAGCTGCCAGATGATAAACAGAAATAAATGTTTACAACAATGGAGCCTATTCCTCCCTCCTGTATCTCACTTTGTCTGCTTTGGACGTTTCTTAAGTTGTCTTCACTGACGACTCGATGTGATTTGTAACTATTGACGCTATACAAGTTGTACAAGCTGCTAAATTAACCCTTTAAGTCTGCTCTTTAAACTGGCCCAAAGCACCCCTTGATAAGAAAATACCTCAAGATCAGTATGGATGAAGGGAAAAACATTCAATTAAACCTTTAGAAGTTACCTTAATTGTGATCTACAAAATGTGAAAAAAAATTGAGAGGTTATCGTCAACGATCAAACACATGTGGATCTGTCTCTCTCCCTATCTGTCACTCTGCCTGTGTGTGTGTGTCTCTCTCTCTGTTTCTGTCTCTGTCTCTATCTCTCTCTCCATCTCTCTCTCTGTTTCTCTCTCTCTCTCTCTCTCTCTCTCTCTCTCTCTCTCTCTCGCTCTCTCTCTCTCTCTCTCTCTCTCTCTCTCTCTCTCTCTCTCTCTCTCTCTCTCTCTCTCTCTCTCTCTCTCTCTCAGTGGGCCCTGGGGTCCCGGCTCCAGCTCTGTCAGGTGGCTGCGGCTGAACGGGGGTTAAGTGACGCCTGGAGCCGCTGCAGACGAGCTTAGCGTTTGACTGACACCTATTTATACCTGGGACCCTGGAGCCAAGCCAGGTGTGTTTGTGCGTCTGTATGTGTGTGTGTGTGTGTGTGTGTGTGTGTGTGTACGTGTGTGTGTGAGAGAAGAGGAATAAGCGAGAAGAGGAATAAGCGAGAGAGAGAGAAGAGGAGAGAAGAAGGAGAGAGAGAGAGCAAAACTCTCTGTTCATTCATCAATAAGAAGTTTAAAGAATTCATGTTGGAGGTTCAACACTCTCCATGACATTTGGCATCGTTCATCAAAGAGACAAGGGCCCTCGCACACAAATGACTCCTGGCTTTCCTTTACCGCTGTGCTGTTGTCGTACTGGTGCTAAGCCATGACCTCGGGTCGAGTTGTCCCTGAGCAAGAAACCTCTCCCTAACTGCTCCCGACGAGCTGGCTGTCGCCCTGCATGGTTGACACCGCCGTCGGTGTGTGAATGTGTGCATGAATGGGTGAATGTAAGGCAATATTGTGAAGCGCTTTCACCTTCCACTGGTTGGAAAAGCGCTGTATAAATGCACTCCATTTACCATTTACCAGTCACTGGCCACCAGTCACCAGGACTCCTTGTTCTGTTTTCAGCGTGGGTTCGCAGGCCGCCGAAAGGATGATGGGGTGAGCGGAATTTCACAGGTGACCTGTCAGTAGACCCCTGGTTCTCCGGTGATCGCGGGTTCCCAGGCCAGGTGTTTTTTTTCCTTTGGGCTCTCTCCACCGTGGACGTGGCAGGGTTCGATGGCACAGGAGTCAATAACTTGACTTGACGGTTCATCTCTCAACACTCCTCTGTTTTTAAAACCCTCCTTTGGGGCCTTATGAACGAAATGAAGAAATGTATTTCACAACCTGGGTTCAAGGGGACAGAAGGAGGCGCATCTGTGGCAAAGGTCGGGCCTCAATTAAGGGTTCCATGCAGCAATTTAGTACTTAGCCCTGAAGAAAGACATACCGCGCAAGTCTGGGAGCCATCGATCCAGAAGACTGGCTAATTAGACTGAAGCTTCAACCGTCTTCACTTGGGGCATCCGCAAGTCAGGCTAGGAGAGCGCTAATCCCCCTGGGTTGTTTCTGTTACGAGACAGACCAAATGTCTCCCTCTCTGCCACAAATGAATTAAGAGAGAGATTGATCACGACGGAGTTGAGTGCGGTTAATGTCGCAAGGTTTATTTTCCAGCGTAGAGGATTGGTGTTTGTGAGTTGGTGTCGGCTTTCTGGAATAATCATTGCTCACCCCGATGCCTGTCTTTCACACTATCGTCTGTCTTAGCACAAATATTTACTTTTTCTTATTGCCTTTCGGGTGTAAACTACGGGAGTGTTGCCTCCATATCCTCGTTGACCCGCTGTATCGCCATCGAGAGGGTCGGGAATCCAACACGATGCCTCGTTTATCCAGCCTTCCCAGTGTGTTTTCAATCACTAAACTGCTTTGGCTCAGCATCCCTTAATGAGAATCAGAGGAGAAGTTAAACTATGGGCCCTGGACCCTTCTGGCAGACCGCACCAGAGAAGGCTCTGAAGTCCGCTCCAGACACAGCAACCTTTGGTCAACCCTTAACTCCTCCGCCGCCCTGTCTCTCTCACACTAGTGCACACTGTGGACTGTTTGTTTGTTAACTTGGCGTGACACTGCTCCTCCAGGATGCGCCTTCTTCCTCTCTTGGAGTATGAAACCAGACATGATGTTTGAGTTTTGTGTCTGACTTTGGTGTGGCTTTTCCATGCCTCTGCCCTGAGCAAAAATGAAAAATAACCCAGACGTCGTAGACATAATCAGCTGCTACTGCTTCTGCTAAGCTAGCTGGGGAGACATGTAATCCCCTTAGAACATAACAAAAATACACAACTCTTGTTTCTCGGGCGACATAAATATTTTGTCACCCGGGACAGATTGGCTACGTCGATTAGCTTCTTATTCTGTTCCCGTCGTGATTTATCTTCACAGTGTTTGTTTTGGAGCTTTGTTTTGTGTTAGCATGCAGTTAGCAAGAGAAGCTAACGATTTGGTGAAATACTAAACAGGGTTGGTTCTCAGTATGTGTGGTCTGTGTCCGTGTTGGTTCACCCCGCGGTGTGGACAGACACACACTCTAATATAGGCCTTACGTAGCCTTCATAACCATTCTCTTTCAGTGTTTCTCTTTCTCTGTCTCTATTTTCTACTTACTTTTCTTCTCCCCTCTCTGCATTCTCTCTCCTCTCCCTCCTCTCTTTTACCTCTGTCCCTTCTCCCCCCTTCTCTGCTCTCTCTCTCTCCCTACCTTCTCTCCCCTCTCTCCCCTCTCTCCCTTCTCTCCCATCTCTCATCTTTCCCTCCTCCCCCACTACATCCCCCCCCCCCTCCCCGCCCGCTATATGTCCCCCAGCAGGGGGGGGTGTGATGTGCTTGGCATGGGGGGGAAACTCACTGTTTCATGTGAGCATGTTAGCACGCTGTTATTGTTATTATTACAGGAGGGTGTTTAAGGTAGGAGAGAGGGGTTTATGAATGAGGCCCATACATACCTCAGGTCCAGTGGTTTAACCCCTGCCCCCCTCCCACCAACACACACACACACACACACCATTCTGAACAAAGGGACATTGTCGCTGCAATGAAAACATTCGTATTTGACTCATTATGGCTGCCATTCATTTTCCCTCACTCTCTCGCTCTTGCTCGCTCTCTCTCACACACACACAGTCTGTCTATCTCTCTCTCTCTCTCTCTCTCTCTCTCTCTCTCTCTCTCTCTCTCTCTCTCTCTCTCTCTCTCGCTCTCTCTCACACAGTCTGTCTCTCTCTCTCTCCTCTCTCTCTCTCTCTCTCTCTCTCTCTCTCTCTCTCTCTCTCTCTCTCTCTCTCTCTCTCTCTCTCTCTCTCTCTCTCTCTCTCTCACACACACAGTCTGTCTATCTCTCTCTCTCTCTCTCTCTCTCTCTCTCTCTCTCTCTCTCTGTTTGAGTGCTGAGAGCGTGTGTGCGTGAGCTGCGGAGCGTTTGCGTTTTTTTCTAATTTTATTTTCATTTTCTTTGGTAAATGGCATTGATTTCTGTATAGTTTATTGGGAATAGGTCACTGTGAATTATATTTTTCGATTTTGGTGGTTAGTTGGGGTGGTGTTTGGGTGTTTGTTTGTCTCCTACCGGCGTCTCGCCGGTCGGTGGGTGCGCAGCCACCATGGTGAATGGAGATCCTCTCTCCACGCTAACCAGAAAGCACGGCCTTAAGATCTGTCCGGGCTTTCAATGTAGCGTGGAGGACATTTGTTTAGCTGTGGGGGAGAAGGTCGGGTATGACCGGATTAAGTCGGCCGCTCGGATGAACGGCGCCGTGGTAATCTTCCTGGACCAGCTAGAGAAGGTGAACCGAGTCGTCGAGGCAGGCATCACCGTCAATGATATGTTTGTTCAGGTGCTGCCGCTGGCACAACCTGCGACTAGGGTAGTCCTGTCGAACGTCCCTCCTTTCATTACCGACGAGTTTCTCAGCAGAGAATTGTCCAGACACGGGAAGATTGCTTCCCCGGTTAAAAAATTCATGTCTTGCAAGTCTAATTTGCTGAAACACGTGGTGTCTCACCGTAGACAGCTGTATATGATACTGAACAATCGGAACGAGGAACTGAACCTCCGTTTCATTGTGAAGGTAGATGATTATGAATACGTGATTTTTGCAACCTCGTCGGGAATGAAATGTTTCGGTTGTGGAGAGGAGGGGCACACGGTGAAAGCGTGCCCGAGACAAGGTGATCTGACTCCGGCTGGTCCGGGGGGGGCTGTTGGTGCCGGGGCGAGGCCACCACTTGGGCGGCGGGGGTCCGCTGCCTGGCAATCGGCTCCCCCGGCCGGGGAACCCCCCGCTGCGGCACCTATTGTCGTCTCCGAGCGGCCGGCGGCCGCTCCGCGTGCTGCGCCGCGTGGTGCTGCTGCGGTAGAGGACGCTACGCACCGGGTGAGTAGTGTAAATACACAGGGTGTGGGTGTGAATGATGTGAGTGAAAGTGGGAATGAGGTTTTGGGTGGAACAGAGGAAAGTGTAGTGGTGGGAGGAAAGGAGAAGGAAGCTAGTGTAAATGCAGGTGGAGAACAGGTAGGCCTAGTTGGGATCAGCGAAGGGGGACAGGCAGTAGATATAGGCGAAGTGCAGACGGAGGAGGTCATTGATGAAGTAGAGGTGGATGGGATGGAGGAAGAGGAGGCAACAGATGTGGTAAAGACAGTAGGCCTACTTGGTGCTAAACGTAGGAGAAAAATAAAAAACGCATCAAGTGAGGCAAAAAGCAGTAAAGTCTGTGCAGAAGATAGACAGGCAGATAAGGGAGCCAGTACAGATGAGAGTGGCAGTGATGAATATGTATCTGATGGCAGTGAAGTTCCTGGCCTCACCAGCAGCCAACAAAGAACCCAATATACTGCTGATAGAATAAGCGTTTTTTTAAAGCAGACCAAAAACCAGCATAAAGTGAAAATTGAGGATTTCTTCCCTAATTTGCTTTTGTTTTGCTCCTCTGCCCGGCTCCACATTAGCCAGAAAGAGGTGTCTGGCCTCACCGACCAAGAAGTTTTTAGATTGAAGAAACTTGTGCTTAAGGCAAAGAAACAAATGAATACTGATGATGACAAATGCTCAAATGTGTGTCTTAGTTAATTTGTTGATTGTGTATTTTGTTTTTAACATCACATTTGACATGGATTGTTTTAGGGTAGGCAGTGTTAATGTAAATGGAGCCAGAGAGGGGAAAAAAAGGGCAAGTATTTTTGAAACAGCAAAAATGAAGAAAGTCGATGTTTTATTTTTACAAGAAACGCACAGTGATGGGGGCAATGAGGCGGACTGGAGGAGAGAGTGGGAAGGGGAAGCCATTTTGAGTCACGGTACCTCTCTGAGTGGAGGAGTAGGCTTCCTCTTCTCCAAGGCTTTCACTCCGGTCTCACTGGAGGTCGAGCATTTTATCGAGGGGAGGCTACTTTTAGTCAAAGCTCGGTTTGATGTTTTTACGGCTGCTTTTATTAATGTGTATGCTCCGACAAATGGTGCAGAGAGGAAAGTTTTTTTAGAAAAGGTAAGTGATGTTTTAAATGGCTGTGCAACGGAGGATTTTTTATTCTTGGGTGGGGATTTTAATTGTACTGAAAATGAGGTTTTAGACCGAAACCATGCAGAGCCACATCCAGCATCCCAGCATGCTCTGAGGCAGCTGGTCTCTGCTTATGGCCTGGTGGATGTATGGAGAAGGATGCATGCAGACTGCCGACAGTATACGTGGTCCCACCTCAGAGAGAGTAGGATATCCTCAGCCAGACTAGACCGTATTTATTGTTTTAAGCATCATTTTAATATTTATAAATCATGCACCATTATCCCAGCTGTTTTTACTGATCACTCTTTGGTTTTATGTCAGGTTTTTATTGGAAATGTAAAACATAAAAGTGCTTACTGGCATTTTAACTCTGTTTTAACGTTTGATAGAAAGTTTAGGGAGGTGCTTATTTATTTTTGGGATGTTTTTAGGCAGAGGAAGAATGATTTTAGTAGTCTTAGGCAGTGGTGGGACCATGGCAAGACCGAAATCAAACTTTTATGTCAACAGCACACCCTCAATGTCACTAGAGACATCACTAGATCTATGAAGGACCTGGAGATAGATATAGTGGAACTAGAGAATTTAGGTGAATCCACAGGAGATCGAGGACATATTGAAGTCCTCAAAATTAAAAAGCTAGCATTAGCTGACCTGCTGGAAAGTAAAGTACAGGGTGCACTGGTCAGGTCCCGGTTTCAAGCCATTGCGGAGATGGATGTTCCTTCTAGCTATTTCTTCGGCCTGGAGAGGAAGAATGGGCAGAAGCGAGTAATCCACACACTACTTTCAGACACAGGGCAGGAGATTGTCGAGCCAGGCCAGATCCGGAGGCGTGCAGTAGAGTTCTACACTTCCCTCTACAGTAGCGAGTATGAGGAGGAGGACTCACTGATAGAGGGGTTCACTGGTGGACTACCTCAGGTCTCTGCAGAGACCAACTCCTGTCTTGAAGGGCCGTTAGAGGTGCAGGAACTATACGCCGCCCTGCAGGGCATGCAGGGACGGCGGGCTCCCGGCATAGACGGCCTCACAGTTGAGTTTTATAAAGCCTTTTGGGACATCTTTGCTAATGATCTTTTAGATGTTTTTAATGAGAGTCTGGCCTCTGGCTCAATGCCCACTTCATGCCGCAGAGCAGTCATCACTCTCCTCCCAAAGAAAGGTAACCTGGTAGATATAAAAAACTGGCGCCCTGTGTCTTTGCTGTGTGTGGATTATAAGCTTCTGTCCAGACTTTTTGCCTCCAGGCTGGGGAGGGCTATGGAGCAGGTCATCCACCGGGACCAGACCTACTGTGTGCCCGGCAGGTCCATGGTGGACAATGTCCACCTCATTCGTGATGTTTTGGACGTCTCCAGCTCATTGGGTTTTAACACTGGTTTGATTTCTCTGGACCAGGAAAAGGCTTTTGACCGCGTTGAACACAACTTCCTCTGGAAAGTTATGGAGAAGTTTGGGTTCAGCGCTGGTTTTATAGCTAAGATCAAGGTGTTGTACAGTGAGGTTGAGAGTGTGCTAAAGGTCAACGGTAGTCTGTGTGCTCCTTTTAGAGTGTGTAGAGGTGTCAGGCAGGGCTGTGCTCTGTCTGGGATGCTCTATGCACTCTCCCTGGAACCCCTCCTCAACAAAATACGTCTTAATATTGAAGGTCTAATTTTACCTGGTTTTAGTGGAAGCATTGTTTTATCGGCCTATGCGGATGATCTCATTGTTTTTATTAAGAATCAGCGGGAGATGGGCATTTTAGAAAATATTATTAAGGATTTTACTATTTTATCAGCAGCAAGGGTGAACTGGAAAAAGAGTGAAGCCCTTGCTGTTGGTGAATGGTCTGACGGTCTCCTGGTTCTCCCTCAGAGCCTTGCCTGGAGAAGGGACGGTTTAAAATATCTCGGAGTGTTTCTCGGGAATGAGGCGGTCGTGAAGAGAAACTGGGAGACTGTCATTGAAAGAGCAGAGGAAAAAATGAGAAAGTGGAAATGGCTCCTCCCTCAAATGTCGTACAGAGGTAGAGTTTTAGTTTTAAATAATCTTGTTGCATCCCTTTTGTGGCATCGTCTGTCGTGTGTGGACCCCCCCTCTGGCCTACTAGCGGAAATCCAAAAAAAAATGGTTGATTTCTTTTGGGGGGGTCTGCACTGGGTGCCACAGGGGGTGCTATACTTGTCGAGAGAGGAGGGGGGACAGGGCCTCATCCACCTGGCCAGCAGAACGGCCACTTTCAGACTCCAGTTCATAAAAAGGTTTCTGACAGGGCCGTCCGATTTGGTATGGAGGAACGTGACCAGCTGTATCCTCAGAGATGTGAGTAAATTGGGGCTGGATACTGCTCTGTTTTTAACTGATTCAAAATTTTTAAAGTTGAATGGGCTTCCTCCTTTTTATCAGGGCGTTTTTAGGTCTTGGGCCCTTTTTAATCATAAAACATGTGAAAATTTTAACTCTCTGCACTGGTTACTAAAGGAGCCTTTGATCCATGGGAGCAGGCTGGACGTCTGTAGCGTGACGCCCGGGCTGCTGACAACACTGTATAGGTCAAAGACTGTGAGCCTGCAGCAGCTGGTGGAGGCTGCAGGGCCGGAGCTGACGGGGGCCGGGGCCCTGGGCTCGCTCCTGGGCATTCGATCGGTCAGGGTGGTTCAGAAGCTGCTGGAGCTCTGGAGGCAGAAGCTCTGTGGGACGGAGAGGAGCCTCCTCATGAAGTACTCCCGAGGAGAGGCATTACCAGACCCCACGGACCCTTTCCCAGACATCATCCTTAGCCCAGCGTTAGGTGAAGAGACCGGCCCCCTGTTAGCTGTCAGCAGCCCGGGCAAGCTCAGCCTGCACCGGGCCGACAAGGCTACATTATACGAGAACATTGTGAAAGCAATACACAAGAAAGGACTGAGCGGCAGACCCCCCACAGTATGGAGCAATAGGCCAGGGTGGGGGGGGACCCATCCCCAGTGGAGGGTTTTATACAAGCCTCCCCTCAAAAAACGGACGGCTGACCTCCAGTGGAGGGTACTACATGGTGCCATCGCCTCAAATACTTTTCTCTCGGTTTTAAATCCTGCTGTTTCAAATACATGTCCGTTCTGTGGCCTACGGGAGACCGTTTTCCATATTTTCACTGAGTGCCCGAGACTCATTGTTTTTTTCTCTCTTTTAACTTTGGTTTTTAGTCTGTTGAATGTTTTTTTCTGAAAAAGTTCTTATCTTTGGTGCTGGATACAAAAAAAGTAATATTGTTAAGTGGCAGCTAGTAAATTATCTATTAGGAGAAGCGAAAATGGCCGTGTACATCAGCCGGAGAAATAAGGTGGAGGGCAGAGCAGGGCATGAGGCCCCTCCTGTGTTCCTCTGTAACGTCAGAGCCAGAGTCTGGCTGGAATATAAGTTTTATAAGGCGATTGGGGATGTAGATGCTTTTAAACAGCGCTGGTGTTACAATAATATTATTTGCTTTGTTGAAAATGATGATTTGCACTTTGCACAGAATTTTGTTGGATAAACCAAATCATTTTTAAAGACTGAACAAAAAGCACTTTTCCTGATGTATTGTACTCACGGTTGATTGTAAATAAAGTGTTTTTGAAAAATCAAAAAAAATCTCTCTCTCTTTCTCTCACGCACTGTCTCTGTCTAACTCTCTCTCTTTTCCTTTACCGTCCTGTTCTTCTGCAACCACTTTTTCCTTGGATTACCTGAGAGAGTGAGAGGCTCCTAGGGTATAGGATAGGGACTGCCCCCCAAGGGAACCCCCCTAACTGTGCGGTCTCTGGAGGCTTTCGGGGTCACACCATGAAACTGCGACCCTGAGCCTCGCCTGTCTGTCTGTGTGTGTCTGTCTGTGTGCTTGTGTCTGTGTGTGTGTGTGTGTGTGTGTGTGTGTGTGTGTGTGTGTGTGTGTGTGTCTGTGTCTGTGTCTGTGTCTGTGTCTGTGTGTGTGTGTCTGTGTGACCTAGCGGCCACCCCCTCACACACAGTTCTTTTGTGCGTGCCTATAACGACTCCAAGCCCGCCATCACAGACACACTCTCGGTCACTCCTTGGTCACCTCCATCACCTCCATCCCCTCCACCCAGCGTCAATGGTCTTATGGACTATGCAAGTATGTGTGTATGTATTTTGGTGAGTATACGTATATATATATATATATGTGTGTTTGTGTCTGTGAACTTGTATGTGCATGTGTGTTTGCGTAAGTTTGTGTGTGTATTAATCAAATTGTTCTGTTTTCTTTAGCTTGGATGGCGACAGGAGCCATGATGTTTGGTTTTAATCGCGTGATTTATTGTTGCTGTGATAGTAATGTTCAGATCTTTGCGTTCCATTCATCGCTTTTCTGATTTTCAACTGTGCAGCCTTCAGGCTGAAGCCTGAAGTCAAACTGAACTCTGTAAACTGAAGGTGACGTGACCAGACAGAGTGGAGAAGCATACGCTACACGCTTGCTGGCTCCAACATGTTCTGTTATGATATGTTTAGGCATTGATTAAGTATTTTACTTCAGTGTGTCACTCTTTCATAACTTAGCTCTCTTGCTCCCGCCAGCAATTCAACAATGAAAACAAACGTCAATCTGGAATAGGTTTCAGTACGAAATGAAAAGTATTGCAATAACACTTTTTATCATGTTATGATCATTGTAGTTATTATTATTATTGTCTAAATGTCGGCGTCAATGTCTTAGAAATGACACAATTATTGATATCTAACAAAAAAAACATAGAGAGCGAGCTAATTGAATTAACTTTTGGTCACTTATTTATCCGAAAATAAAATGTGAATGTGTAAAGAAAACTAAATAAATGTCTGCCACCCCCTGAGATGAAGTGTTCGATCTTATCAAATAACTATCATTCAACAGTCTTCTATGTCGCGTACAGCAACATGAGGCGTGCTCTATAATATTTTTATATTCATGTGATCACATCCACCCATTCATAATGTGCGGGTTTGTGTTTCATTCGTCGGTTAAACTGTCGTGTCCACCGGGTGAATCGATGACGGGCGTCGGGCCCCAGACCAAAACATTTATAGAGCTGACTCCCATAAGTCAACCTGGGGGTCGGGTTACGTCTACGGCTCGCCAGGATTTATTGGTAATACGCTTCAGGTGTTTGTTCGTCTGGGGGTGTTTCTGAGTTTTTTCACATATGAAAAACTCAAGTATGTGGGCTCCTTATTTTCTCTCTTCCCCCTCTGGTTCTCTCTCCCGTTGAACTCTCTCTCTCTCTCTCTCTCTCTCCCTCTCTCTCTCTCTTGCTCTCTCTCCCTCTCTGCCTCATTCTACCCCTCTATTTCTCTCTCTTTCTCTCTCCCCCTCTCTCTCTTTCTCTCTCTTCCTCTCTCCCCCCCTCTCTCTCTCTCCCCGTTTCTCCTTCTCCCTCTCCCTCTTTCTAACCCCTCTATTTCTCTCTCTCTCTCTCTCTCTCTCTCTCTCTCTCTCTCTCTCTCTCTCTCTCTCTCTCTCTCTCTCTCTCTCTCTCTCTCTCTTGCTCGCTCTCCCTCTCTGCCTCATTCTACCCCTCTATTTCTCTCTCTTTCTCTCTCCCCCTCTCTCTCTTTCTCTCTCTTCCTCTCTCCCCCCTCTCTCTCTCTCCCCGTTTCTCCTTCTCCCTCTCCCTCTTTCTAACCCCTCTATTTCTCTCTCTCTCTCTCTCTCTCTCTCTCTCTCTCTCTCTCTCTCCATCTCTATCTCTATCTAGCTCCCTCTCCATCTTTCTACCACTTATATTTCTCTCTCACCATCTCCCTCTTTCACCCTCTATCTAGCTCTCCCTCTTTCCCCCTCTCTCTCTCTCTCTCTCTCTCTCTCACTCTGTCTCTGTCTCTGTCTCTCCCTCTCCCTCTCGCTCTCGCTCTCTCTCTCAGTCTGACACATGCAGACATTGTTTTTTCTAAATACTTGCTGTAAGAAGCTGTATGTCTGCTTTAAAAAAATATATTAGTTAGTTGGGTCATCTCAAGCTATACATGGCTCACTTCCTGTGGCAACACGTCGTCCGACAGGGCTGAGCACCTAAACGCTGGAACAACAAATACATTACTCATAAGCAAAGAAGGGGAGGAATGTCTGCCGGTAGTCCGATGGAGAAAGAGACTGACAACACATTTTGTGTGTGTGTGTGTGTGTGTGTGTGTGTGTGTGTGTTAGAGAGAGTGTGTGTGAAAGGCACTTGTCACAGGTACAATGGTCACTGTGTGTGCGCTGTTTCACTCTCTACCTTAACCTCCTCAGCGCCATCTCTGGCCGTATCTTTCCGCGGCCTTAACGCACAATAGACAGATCCATATTGGGTCTAAATACCCAAACATAGCTGATACATGGAGTGTGGAACAGCCTTCAACGAGGTACGAGTGAAACACGGTTCACAGGGTATTTTGTGTTGTTTTTGTCGTTGTAATCACACAGTGATTGTCAAGTGTTGATTTAATCAGTCAAACCCCCCCCGCCCCTCTACCCTCAATGTCCCTAATGAGCAGGTGGACTGTTGCCCCCTGATCAGGGACCATAGAGCGACAGCACACAGAACCAACCATTCAACCCAATGACTTTAGGCTTGGAGGACAGCTGCCCAGGATAAACCCAATTAAACCAACAAAAAGTACCCAATTAGGTACTCTCTGACTACCCAATCATTTGTCCATTCATTTATTTAATGTTTTTTTAGAAATGTAAAGCAACAACATGATAATTCAACAGGAAGTGAAATGTGATCAGCCACAGTCAAATGTTTTGGGACATTGTGACAGTTTGAATACGTGAAAAGTAATATTCTCGGATGGTCTCGTTGTCTTCGCCGTCGGGCTAGGGTGAGTGTATGGTGTGTGATTTATGTGTGTGTGTGTGTGTATAGGTGTGGGAATGTTTGTTTGTGTGTGCGTGCGTGCTTGTCTATGTGTGCTAGGTGTACATGTGTGAGTCCATGTGTGTGTATGTTTTTGTGTATATGTGTGTACGTGTAAATGTGTGTTTGTTTATGAGTCTACAGGTTTGTGTGTGTGTGTGTGTGTGTGTGTGTGTGTGTGTGTGTGTGTGTGTGTGTGTGTGTGTGTGTGTGTGTGTGTGTGTGTGTGTGTGTGTGTGTGTGTGTGTGTGTGTGTGTGTGTGTGTGTGTGTGGCTGGGTCGGGTATGACGGTGGTAATCGCAGGTGTTTGTACACAGGTCACAGCCAGGGGGGAAGAGAAGCCTGCTGATTGGCCCGGGTCAGTCCCCACGCCGGTGTTATTTTGTTGGGTGAAAAATGGCACAAGTGGCTCTTATTTAGCTGACACACGCTGCAGGCTCCGGCCTTTCTCCTCCGCACAATGGAGCCCAAATCCCAGGGCGGTTCCCAGGTAGATCGCCTTTCCCCCTGTGCCCCAGTACCTCACCTGAGGACCAGCGACACAGCTCCGACCCGCTCCCAACACACTGGGAGGGCTACAGTTACAGAAACATATACACAAAGATTCCCTCCCTCTCGCTCTCTGTCCCTCTCTCGCTCTCGCTCTCTGTCCCTCTCTCGCTCTCGCTCTCTTTCTCTTTATCTCTCTCTCTCTCTCTCTCTCTTTATTTCTCCCTCTCTCTCTCTCTTCTCTCTCGCTTGCTCGCTCGCTTTCGCTCTCTATCTCTGTCTCTCTCTGACTCTCTTTATCTCTCGGTCTCTCTCTGTCGTTCCCCAGCTCCCTCTCTCTCTCTCTCCATATCTCTTGCACACACCACTGTGAATGTATGTCTTCATATATATTTTTCAAATACATCTGAAAAAAG
>NC_079426.1:6815923-6843264 GCF_026213295.1 Gadus chalcogrammus
ACTGTCCCTCTGTCCTCGGCTGTCAGCGGCATTACGTAAACATCATGAATCACTTCTGACCACACAGAGATTATCTCGCTCTACTTTCTGCTGTCGGTTCCTCTCGATTTAAATTCATTTCTCACATTTGCCCGTTTGCCGCACACCGCAACTTTAGGGGTTAGAGGACGTTCCTACATGCACTTTGAATACGTCAAACACGTGAATAGAAGGTGCGAACATGGCAGGGAGTTGTCGCTCGGCCAGGTTCGATTCATCGCGTAGGACCAGGGGTTCTGTGGGAGACGCTCACTCCAGCGCCACAATCCCAGCTCTGTGTTCCCGGCGCCCAGCGGGGGGGCCGTCTGGGCCCGCTCCCACCGTCCACCGCTCCAGAGAAGCTGCGTCCGTTTGTTTTCTCAGCCCCTCCGGAGTGTCTCGAACGTGGCCGGCTCCTGCCAGGCCGCGAGGAGCCCGTCTCTGTCCAGGAGGGCGGACAGAGCCCTGTGAGAGGGGGACGGTTCCCCCCTGGCAGCCCAGATGGTCCTTGGGCGGTACGCCGCGCCAGCCAGAGGTTCTGGAGGGCCTGGCCCACGGCCTAGAACCACAACCTCTGACAGGCCTCAGGCTCGGGCCGCTCTAGCCCAGCACAAAGATCCTTTTCAGGGCTCGGCTCCCCTCTGTCGTCCCTCCTCGTCTGTGTCCGGGCCAGGCTCGTCCATCGGCCCGGGAGGGAAAGTATTCACAGCAGAAACAAGGCTGGGGTTCAAACCCTCCACTTTAGATTTTCCTCCGTCTCTGCAGAGTGGAACATCTGCAGGCGCTTCGGTGAGGGCATGAAAAGTGAACGGGGATACACGGACACAACAAACAAGTGGAACACTGCCACGACCACTAATCTACAGACAACTTCTGATTATAACTAATCTTCTACATTAGAATCATAGTAGATACATAGAAAAATGACATTTGTGGGATCGAAGCAATATATATTTCCCTCATGCTGTGAAGCATAATGGCACAGGTAGTAATAAAGTAGTCGAATCCTCACACATCTTAGCTTTCGAATGCATGGGTGCACAATGCCTTAAAAGAGAGACAAGAAGATGCAACCATTCCTTGTTGGTGTGACAAGAATGTCCAGGTAAGTATGGAGCAGAACACATGAGTACTTCACCAATCAGGGGTCTGCAGGCTTTGGGTTTTCTTTGGTCATTGATAGGGAGACAAACTGTGAAAGCTCTGAAAGGGGGAAACTTTGCCTTGCTAATGCGAAACATTTAACAGGATTACTTATTTTCACTTCATTTCTGTGTTGTAAAAAATAGAAAATCATCAATGCAGGGCATGGTCCCATTAGGTTGTTTCTTGGTGGAGCAGTTAATAGCTGGTCATTATTATGTTTTTGTTTTACAACCACCATGACAGATATAAAAAATATACAAAACAGCTTGTAACATTGTAGTTGAGTTGCCACCCAAAACAGCTTACATCACTCTGTGCTTACCCCTCATACCCTTCCAACAACCTTCACTTCAGCAAACAACACTTGTGTTTGTGCCAGCAACGATAAAAGGCACCACTGTCTCTGAAGAAGATGGATGCTAACCTCAAACTGAACTCTGCGTCCGTGTGTGTTAGCCTGCAGCTATCTTAGAACTGTTGGCCCCCATGCTGCATGTTACAACTATCTCAGCACACCCTCCATTGTCTCCCACTGAAACCACAACAGCCATGCCCAGCACTGCAGAGCTGCTATTGTCAGGCAGCAGGGGAGAGAGAGAGAGAGAGAGCGAGAGAGAGAGAGAGAGAGAGAGAGAGAGAGAGAGAGAGAGAGAGAGAGAGGAGAGAGAGAGAGAGAGAGAGAGAGAGAGAGAGAGAGAGAGAGAGAGAGAAAGAGAGAGAGAGGAGAGAGAGAGAGAGAGAGAGAGAGAGAGCGAGAGAGAGAGAGAGAGAGAGAGAGAGAGAGAGAGAGAGAGAGAGAGAGAAAGAGAGAGGGGAGGGAGAGAGAGAGAGAAAGAGAGAGAGAGAGAAAGAGAGAGAGAGGGGTATGGGGGGAAAGAGAAAGGGGAGAGAGAAAGAGGGAAAGAGAGTCAGAGAGAGAAAGAGAGAGAGTACAAGATAAAAATAATTACTTTGGCAGCGAGGAGCAGCTTTGAGGTAAGCGATTAAGTCAGGAGCTGTAATTATTCCTTCTTGCCCGGGCAGGACACTCAGCAGAGGCCTGTTGTTGCAGGTACAGCCGCTCCTGACTGACACAGACCATTAATGACATCACTTACTTAGAGAGAGACACACACACACTCAGACAGAGAGAGGGCGAGAGAGGGAGAGAGAGGGCGAGGGAGAGATTAAAGACTGAAACAATTCCCGAAAGTATACTCCCGAAGAAACTCGAACTCGCTCTGCTCCCTCTGAACTCCGACAGAACTCACAATCATCTAGCTAGCCCTTTGAGGGACTTTACTGTAGAGCAGGGTGGTGTCTGGCAGGGAAGGGTGGGGTCAGACAGAGAGGGTGGTGTCTGGCAGAGAAAGAGTGGTGTCAGACAGGGAAGGGAGTTGTCAGACAGGGGAGGGTAGTGTCAGGGAGGGAAGGTGGTGTCAGGCACTGAAAGGTGGTGTCAGGAGCTGAAAGGTGGTGTCAAGCTAGGAAAGGATGGTGTCAGACTGGCAAAGGTGGTGTTAGGCAATGAAGGATGGTTTCAGTCAAGGAAGGGTGGTGCGAGGCACTGAAGGGTGGTGTCAGCCAGGGAAGGAAGGAAGGGGTCCCCAAAGGGAACAGTTGAGGGACAATACGGGCTAGACGCACCCAGAGGCTCAATGTGAATTAGCACAAGTTGAAAGTAAACTTAAGTGAACTTAACTTTGACAATGCCGACGAGGCGATCTATGAGGAACATTTATAGACGCGGTACACGACGGCGATCCTGCTGCTGATGGACAGCTGTGACGGTTGAGGGTCTATTTAAAGAGGCTTGGGTGGGGATGACTCAAGATGAGGCTGAGAGGTGATAAATAGGTCAGCTGTAGCAGGCAGCTCTGATTGGACTGTGTGAGGAGAGGTGTGTGAGGTTGATTTATAATTAAACTAGGTTGAATGTAAATCAAAGCAGCAGTCTGGACCCATCTTTTTAATTAGTTTGATAAAACTAATGCAATGTTAACGTTTTGTATAACCCAGTTGCTACAGAAGTTGCATCCATTGAAGTGCAGGAGTTGAAACGAATCATGGCCATTTGGGGGCGGGTTCTGTAAGGAAATCCAGCCTATCAGAGTGCCATGTGGTCACCACAGTCAACGCACAGCTTACATGTCCATACAGGTAAACTCTCCAAAAAGGGCCGAAGTGACACCTTGTTCTGTGAGACCTAGTGTCATAAACAACATAAAAAACGTTGTGTTTTCTAGCTTTGTTGGTTCATTGTTAATGTGTTATCTTAGGCACACACTGGATCTGGAGTACATTTATAACCTCCCATATTCCACCTCCTCGTTCCTTTTCCACCCTATCAGAAAAGCCAGCCTGTGTATGTGTATGTGTGTGCGTCTGTGTGTGTGTGTGCATGAGTGTGTGTGTTTGGAACAGCCTGTGTATGTGTGTGTTAGTGTGTGTGTGTTTTTAGGACAGCCTGTGTATGTGTGTGTGTCTGCGTGTGTTTGGAGCAGCCTGTGTATGTGTGTATGTGTGTGTGTGTGTGTGTGTGTGTGTGTGTGTGTGTGTGTGTGTGTGTGTGTGTGTGTGTGTGTGTGTGTGTGTGTGTGTGTGTGTGTGTGTGTGTGTGTGTGTGTGTGTGTATGTGTGTGTGAGGGTATGTCTGTGTGCATCGGGAGCCCCCCTGGGGAGCAATAGCCTTGACAAACTGCACTTCGGCACTGTTTCAATTAAACATAATTTACGGGCCCTTTTTTTCATACAGCGGCTTTTATTGGCCTGATACTGTGTTTGCTCATGTGTCAGTCACAGTGCCGAGTGTTTAACTGTCCTGCATGCACAAACAGACGTATATCTCTCCATCCTGTCCGTCTCACAGAGGTCTGTATCGAGGGCCCGGACGTGGTTCTGTAAACAGCGAGGGCCCCAACAGACCCCTTCTGTCCCTGGACACTGTACCCACAGGCAGCCAGACATCGTGGGAGACTCAATAAGGATGGAACTCTAAGCAAACTATAGGACTCACTTCATTCATATTTCTCTTTTTATGCGAGGCATTATTAATAGCCGATTACTTTGTATCCAATATACTAAATTATCATCAGCCTTATCCCCCCATGGAATCCAGAAACAGGGAAGAATTATCTAAATGAAATTACCAAGAGCCACTACTCTATTACTACAACTACTACCCCTACTACTAATACAACCACTACTACCACTTCTACTCCTACTACTACTACTAACGCTACTCCTATTACTACTACTACTCCTACTACCACTACTAATACTGCTACTGCCACTACTACTAATACTAGTAATAATAATGTGCCTTTCATCAGGACCAATCTTAAAGTAAAGGTAAGAAATAACACTACAGTAACAAAAATGTACTACTACTTACTACTTACTACTAATAATAGTACCAATAATACTAGCAATAATACTCTTCATCATAATATGAAGGCCTACTCCTCATGTGTAGCGTTAAAGCTCTGCTCTGTAATCATCCCCAGCGCTCGACGAGACCTGTAGCCGGGCGAGACGACCTGACCAGAGTTCATCCAGATGTTGCATCTCCTCTTCATCATTATCTCATTACACCAACAACATCTCCCTGTTTTATTTGGGGAACTAAGTAGGCCAGTGTTAGCTGAAATGGATCAACAGGTCGGTATAAATTTGCTGTGTTACTGATCTGGTACGTATCAGGTCGCTGGCAGCAACACTTTATCCTTCTTAAAACTGAAAACTTTGAACAAAAATAAGGGTGACCTCACTGAAACAGCACAGAAGTAATTACTATGTGGAGGCATTTACGAGGCAGCAATTACTGATTACAGGTGATGTGGATTTTCCTAAAACTAAGATGGTGGGTGGTAAGTTTGTCACAATTGGTTCATAAGCACAAAACATCACTAGGCTGTACCTTTTTAATCCGCTGAATCCATTATAAAGGCCTTACTTCACATTCGCATCGCATCATCCATATGAGTCAGGGGTCGCGACCTTTGACGACTCTGCTTACCTCATCACTGGAGGACGGGAGTGGGGTGAAGCATTGGGAGCAGTGGGCCCAGTGTTGTGATTGGCAACACTGGGGTAGGAAACATCATGACGAAGTCTACATTCACGTCTCAGAAACACCCAATGGCGTAAAATACATGCCACAGTCGGAGCGATGTAAGGGCTAAGTGTGATGCTGGGGTATGCGTCCAGCTTATGTGTTTTAAATGTTGACAGCAGGACACTTAGCGTTGCACACTTTCCGCTTAGTTACTGGACTTTCCACGAATACGTAGAATCGTGTCAAATCGCCAACATGGCCGACAGACAACTTATTCAAAGCTTTATGGCAACGTTTGCATAACATTAGTCACTTTGTTTTGTCAGGTCTATGTTGTCATACTCTAAACAGCTCAATGTTGTCTGACCGGTTGCTCCAGTCCTGTGACAATAGAACGCAAGTGGTCATTTCGAAGCCTCTGACATAAACAAAATAAGGCTGTGATCTTTCACTTTCCAACCACAACTCAGAAACAACTGGACCATTAGTAAAAAAAAATAATAGGTCAATCTGAGGACCAGCAAAACACACATCTGCACATTCAGACAGATATGAATCTACTAAGACACGCACACGCACACACACACACACACGCCCAACCGCCACACACAAACACACGCGTTTCTCCTTGTTTATCCTTCCATGCCGAGGCTGGCTTGGTGCCTGCGAACCCCTTCATCACACAGGAGGAGAGCCCTGGGTGCTGCAGCTCTGACCCAGCGGTGAACCACTCATTATCTGCCGCTCAATGCAAATGGATGGGCGGGGGGACACACTGCCTTGATGGATAGGTGACCCCGCCCCCACCCATGTCTCCCCCCCCCCCACCCCACCCACCCCCCAGCCCCCCGTATAGTTCCCACACCCTGACGTAGAGAAAGACTCTGGTGTGAATTAGAGAGAATCAAATTATAGCAAGATGGTGGTTGTTTTAATAAAGTGATCAAATATACAGTTGATTTTGAATGACGCCCAAAAGCCTACTGTTTCAGCTATGTGTGTGATGGAGAGAGAGAGAGAGAGAGAGAGAGAGAGAGAGAGAGAGAGAGAGAGAGAGAGAGAGAGAGAGAGAGAGAGAGAGAGAGAGAGAGAGAGAGAGAGACAGATAGAACAAAGAGAGAGGGAGAGAGAGAGCAAGAGAGAGGGAGAGACACAGAGAGAAAGAGGGAGAGGGACAGAGAGACAGAAGCAGAGAGGGACAGGGAGGCAGACGTAGAGGGGCCGAGTGAGAAACAGACAAAGAAAGAGGGAGACAGACAGAGTGAGAGACAAAGAGAGAGAGAGGGAGGGAGACAAAGAGAGAGAGACAGAGGGGCAGAGTGAGAGACGGATAGAGCCAGAGAAAGACAGACAAAGAGAGGGAGAGAGAGAGAGTTATGGGAGGGATTAGGTGGTTGGTTTGGCGGTCACCGGTGGTAAAACATTAAGCATTGTTAAACTTTAAGTCACCCTCTAGCTTACCCCCCCCCCCCCCCTCCCTCCTCCCGCCCTCCCACCCTCCAGTGAACGGGGTTTGGTTTAATGTGTGTTTATCTGTGTGTGGTGTGCCTGTGTGTGTGTGTGTGTGTGTGTGTGTGTGTGTGTGTGTGTGTGTGTGTGTGTGTGTGTGTGTGTGTGTGTGTGTGTGTGTGTGTGTGTGTGTGTGTGTGTGTGTGTGAGTGTGTGTGTGTGTGTGTGTATGTGAGTGTGTGTGTGTGTGTGTGTGTGTGTGTGTGTGTGTCTGTGTGTGTGTGTGTGTGTGTGTGTGTGTGTGTGTGTGTGTGTGTGTGTGTGTGTGTGTGTGTGTGTGTGTGAGTGTGTGTGTGTGTGTGTGTGTGTGTGTGTGTGTGTGTGTGTGTGTGTGTGTGTGCGTCTTATCTCCAGTGTATGTGGGCTGCTCTGGCATCGCGTAAAGCCTCATGTTGACATTCCAGAGGGCCAGGCCTTGTGCAAACACATCACACCCCCTCAGCCCCTCCCCCCCCCTCCTCCACCACCCCCGCCCCCACCCCTTTAGACCAGGGCGGGGGTCTTAAAGAGCTCAGTGGAGGTAGAAAGTGAGATGGAGTTATTACCAGCCGAAAGGACTGCGACCGAAAGGGAAGCCATGTTGAAAGCACTTGGATTGCGGACCCTCATGCAAACGAAGAGACACACACACACACACACACACACACACACACACACACACACACACACACACACACACACACACACACACACACACACACACACACACACACACACACACACACACACACACACACACACACACACACACACACACACACAGAAACACACATACACACACTCGCAGAATGACAGTGTAGGCCGACAGGGGCTCACCGCTAACCCCAGAGAAGGGGGCTACCAAGACCCTGTTATTCCCCCTGAATTAATCAAAAGCTCATATTCTAGGGGTCACCCAGGGGTTAATCTTCAGAGTGGTGGTGACCCCAGTGACCATCTTAAGCCCACCCCCACACACAGAAACCCCACAGCCCCCAGCCCCCCGCCCTCTCTAAATGTGAATCTCTTTCAGGGCTTTGGTTCGGCGTGGCGGGGCAAAGTTGATAAATGGAGGGCAGGAACACACACTGCCCGGCCCTAAGCCTGGGGCTTAGCGCAGCCCCAGACCAGGCCGCCAGAAGCCCTTCATATTGGCTGCAGGTATGCGGCCGCTAAGCCCCCTGCTGTCACCGAGCTGGCCCGGGAGGGCGAATGGGGGCGACTAGGAGAGACGTGGTGTCCTGTAGGTCAGCGTAGCGTTCGGTGGCGTAACGTAGAGAGGGGAGGGAGGAGAGGGAGAGAGGGAGAGAGGGAGAGAGGGAGAGAGGGAGAGAGGGGAGAGAAGGAGGAGAGGGAGAGAGGGATAGAGGGGAGAGAAGGAGGAGAGGGAGAGAGGGAGGAGAGGGATAGAGGGAGAGAGGGAGAGAGGGGAGAGAAGGAAGAGAGGGAGAGAGGGATAGAGGGGAGAGAAGGAGGAGAGGGAGAGAGGGAGGAGAGGGATAGAGGGAGAGAGGGAGAGAGGGAGGAGAGGGATAGAGGGAGAGAGGGAGAGAGGGGAGAGAAGGAGGAGAGGGAGAGAGGGATAGAGGGGAGAGAAGGAGGAGAGGTTGAGAGGGAGGAGAGGGATAGAGGGAGAGAGGGAGAGAGGGAGAGAGGGAGGAGAGGGAAGAGCGGGAGGGAGAGAGGGAGGAGAGGGAGGGAGGGAGGAGAGGGATGGAGGGAGAGGGGGAGAGAGGGGGAGAGGGGGAGAGAGGGAGGAGAGGGACAGAGGGTACAGAGGGGGGGAGGTGTGTGTTTGAATGTGTGTGTGTGTGTGTGTGTGTGTGTGTGTGTGTGTGTGTGTGTGTGTGTGTGTGTGTGTGTGTGTGTGTGTGTGTGTGTGTGTGTGTGTGTGTGTGTGTGTGTGTGTGTGTGTGTGTGTTCATCAGAATTATGGAACAGCCCCACTTTATTGTCCTGCTGCATTCTGGGAGATGTATTTCTTAGAATGGTTGAGAGGCCTGAGTTAAAGTTGACCTTGTCCACAACACTCAACCGTTTGCGATGTGTTGTGTTCCGGTCTATCGTCCAAATTGGTCGAGGATGAGTTGTGAGTTGGGCCCCTTCCCCACGTGGCCGGGCCCTTACCTGACGGGCCCCTACAGGCTCCGGGCCCCTGGTGCAGCTGCCCCGGCTGCCCCCCATACCCACCCCAGGGGCCTTATGTACGACCACAGCAACTGCAGTATTGTATGTATATATAGCCTCTATTTGCATCCGATACAATAGGGTCAATGTGACTGTGGTGGAGGACTGCTGTGTGGGTGGGGGTTCGGTCTGCATGTCTCATTAAGATATGTGTGGTTGCCGGGCCCCCCAGCGCAGCAATGAGGAGCCAGGATGGGGGGGGGTGGGGGGGGGGGGGGTATTTGTCAAGCCAGAACAATCTAATCCTGTATTTGTCTGTACCGCACCCACTCTGTTCCAGTGTGTGTGTGTGTGTGTGTGTGCTTGCGTGTGATCTCTTTGCGGCAGGACAATAGAGTGAAGCTGTGCCATCATTCTGATGAACGTATCCTATAGCCGTTGTGGATTTCCGGCATCTCACACACACACACACACACACACACAGACACAGACACACACACACACACACTCACACACACACACACACACACACACACACACACACACACACACACACACACACACACACACACACACACACACACACACACATACACTTTCAAACACACAAACCTCACCCCCCACAACATTAATAAGGGGTTTGTGGTGTTGAGGATTATCAAGACACAGTTAATTTTTTCTAAATCCTTCCGCTCCTCCCTCCTCTGACTCCCTCCTTACCTCGCCTCCCCTCCCCTCCCTCTGTCTCTCCCTCCTCTCCCTCCCCTAACTCTTTATCCCCCCCCTCCCTCTCTCCCCTATCTCTCTCTCCTCCTTCCCCCTCTCTCCCCTAACCCTCTCTCTCCCTCCCCTACCTCCTTCCATACCCTCTCTCCCCTAACTCTCTCTCTCTCCCTCCCCCCTCCCTCTCCCCCTCGCCTCTCTCCCTGCTCTCCCTCCCCCTCCTCACTTTATCACACTTCTCTTCATCCTATGGAAAAGAAAGAGCGGGAATGTTCCTCTGGCTGACTCCCCACTCCCTTCCGGAGACGTGAGGAGACACGTCTGCTGGCGGGAGACTCCGAAAGGGTGTGTGTGTGTGTGTTTTTGTATGTGTGTGCGGGTGTGTGTGTGTGTGTGACATTTAGAACAAGTCAAGGCCTAGTTGATCCATATTTTCACGGAGGCAAACAAAGGGTTCTTTTAAGAGTATATGGAGGAGTGAACCCTTTCGGAGAATGTAAACTGCGGCCAATTACATTGAGCCGTTGAAGAGTTAAGCCTTCAAATGGTGCGTTCACAGCAACACCGCGACTGTCCGTCGCGGTGTTGCTATCACCGCACCATTTGAAGGCTTAACTCAACAACAGTGCGTTGTCAAGACACATTGTATGTTCGAACTCTTTATCGTTTTCTTTTCATGGTGAAAGACATGTCTGCATTGTACACTCACCCTAAAGGAGCTGTGTAACGACGCTATTTGCTTTGTCTGATAAGCATAACAATCTAATTTGATAAATATGACGAGAGTCCAGGCTGCCATAAGTTATTGTCTGGGCTAATAAATCACCCCTTGATTAGCTCAGATGGAATTAGATAAATCAAGTACTTCAATTGGCTAAATTAAATTTAGTCCAGATAAAAACCAAGCGGGGTAATCAATCAAGTTATCGTAGGGGCCGATCAGCGGCTGGCTGGCAGCCTGGAGAATACTGATTTAAGATCGAGGACCTTTCTCAGGAAAAGAGTTCGAGTCCTTTCAATGAACGGTGAGAAACCCCTTACTTGAATAATGCCCTTTAAAAAGAGTTCAAACCCTTGTGTCTCCATTCCCACAGTATCTGCTTGTTGTTTCCAGACTTGTTGTGCAGTCTCTACATTTGCAGTCGCTCCGCTGTTGGTAGCGTTTGTTAGCAGCCTCACTCCGACGTCGCTTTGGATTAAAGCCTCTAACGGCTTCTCCAGCACAAGTCGTTTGAATTCCAAATGATTTCACAGCAGCTGCAAGACTTTTATCGTCAATATTCAGTCCATTAAAAAAGATGAGTAACAATTAGTGGATGAGAAAAAAATGGATTCTTTAATTTTTGCATCTTTTATTTCGCAAATGTGGCACAAACACCTGCATTGAACACCTTAAAGTTGGTCCAGTAGAAAACAAATAAGTGAAAAACATTTGAACGATTTAATACTTTGTTTTTCAACTTTCAATTCTGTAAAATAAATTTAGAATCTATATTTTGTTCTAAATAACTGCGCAGATTGCTATTTCCAAAATCTCTTTCTCTCTCTTTGAATCATCTCATTTCCTATTGTAAAACCTAAGAAAAGAGTAAAATGACATGGAAATGGAACATCTACATACAAAGGATTAGCTGACTATAAAATTTACATTATTTAAAATTTAACTTAATATTCACATTCATATATAAAAACTTACAAAACCTGGATCTTTCCAACCCACTAAAATTTGCTTTTTTGTTCTATTACTGCCAAGAGATCATCTTAATTTACCATACATTTTAATGGATTATTCATGTATTACCAGCATCATTAATAGCATAATTTCTTCCATACATTTCTTTTTCAGTTGTTGATTCTTATTCCCAAAACAAAGAAATGTAAGTCAATAAATTAACATGCTACCTTGGTCCCTGAAAGCCAATAACTCCACCGTGTTACTGAGTGATAGAGAAACAAGAGCTTGGGGTTATAAGGATATGGTTGCAAATAATGAAGTGTGTGTGTGTATGTGGGTCTGTGCATGTGTGTGTGTCCGTGTATGCGTTTGTCTTTTTGTGGTTCCTTGTATGTGTGTCTGTCTGTGAGTCTGTGGTTCTGTGTTTACAGGTGTGTCCCTGTATGTGTGTGTCAGTGTGTGTGTGTGTGTGTGTGTCAGTGTGTGTGTGTGTGTGTGTGTGGAGTAGGGAAAGGGAGCCGTGCGAGGAAGTTATTGTGGAGTTCATACAAAAAATAATTCACTGTAAATATATAATATATATATTTATACATTTTTGAATATATTTACAAATATACCCAGCACTATACATTATACTGTGTATTGAAGCCTGCGTCTTCTGCAGGCTTATTGAGAGGGATACAAATAAATGAAACAATATTACAAAAATACCCAGGTGGCAGTGTCTGTACGCTAGCTGTCCTCTTTCAGGTCCTCCGTATCTGTTAGTCTACTCTCCTGCGGTGCACTAAAAGCTTCCTACTTATTGTCTTTCCCTTCACCCCAGGTCTGCACGGTCCCATGGTTAAACTTTCCACGGTCCACTTCGCTATGGTCCAGCATGCATTGCTCCAGGAGGTGGGGGTGGGTGGGGAGAAAAAACTAACAAAAAGCTACTCTCAAAGTCTTGGAATGCCAGCAGCCGGAATGACGCAATAAGTGCCAGAGGAATCTCAGCCCTCCGGATTCAAACACAAGAAGCAAAGTGAACCTGTGTGAGTGAGTGAGTGAGTGAGTGAGGGGGTGAGGGGGCGGGGCTTAATGGGTCAACAGAGGTGAGTGAGGAGAGGTCCCCTGTGAGAACGTATTCAGTCCAACTCCGATAGGGATACACGCCCAAAGCTCCTCTCGTCTGCTCCTCGGACACGCGTGTGCGTGTATACGGTGTGTGTCTTTGTGCGCACACGTCAACATTCCCTTGTGTGCAGTGGGTAGGGGAGAGGGGGGAGGGAGAGGGGGAGGTGGGGGAGCAGCACCACTGCAACCAACCCCGGGCGAGCCTGGGTCCAGGTCCTTTAGTCCATGGGGTGAGCCAGAGGGGTTCATGGGTGAAATGCGTGGCAGGAAGTGAGGGATCCGTTTGCACACAGGGTCTCTGTGTTACTGGTGAGGTGGGCGGTGGGGTGTGTTCAACCTAGGGGGGGGACCAGGGCGGGCTTAGAGCGATGGGTGACTGGCTTGCTGGCCGACTGGCTGGCTTTCACGCCGGTTGACTGGCTGACTGGTTTGCTGGCCGACCGGCTGGATGGTTTGCTGGCCGACTGGCTGACTGGTTTGCTGGCTGGCTTTCTGGCCGGTCGACCGGGCCGACTGGCCGGCTGGCTGGCCGTCTTCCTGGCTGGCCGACTGGCTGAATGGCTGGGGTGGAGGTTGGAGGCAGGCGAGGGCGAGGGGGCGAGGGGATGCAGGAGTCATGTGGTGACCCCCCCGTTGGTGTGCTTGTACTTGGGGATGCAGGGCTCCTCGGGGAGGGGGTCGTGGGAGAACACGGAGTCGTCCCCGGAGGAGCAGGAGCTGCGCGTGTCCGGGAAGCTGGGGGAATACTGCTCTGCTGGGGCGCACAGGTCCAGGTACTCCTGTATACGTACACGCACACACGCACACACACACACACACACACACACACACATACACACATACACGCAGGCACAAAGACACACACACACACACACACACACACACACACACACACACACACACACACACACACACACAAACACACATAGATGCAAGCACACACACAGGAACACACACACTCACACATTCACAGAGTGAGAGAAAGAAACATATTCATTGAATATGAAGAAAATGAATGAAAAACGTAAACAAAAACCCAGAGGAACCACTAGGGGAACATTGGTTCAGCGTTAGAGAATCTCACAGGGAACGGGGGACTTTCCAGAGGGCACTAAGATGGAGGGCAGACCCACGCCTCAACACAACCATCTGGACTCAGACTGAATAGGAGAATATTACAGTCCTAATATTTTTGAATGGTTGTTTTCTATTTAATTGCTTTTAAAGTTGCATTGCAAAGACGTTTTTGTTTTTTTTCTGTGTCCCACACACGCAACACCCGTTTATGAGCTTGTTCTCTGCTTCAGCTGAAGTAAAATGGACATTTGAAACTGGGCCGCCAAAACCAAAGCGCTGGCAACCAGAAAAAAATCTAAGTAGAGGCTGCAACCACACCCACCGAGCCCATATAAACACACACATACACACACTCACAGAAAATATAACGCATAAATCAGAAAGAGGCTGCATGACGACCACAGGCCACTCTGCTATTCATTTCCCAGCCTTTGTGGTTGTTTTGAGCGTTTCATCTCGGTTTACCCCTCTTGCTCTCGCTCTTCCTTGGCAGAAACCGAGACCATTAGAGAGGAAGAAGAAGAAGTCTTCTCTGCCTCTCCTAAATCGAGCGAAGCACGGTTTTTTTCCCCCAGTGAGGAGAGGCTCACATTTCTCAGAGCCGTCCACATCTGCCAGTGGTTTAGGGCAACAAAAAAGCGGGGGGGGGGGGGGGGGGGGAAGGGGGTGGTATGAAGAGAGAATAAAGTACGACAAAAAGGCGCTTTATTACATCTCAAAAAATTTAGCCCTCAAAGCTCAAAGACTTTTTCTGGCGTAAGAAGTATGCAGGGGCCCCAGACTGCATAGAGAGCGGGCCAGGCCTGACAGACTTCCAGAGAAGGCCTCTCTCCTCAACCCGTGAGCGCGGATATCGCCCAGGACAGCAGGCCGAGGGAAAGGGGTTCACGGTGAGGGGGAAAGGGGTGAGCGGTGAGAGGCAGGACGGACCAGACCCAACAGAGCTGACCAGCCTCCAGAGAAGGACTTGGGTTTCATTTCATCCGTTCGCTAGGTCCCTGTCTCAGGAGCTAGTCTCAGGCACACAGCTTCAGTGCTTTAAGAGCTCTGGCCAATGGGAGGGCTGGAACTGCGCTGTCATGGCGGGAGTGGGTGTGGTCTGCATAGAGAGTGGATGGTGAATTGGAAGGTTTCAGTCGGTTTCCTTTGTGCTGACTGCTACCAGGCTCTCTAAACTCCAGGGTCGGCCTCTGCTGTGAAGGTGGGCTGCTGGGTTTTTTGGACCATTTGGGAGTTGATTTGTTTTTCGGGTTTGATGAGGCGGTGTGAGAGGGAGAGCGGTCTGGAGCGTTCAGCCGGGTCTGCTCGTACCTCATTGGTGTTGAGGGTGAGGATGCGATCCAAGTCCTCCACCAGCTGCTTGAAGGTCGGCCTGTGGGAGGAGATGGCGTGCCAGCAGTCCTTCATCATCATGTATCTGAGAGAGAGAGAGAGAGAGAGAGAGAGAGAGAGAGAGAGAGAGAGAGAGAGAGAGAGAGAGAGAGAGAGAGAGAGGATCGGTTAGCATCAGAACACATACTACTCTTCTGTCGGTTTAATGCACTGCTACTCATCTCTCGATCAACTGTCTCTTTTACTTCTATAAATTGCTCGTCAGGAGTATCTGGGATGATAAAAAAGGCATCTGTTGCCCATGTGTCCTGATATCGACAGCTTAAGTTCAACTCTACCTCTCAACAACCCGATACAGATCTGAAATATATTCTTCTATACTCATATTCAATTCTTCCTGTATTTTTGTGTGAATGCTTATGCGTTTGTGCGCACACACGCACACACACACACACACACACACACACACACACACACACACACACACACACACACACACACACACACACACACACACACACACACGCACACGCACACGCACACGCACACACACACACAGACACACACAGTATCTAACATCCGCTGTGTGTCCGTGGTGGGTCTGCTCGGAGCCCTCAGCAGGGCAGCACCATTGTTTGTTGTCCAGAGAGGGCCCATTGTGACCCGGGACATGGATCTGACTGGGGAACAGCTGTCGTCGGGCCCCAGAGTCGCCCCAGAGAGGCCCTGGGATGCATGGATCTGATGGAGACCTCCACAACAACTGTGCGTGGCTAGGCTAGGCTAGCCCGTTTGCTATGGGATTCAAATGGTCGCTGGTTCGATTTAGTGGGTAGGGTGCCTTGCTTAACGGCAGTGGATGAACAAACAAACCAAACTGGGGAGAAGCTCTCGTTTCAAATGGAACGACCCCCGTTCAAACACTCGGTCACTCACTCAGACACTCACACAGTCACACAGTCACAAAGTCACACACACACACACTAGACACACCGGATGGGGAGAAACGGAATGACCTCCGTCCTTTTTTTTTTTAAACAGACTATCTACAGGAACACACACGGCGACAGGCGGGAGAGGGACACCAACGTACAGCTCGTTGGTGCAGTTCCCCGGCTTGTCCATGCGATGGCCCTCCTTCAGCAGCTTGAACAGCTCCTCCACTGGGATGCCCGGGTACGGGGAGCCCCCCAGGGTGAAGATCTCCCACATCAGCACCCCGAACGACCAGCTGAAGAGACAGGAACACACAGAGTTAAGAGTTAGGGTCACCGTTTCAGAACAGCGACTCAGCGACTTACAATAAGTACAACAGTCGGTAGAAAGAGAAACAACAAAATATCGCTGTCGGTACGGTAAGGATGTTCATAGAACCAAGTGCTACGCATTTAGAACTACTAGGTTAACTTATTCCCTGTATACAACAAAGATAGCTAGGATAAGACGCTACACGATTGACTATTTTTGAAATGCAGGGACAGACAACATTCAATAAGTGCGTATATAAAGTGGATGGATGCTCAACAATGCCTCGCACTCGTCCAGTCTACTAAACTACCTCACCTAGAGAATAAAGAATAAAGGACGACCACCGCCTATACACACCAGCACACAGCACCACCCTTCTACAGCCGCTTCGAGCTGGGAAACGGCCAGTAGATGATTAACTCGCAGTACAGTTTCCTCTCATTAGGCATCAATGCTGCCCATTCGTCACCGCCAGCCGGCCATATTGACCGTAGAGTTACCACTCATACCTGCTCAACCGCAGATTCAATGACTCATTCCCCCCCAGAGTGTTCTGTGTGCTGTCTGTGTGTCTTCAACAAAGAGTGTTTCAACAACCAGAGGTGGAGAGATAACACACACCCACTTATGTGCACTTAAAAAGACTGGTGTGCACGCACCTACACACAGTCCCAGAGAGATGCCTGTGGTGCAGCTGAGGTGGAGGAGGAGAGGCAGACCTGAAGTTCATTTGCTCCTCTCCATGTTTACACAGGCCAACCACGTGCTTGTCTCTCTTTTTCTGTCTCTCTCTCTCTCTCTCTCTCTCTCTCTCTCTCTCTCTCTCTCTCTCTCTCTCTCTCTCTCTCTCTCTCTCTCTCTCTCTCTCTCTCTCTCTCTCTCTCTCTCTCTCTCTCTCTCTCTCTCTCTCTCTCTCTCTCTCTCTCTCTCAACATAAACTCTGTCTTGCCATGGAAATTCTTGATACACCAATGCATGAAAATGCAATCATTAATCTGCCTATGTTTTTTTTTCTCTTTTCCCCCTAGGGAGTCCGCAGACAGTTTCCCCTGGGGACGACGTCAATGTTTCCGAGACGACCACAGAGTGATGGCCATCAAATTGAAATCACAGGGTTCAGCTCGCCGTATCGACCACGTGAACGACCCGATTACCGATGCCGGCGATCCCGGGCGATAGCATGGATCCATACGAGATGATGTGATCGTACAGGCGTCCCGCCAAGCCCTGCAGCCGCCTGGGGAATACTTATGAGTATTTATGTCCCCTCCCCTCCTCCCTCTCCCGGGGTCTCTCCCACCTCCTCTCCCTCTGCCTCCCTCTCTCTTACTCTCTCTTCCACCTCTCCTCCCTCTCTCCCTCAGTCCACCTCCCCTCCCTCTGCCTCCCTCCCTCTCCCCCTCCATCTCTCTGCCTCTTTCCCTCAGTCTCATCCACCTCCACTCCCTCTGTCTCCCTCCCTCTCTCTCTCCTCCTCCCTCACTCTCCCCCTTCCTCCGAAATACTGTGGCTGTGTACATTCCGTCATACCTTTCCCATCGTATCGTTCACACTGATGTCCTGTGTCCATGTGTGTTTGCTGAATAAACACACTGCCAGCGTACGCAGCGTTGCTGATCTTACCTCTCCATTGTTCCCCGACGGCCTGGCCTTCCTGCACTAACGCTTGTGTACAGAGAGTGTGCGTTGGCACTCTTTGCTCAGCCACTGAGTGTGTGTCTACCAGTCTGTGAGGTGATCCGCTAAAGGTCTTGACGACACTGAGTACACTTCACGCTAAAGGTTGGGCACCAGTGTGTTAAAGAACCCTTTCAGTCCGTCAGGAGGACGGATGGCCTCCGTCTCCCCTTCTCTTCCCCCCCTTACTCCCCCTCAGAGCTCCATCCGTCACCGCAGACCCACACAGGGGCCCGGGGCGGGGGACCTCATCCAGATTCATGTATTCATGTAGTCTGATGTCATGTATGGATCCGTCGCGGTGGTTTCGAGCCAAGGTTTGTAACCGCAGCTGCCCCCACCCTCCCTCCCTCACCCCAACCCTCCCCACTCTCACTCACCCCAACCCTCCCCACTCTCTCTCTCTCTCTCTCTCCCTCAGTCTCTTCCATCTTCCGTCCCCCTCTCTCTCTCGCTTTCTCCCCTTCTCTCCCTCAGTCTCTTCCACCTCCACTCCCTCTCTCTCTCTTCTCTCTCTTCCTCCCTCCCCCCTCCTCTCCCTCCCTCCCCCATCCTCCCCCCTCCATAACAGTGAAAAAGCCAATTACAGATAGTGAACAGTGGTGAGCGAAGCACAAATCTCAGCTCAGCTACGCTATTGATCGGCGCTGCGCTAGGCGACATGGAAAGTGTTGTGTCTTCACGCACACAGACACACACAAACAAACACTAACACACGTCACAGTGTTGTAAGTGTGTATCAAGTGCTCCACTGGTTGAGAAAATTGTGTGTCCACTACTAACACTGCTTTTCACCCCCCATGAATACACACACACCCATGAATACACACACACACATGCGCACACAGACACAGACACCTATACACTCAAGCTTACACACACACACACACACACACACACACACACACACACACACACACACACACACACACACACACACACACACACACACACACACACACACACACACACACACACACACACACACACACACACAGTGCCCCGAGCTGCCATTGTTTGTAGCAGGAAGTTCAAACAGCACTGTCAGGGAGCATGAGCCTCAAACACCCGACAGAAAGGATCACAAGGGGGGGATGCTTCGCTTTGTTCTCCCCGTGTTTTTCAATGATTTTTCCGGAGCCAAAAAAACACTAAACAGCAAAAAACGACAGCCGACCGTAAGAGCTGGGGAGACAGGGAACCAGAGCGCTGTAGCGGGGTCAGCCAATCACAAACCAGATGAAGGGGAGGGGGGGGGGGGGGGGGGGGATGAGTATTTTAGGAATAGCAATGCCGCCAAAAAAGACACATGTTGGAGGAAGCTGGTCGAGGAGGGAGAAGGGTTTGGGAGGGTGGGGCGAGGTAACGACATTCAGGTCTGAGTGTGGTTACATTCAGACATCAGTGTTACTACATTGAGGCATTAATAGTGTTAAATCCATGCCCAGACTTTGGTATATCCATGACTTAACTTTGGTACATCCATGACTTAACTTTGGTACATCCGTGTCTAAACTTTGGTGCATCTATCTCTGAAGTTTGTTACAATCAGACATGAACGTTGTAGCATGCAGACAATGATGTAACAACACTGAGACATGGATATTGTTACATCCATGTCGGCCCTCTGTAACATTCAGACATGAATGTTGTTAGATTCAGTTATACCAGACCATCACAGAGGTGGGATTGGGGGAGGACTGGATGGGGGAGGTGGGGGGGGGGGGGGGGGGGGGGGTGAGGCCCCCTTCCCAGGCCTTTGAAGCCCACCAGATTAGTAACACGGCATTGGCTACAAGTCGAGCGTGAAATCCTCACTTTGGCTACAAGCTGGTCGCTGGCCCCTAAAGCCTCCCCAGCCCCTCCCTGACCACAGCCCACTCTAACCCCCTACCTGCCTCCCCGCCCCCAGGGAAAACAACGCCCGGACCCCCACTACGACACAACACCCCCACGATGAAGACCCCCCGAAAACACACCAACACGACGAGAGCCGGGGCGATTAGAGCACAAGAGAGAGAGGAGGAACCGCAGGAGGAATCAAGACTCACTTGTTCAGAGTTCACCTAGACTCTACATAGCCATACCCTTCACCCCCTCCACACCCCTCTTACGCACTTGTAGTGTGTTGTTCATCCTGGCATTTAATGTACGCACTTATTGTATGCTGTACGTCGTTTTCACATAAAAATAATACTTAGCATTGTGTAGCCTACTATCTTTGTTGTAAACGGGGAATGGGTTAACCTTGGTCACTTGGTTCTATAAACCCTACTTCACCGACAGAGAGATATTGGTAGTCTTTCTTCTGGTCGCTTTGGATAAAAGCGTCTGCTGAACCTGATGTAATTGTAAAAAGTATGTGCGGTACTTACACGTCACTCTGGTGTGTGTAGACCCGGTCGAAGAGAGCTTCAGGAGCCATCCATTTCACCGGGAGACGACCCTACGATCAGACACACACACACAAACACAGGTTAGAGATCAGAGGTCAAGGAGCCACCATGTCACGCACATGACCTGCCACGGCTGGTTTCAGATAAATAAATAAATAAAGGCTGGTTTCAGGAGAGTGCTCTGATGCTTTCGCCCTGTTGCCCTATAATCGGGGGGCAGGAGAGGGGTCATGTGATGTGTGCTTGGGGTGGGCGGGGGGGGGGGGTCCTTGGCCTGAACACGCCACCATTCCTGGTACGCTATTGAACCATCTCTCAGGGCTGGTAAACAAGGATAAGATTCCTAGCTTCCACCCAAACAGAGGTCCTCCGAGCGTAGCCTGTAGGAATGCTGGATCGATTGCTCTGTTTAATGTTTAATCGAGGAAGGGGTGGAAGTTACACTCCAGGGATGGTGTGTACCAGAGGGGTAAACAAAGGGTTTACCCAGAACACAACATCTCCTCCGAGTAAGCACGCGACGGGCAGCTGATAATGTAGTGTGGTCAAACGTGAAATCGTTTTGAGGAAAATGCGATAAGAAAAAGGACAATGTTTTGAGTTCAAAGTGACTGCATCTAGGTCTGTGTATGAACCGTGACTATCAATCAGTCTGAGTCTCTGAGACCCAGCTCTCTGATTTTAGACCCAGCGTTACCAATCTTGAGGGACTTCAATGCGATGCATTTTGATCTAATGCTGTTGCAATATGTATGTGTGAGGGGGGGGCGATAATGAGGTCCCTCATCACGTGTAGATCCAATGAGTGGTAAAGCGGTCTGTGGCCCTGGGAGAGCCTCACAATCGTTCCTGCTCGCTCCACTTCAACTGTGATGAGAATGCTGAACACAATCAAAGCCCCCCCTGTGAAAGAATGGCGTGGGACTGATGCTGTAACTGCTGTTGTTTGTCTCAATCCCATCCAATCACTGTCCATCCTTATCATCCTCAGCATCAGCATCACTGCACATCGCTGGTGTGTGTTGCTGTTGTTGTTGTTGTTGTTGTTGTTGTTGCCGGTGTATTGTGATGCCCCCAGCCTGACCGTGGGGATATTGAAAAAGGCAGCCATGCATGGAGAATGAGGACTAAGTGATGGATGCCACTGGGCCCACTATGGAGATGTCAATTATATCTTAAGCCCCTCTCTCTCCCCCTCTCTTTCTCCCTGTGTCTCTCCGGCCGGCTCACTCTGTCTGTCTGTCTCTTTGTAGGGGGGGGGGGGGGGGGGGGGGCACCGAGGGGAACGGGGAAGCGAGGGAAACGGGGGCAGAGCGAGAGAGAAACTGCTGCATTCACTCGCAGCCTGGGAACCTGCGGCCGCTGCCAAGACACACGCTGAGGAGGGGAGAGACAGGGAGAACGGGAGAGAGAGGGAGGGGGGAGAGAGAGGGAGAGAGACAGACAGACAGACGGAGACAGAGTCTGAGAGAGAGACAGAGACAAAGAGTGAGAGAGGAGAGGGAGAGAGAGAGAAGGGACGTGAAGGAAGAGAATTGGAAGAAGAGCGAGACTGAAGGGTCTCTTTTCTCTCTGCGTCTTCTGAGACGTTTTAAGCCGAGCGTTCTTGACATGCCCTGTTCTGGAGTGCTGGGTGGGGGTGTGAACACGGGGGGAGTTGGTGGTGTGGGGGGGGGGGGGGGGGGGGGGGGGGAAGCGCAGACTCACATTGGTCGTCTTCTTGTAGTAGTCGATGTTGTGGACGTCTCTGGCCAGGCCGAAGTCAGCGATCTTCATGAAGTTGCTCTCGGTGACCAGGACGTTCCTGGCGGCCAGGTCTCTGTGTATGCACTGCAGAGAGGAGAGAAGGAAATCAACCGAAACATCCCCATACAGTGCACCTGCACACCATCACAAACACTCAGTGTTTATGGTGTGTGTGTGTGTGTGTGTGTGTGTGTGTGTGTGTGTGTGTGTGGCGGCTCAACCAGAAACACATGCCCACAGAGAACACAGCTGACAAGATGACCAGCCCGCCCGTGTGTGGCGGAGTGTGCTCGGATGAGTTCAAGGTTTCTGGCGTACCGCTTCACGTGCGTTCGGTGGCGGGGACCTTTGTGTGCGTCGGGAGCCCGCGGCGGGCGAGCCTGCGTGCGAGTGTGTGTGAGTGACTGTGTGAGCGTATGACAGGGATGTGGGTGTGTGAGTGTGTGAGTGTAGGACGGGGGGTGTTATTGTGTGAGTGTGCGAGCGTGCGAGCCCCAGTGGATTTCCGTCACATTCCGACGGTGAGAGGGAGCGTGAGGCCGACTTGGCGAGCGGGTCCCCCATTGTGGCTACCTGACCGTCCCGTGTCTGTCTGCACAGAGGGCCTTTTGTGGGACGGGACACAATGTGGGGACCCGGAATGGACTGGACCAACATTCCCACAGTGACACGCAGCAGACGACACGAAACGTTTCCCTGGATGAAAGGCGAATCCGAAACTCCCCGGAGAGGAATACGGTCTGGCCTCCCAGCATGATGGGTGTGAGAATTGTTGTTTTGTGTTTTCATTGTGTGAGAGTTTATAGGCATGTGATAACCAATAGGGTGCGTCAAGCAGTGTGTGTTTCATCGCATGTGTTTGTGTTTTTGGTTTGCGTCTGCATAGACAAGTATGCATGTGTGTGTATTCAGGTATGTCTATGTGCGAGTGTGAGTGTGAGTGTGTGTGGGCGTATCCATGTTTATTTGTTTATTTGTAGGTGTGTGTGTGTGTGTGTGTGTGTGTCTGTGTCTGTGTCTGTGTCTGTGTCTGTGTCTGTGTCTGTGTCTGTGTCTGTGTGTGTGTGTGTGTGTGTGTGTGTGTGTGTGTGTCTGTGTCTGTGTCTGTGTCTGTGTCTGTGTGTGCGTGTGTGTGTGTGTGTGCCAGCGCATGGACACATACATGTGTGTGTGTGTGTGTCTGAGTGCCAGTGCGTGGACCTCAACCTGTGTGTGTGAGCCTACCTTCTGCGAGGCCAGGTACTCCATTCCGCGGGCCACCTGGTAGGTGCAGGAGACCAGGTCCTTGAAGGTAAGCTGCTCGTCAGAGACCCGGGTGATGTCGTACGAGTACTCCATGCCGGGGGGCCGTCGCGCACGCAGGTACTCCCGCAGGTTCCCCTTGGACGCGTACTCCACGATCACGTACAGCGCCCCTGAGGAACGCACACACATATATATTATATACACAGAAACACACACACATATACATACATGTATTATATACACAGACACAGACACACATACACACATGTTACATACACAGAAACACACACACACACACATACATACATACACATGCGCACTCCAACACGTATATTATATACACAGGAACACACACACACAAACACACATACACACAGCCACACAAACACTTACACAGATACACACACACACAAACACGTGATGTCAGGTATCGTTTCCCTGAACAGAAATAGCGCGACGAATGCCATTCCATTTAGTATATTTAATGGTTTAACAAATCAAAGTAACAGCGACACACAGCCTAACTCTACATGCAAGGCGTCAGACATCAGGGCGTCACAAGAGATGATTGACAGGCAGACGGAGACGGAGCGATGCTCACCCTCTTGCGTGCAAGCGCCCAGGAGATTGATGATGTTCTTGTGTTTGCCGATCATCTTCATCATCTCCATCTCAGACACCAGGTCGGACAGATCCTTCTCTGTGGCGTCATCTGGAGGAGGAGGGAGAGGAGGAGGTGGGAGGAGGAGGGAGGGGGAGGAGGAAGAGGAAGAGGAAGAGGAGGAGGAGGAGGAGGAGGGGGGGGGGCGGGGGGTAGGGAGGGAGGGGGAGGAGGAGGAGGAGAGGTTGAGGGAGGGAGGAGGAAGGGGAGGGAGGGGGAGGAGGAGGAGGTAGAGGAGAGAGGGAGGGAGCAGGAGGAGAAGTAGAGGGAGGGAAGGGGAGGAGGAGGAGGGAGCGAGGGCAGGGTTAGCAAAACAAAGGCACCTCCTGAACAATCTCTCTCCCTTAGAAAGAAGACCTCAAACGATAAGCAGGTAATGGGCGTGCAGATGGTCGTGGGTTGTTTTCGACATACTCAGAAATGCGTTATGGTAGCAGACGTTGCCGCGACGACCGCACACCAAACAGAGCCGTCCTTTGAGCCGGGGAGAAATTAAAGACTCATTACTGGCCGTTCGGGCTCCCGCTGCACGGGGTCGACTGAGCGAGGAGGAAGAGGAGGAAGGCCCCAGCCGCCACAAGGTGAACGCCCGCATTCCTCGTCACCGTTTACCCCACCCTCCTCCACCTCCACCACCACCACCACCTCTACTCTGCATACCTCCACCCCCACAGCCCACTCTCAATACTCTCGAACGGGGGGGGTTGTCCCATTGTCAAGGTCGGTCAACCATGCCTGACCCCCCCCCTCCTCCACCAGCACCCCACCAGCACCGTCACCTCCGTCACCCCCGGCTCCACTCCCTTCTCCTTCCTCCTTAAACCCCGCCCCCTACCTTTATTAATGCCGGTGTGTGTGTGCGTGTGCGTGTGCGTGTGCGCGTGTGCGTGTACGTGTGTGTGTGTGTGTGACTTGACTCTTTGTTGCAGGTGCTGACAGTCGGCGGGGCGGCCAGCTGCTGCTCCTTGGGTTAGGTATGTGACCCCCCCCCCCTCCACCTCCACCTCCACCTACACCCATACATAACCTCACCAACCCCACCCCCACCCCCCAAACCACCTCCTCCTGTCCCTTAAGCAGTCACTCACCAGCCGCCAATAATGAATACTAATGAGTGCCCCGGGCCCCGGGCCCCCCCCCACCCACACCCCCCCGCCCCCACCCTTCCACTGAACTGTGGCCGGGTACGGTAGGGATCCTATTGCTGAGGAATTGTAACACACACGAAAGCACACACTTGTATTGTTTTGTGTGTATGATAGTGTGTGCTTTTTTGTGTGTGTTTGTGTGTATGTGTGTGTTTTTTTTGGCCTCTGCATTCCTGCGAGTCAATGTATATACCTGCATGTTTGCATTGAGTGTGTCATGCACAATGTGTGGACAATATAAGGAGGTCAGTCATGGCAACTCTCTCTCTCTCTCTCTCTCGTACTGAACCGTGATCGGCCCCAGCAGGCAGAGCCCCGCCTACCTTTGAGCATCTTGACCGCCACGGTGACCGCCTCCTTGGCCTTGTCCTTGTCGATGCCCAGCGCCTCGGCCATCACCACCTGGCCGAAGCAGCCCTCGCCAAGAGGCTTCCCCAGGGTCAGCCTATCACAGGGGGGGAACACACACATCACAAACAGGGTTAGATAATGATTGAAGTCTTTAGGTATTCTTGACAAAGTCGATACGGTGTCAGAAATATCAACTGAGTCGCGTGAACATTTGTTCTGTGAACATCTGAGCGACCAGAGCTATGAATGCCAGCGCACTGAGGCAAGGAGTGAAGGAAACTAGGCGAGTGGCCAGATTACCAAGCTCATCCATTTCATCATCGTGCTCTCTCCCTCTCTCCCGCTCTCCGTCTCTGTTACATCAGATTGGGTCTGTGTGTGAGTTTGTTATTGGTGTGAGGTACAGATAATCGCCTGAGAGAGAGAGAGAGAGAGAGAGAGAGAAAGAGAGAGAGAGAGAGAGAGAGAGAGAGAGAGAGAGAGAGAGAGAGAGAGAGAGAGAGAGAGAGACAGAGACACACCTCTGTCCTCTAAGCTGTTTACACTGAACCCTTGGCAGGTTAGCTTAACAGGCCATTACACACTAGCGCTGAACCCTTAGTCCAGCCAGCAGGCAAACAGGAACGCTCTCTCTGTGAGCTGGGAGCCGTCCTAAAGGTGGGATGGACTTCAACTCGGCCCATACACTTCGGGTGCATGTACACAGACATATGCCCCTCCTTCTCTAACACACAGGGGTGTTGGCCACCATCCACCTCCATGGCTCAGCCTAGTGTTGGACTCTGATTGGTGTTTGATTGACAGATGCAGCACCCCCCCTCTTCCCCCTCCTCTACGTAAACACTGACACTACTGTGTATGAGGTGCAGGGCCTACAGCCAGATCGCTGTCACGGTTACACAATCCCCTATCTGTTCATACACACGCGCACACACACACACACACACACACACACTACAGCCGCGCTCAATGCAATCTATTCTGCCCGTCACACTAGACACAAGCGCTGCTATTCTTATTTCCAGCTTTCCTCCACGCAACCACAAACATTTGCATTCCTCGAGCGCTGTTCTGCAGAAGCCCCCTTGGGCCGTGGAACGACAGCCGCGGAAGGACAGACGGACGGATGGACAGACGAACCGCCACCCAGAGCCAGGGACAAGAGATAAGAGATCCAGAGGAACAACATTCAGACCATTACTACATCCCCCTGTAGCATACAGAGTTAAGACCTTCTGGACTGGACTGCATTTATACAGCGCTTTTCTAACCGGTGGCCACTCAAAGCGCTTTACAATGTTGCCTAACATTCACTCATTCATGCACACATTCACACACCGACGGCGGAGTCAACCACGCAAAGCGACAGCCAGCTCGTCGGGAGGGGTCCGGGTTAAGTGTCGCTCTCAGGTACACCTCGATACTCAAGCTAGGAGGAGCCGGGGATCGAACTAACAGCCCTCCGGTTACCAGTCAACCCGCTCTACCTCCTCCTGACGCCCCTTGTGTATCTTCAGTACACAGGGATTTTCATTTGGGCTGCTTGATTACAATCCTGTGTTCACTTTGGGGGGGCGCTTTCCACGGTGGGGTTTTCCCCGCTCCGCTGAATACCTGGAGGCCGAGCGGGGAGCGTTGGGAGCGGTGAAAGCGATCTCGCTCGCTGGCCCGTTCAGACCCAGCAGCCAGCCGGCAGCCAATGGCCGACCACTGTGTGCAAGTGTGACTAATCGAAACCTCGGCCCGTGCCAAGGCCTCTGCTCTGAAACTAGACAGGCCCTCCTCTTCCAGTCATGCATATAAAAGTCTGTGAGGAGAGAAGCGTTGCTGCTAAACACTAATTATCACAGCTCTTTGTTATTTACTAGCCCGTGTTTGTTTTGCTGCGTGTGTGTGTGTGTGTGAGTATGTGTGTGAGTGAGTGCGCATGTGAGTGTGTGTGTGTGTGTGTTTGAGTGCGTGTGTGTGAGTGCGTGTGCGTGAGTGAGTGTGAGTCAGTGCATGTGAGTGCTTGTGATTGAGTGTATTCGTGTGTGAGTGTGAGCGTGAGTTGGCATGTGTGCGAGTCTGGGTGCGGGCGTGTGTGTGAGTGTGTGCGTGTGTTTGCGGGGGCGTGTGTGTGTGAGAGTGT
>NC_079426.1:6843364-6913364 GCF_026213295.1 Gadus chalcogrammus
TCCCCCCCTCCTTCTGAGCGGCCCCCAGCCCCCCCTCCCATGAAAGGAGCCAGCGGATGTCCGGTGACACCTCGCTCCAAGGTCCTGGCTCTCTGGGGGTTCAAGGTTCAGAGGTCAGGGGGTGAGGGGGAGGAGAGAGAGAGAGAGAGAGAGAGAGAGAGAGAGAAGTTGCGGGGTCAGGGCCAGATTAAAAAGGGGGTTCATCCAGGGGAAACCCCGCCACGCTCTCCCTCTCTCCGTTCCCTTTCCCGTCCCGTCCTCCAGCGCCGAGGCGGGTCGGTGGCGGCCCGTGGGGTCAGTGCCCCGCTACGAGCCTCGCTTCCCCTGACCCGAGGTCGAGAGGGCGACGAAGGGCCGGGCCGTGAAAGGAGGAGGGTGACCGGGGCGACCGGGGGCAGGGACACGCACCCTTTGGACCGGAGGCCAGGAGTTGAACCCCATTAGTTGGACAGTCCTCTGGTAGGACACTGACCCCCCCGAACCTCAGATTCCACAGCTGAAGAGTGCGATGTAAGCACACTTTACACGGGGCTAAGAACAGGCTTTGACTGGCTGGAGTTTGACTATGTTGAGATGTTACAACGACAACTACTAGAAACGCAATTCTGATGTCTTTAAATAGTTACTTACTACCTGCTTGATCCTCTAAATTGTCTTCAACTGTTAACTGTTAATATTTTCGTGAAATAGGGGGAGGGGCACTGATAGAGCTGGCAACACAATCCAGACCCACATGTGTGTTTTATTAAAAGGACTGCAGCTAAGCGGGTCCATCCGTCCACTCAGAGGATCTGAGGGAAGCAGACACCTCCCCATGTCCCCTCCCCTCCCTGACGGCGGGGGCGAGCTGGACATATGGACAGACAGACAGCCAGACTGATAAGCAGAGGGAAAGTGAGCCGGAGCAGTGAAGGGTGGAAGGCCCATGGAGGGCCAGGCGGGGGGGGCTGAGTGCTGTCAGACCGGGGGCTTGTTAAGATAGAGGGGCCCTTCTCCCCCAGCGCAGCCTCTCGCTACCCCGACGCTTGGCACCACTTAGACTGGCTTCGGTACCCAGGCACACACACAGCCGCACACACACACACACACACACACACACACACACACACTGACGCAGAGATTGGTGCCACAGACACTTACTATTTGTGTATCTGTAAGCGGTAAAAAAAAACGCATTGTTAAAAAGTACTGTAAGCACGACGTGTGTGTGTGCGTGTACTGTGTATATTTGAGTGTGTGTTGGCGCCTGCTCCAGGCACTTAAGGTTCAGGGGGCGACTCGTGTCACACACTTTTTTTACAAGTGTTTATCCTGCTGAGAGGGCGATGCCCCAGCTCTCTGTCAGGCAAACACAGATTACAGCTAAGTGCTAAAGTGTGTGGGAGACGGTGCACATGCTGTACGCTACGTGTGTGTGCGTGCCGTACGCTACGTGCGCGTGCGCGTGTGTGCGTGTGACCATGAGGTCATGGCGGGCGGGCGGGCGTCCCGGGACGTGGGAGCGCTGTGCTTGCCGATCAATACGTGTGTGTGTGTGTGCGCGCCGGAGGGGTCGTGTAAACGTTAGATTAGCGCTCCCCTCGCACCTCATTAGCTACGCTCTGTGACCCGGTTCACCGACGGGCCGAACACATCCAGGACGACCCCGGGGTCCGCCCTCCCTCCCCCCAGGGCCCCCCCGATCGGGGCGCCGGCCCTCTTCCAGCTCCCCCTTCCCACGGAGGCTCCTGGGCTGTTCCCTTCCTTTCGTGCAGTATGGGCGGAAGTCGCTCAGGAGGTAGAGCGGGTCGGCTGGAAACCGGAAGGTTGCTGGTTCGATCCCCGGCTCCTCCTCGCGAGAGTGTCGAGGTGTCTCTGAGCAAGACACCTCACCCTGATTTGCTCCTGACGAGCTGGCTGTCGCTCTGCATGGTTTGACTCCGCCATCGGTGTGTGAATGTACGGTGGCAAGTCGCTTTTGGATCAAAGCATCGGCAAAAACACTTAAATGTAAATGCTCTACTATGTTCAGGGGTCAAGGCATGCTGGTACCGTGTCCCCTAACCACTGCCCAGCTGACCTCCCTAGTCTGCCACCGACACACGTAGAACCGCCTCAGACCGGCCAAACGCCCCTGTTTGACTTGGCTCCAGGGTCGGTCCCCTTCAGTCCCCTTCCATCTCCCCAAGCTCTTCCCTTCCTTTATGCCTCCCTTTCATGCACCACGATGTCCAGGGGTCAAGGCATGCTGGTAACCGTGTCCACCGAACACAGGCCGCCACCACCACACGTAGATCCGCCTCAGACCGGCCCAACGCCACTGTTTGCCTTGGCTCCGGGGTGGGGTCCCCATGGCGGAGGAATGTCCCGCTCTCCGGCTCCGTCATGGGGCCGCGGGCTCAGAGCTGCAGGGCTGCTACTGGCTGAGTGTGTTGCTATCCGGCTGTCACCGTGCAAAGGAGTGTGCAGAACCTCCTCGCAGAACAGCAGCTACGTCATGCAGCGGGGGCCGGCCCCAGTCGGCGGCTCCCACGGGGCCGGGCTGCCAGCGCCACGGGTCAGAGCCCGAAGCTAATTCGTGAGGAGGTGGTAACAGTGGTACGACTGTGTCATGGTTGGACCGGCAGACACGCTGGCATCTGCGGTGGGACTTAGCCCCTCGTCTACTGGTGACATAGCCGCAAATCGACCCGGTGACTGAACGACCAATCAACTGCGACGTAGGTTATTTTGGGCGGCGGCGGCGGGCCCAGTACCCCCACACCCCCCGATTCACACACAGCCATGATCATGTTAGGTTAGCTCACTGCTATGTGCTGTCATGGGACAGCTTTAAGGCCTGGTCCAACGGCAACAGGCTGGACACACGCACACACACACACTTAGGTTATAGTGATGTGACTGACAGGGTAAGGGTCAGACCTAAGAGCATCTACAATGGCCATGATGTCAATAACCAACAGCCTACTAATTGTCCTTGACTACGCTTTGGAGTGATGCCTTCCCTTGCAGTTCAACTGGTGAGTCATCAAAATGATGTCAGGAAATTGAAAAAAAACAGGCTTGAATAAATGGCTTCTCTCTCTCTCTCTCTCTCTCTCTCTCTCTCTCTCTCTCTCTCTCTCTCTCTCTCTCTCTCTCTCTCTCTCTCTCTCTCTCTCTCTCTCTCTCTCTCTCTCTCTCTCTCTCTCTCTCTCTCTCTCTCTCTCTCTCTCTCTCTCTCTCTCTCTCTCTCTCTATGTAGAACTATGTATGTCACAATACTGGGCCCCATTTCTCCCTTTCTTTCTTCTTCTCACACCAGACCTCCATCATTTGTGACCCCCCCCCCCCCCCCCCCCCATATGCCTCCTTCCCCTCCACCCACTCAACCACATACTTACCACAACCCTAATCTACCCAGAAATCTCTCATTCCGGTCTCTTCACAGCATTACGCCCGTTCTTACCGTCTCACAGGAAATGTGTTTATATTTGTACATTGACACATAGTCATCCACCACCCTACGGCGAGAATCACACACACCTCCTGTCCATTGTGTGTGTCTATTGATGCAGACTGATGTAAACAAGGAGATGGCCACTCTCCCCCATGACCCCTCCACCCACCTGATGGCTCAGGTTCCAGTAAACAGATACACATGTGTGTGTGAGCTTAGATAGGTGTACACAGTCACACATAAACACACAACAGAAGCATTTCCTGCCCAATATATAGGAACACAGAGTCCTATTATGTGGGGTTTACAGAGTGCAGATTAGCTACACACGCAGTGAGAAAGAATTTCAATCATCCTCTAGTCAACCCTTGAATCTCCCCTCCACCCTTTTTCCAAGCCTTTAAAACGTACACTTAACCACGTCTCTCCCTCCCTCTCCCTCCCCCTCCCTCCCTCTCCCTCTCCTTCTCTCTCTCTCTCTCTCTCTCCCTCTGGCGTCTCCTGGTCTAAACCCTGCATGCGGCCATGTGGCTCATGTAATCAGTCATCTTCTGACAACGTGGTCCTTTCATGAGGACAGGGGATTAACTTCTGCCTCTGACCGTACTGCAGGGAGAGAGAGAGGAGACCACATCATCATTACAGAGATCCTCCTGGAGATCAGATACGGCTGGTCTGAGATCCACCACTAAATCCTACCGTGTTGGACGCCAGCCCGGACACACACACACACACACCAGCGGGCCACTCAGAGCTCCTTAAGAACATCTAACGTTGGGCCTACAGTCTGAGAGCTGTGGCTGGGATAGTAAATGCAGGGTAACGGACTGGAGAGCGAACCACAAATCGCCGTAGGAGGCGGTCGGGGGCGCTCTGCCCGTTGGGCGCTGGCTAACCTGCGTCGGGGTCCTGGTTGAAGCGGACGTAGCGGGCGTTCTCCAGGCGGGCGGTGCAGCGCTCGATGGGCACCCAGACGAAGGTCTCCGGGCACAGCAGGTCAGCAGGCAGGTACTTTCCCTGGGGAGGGGAGAGGAGCAATGGTAAATGGACTGCATATACCCCGCTTTTCGAAACAGTGGCCACTCAAAGCGCTTTACAATATTGTCTAACATTCACCCATTCATTCGCAAATTCACACGACGACGGCGGAGACAACCACGGAGGGCGACGGCCAGCTCGTCGGGAGCAGTTAGGGTGAGGTTGTCTCAATCAGGGACACCTCGACCCTCAGCTAGGAGGAGCCGGGGGTCGAACCAGCAACCTTCGGGTTACCGCTCTACCTCCTGAGCCACATGCCGCCCCAAGAGAGAAGAATCCCACCAGGTCATCATGATACATGTGTCGATTCGTCTTCTTTGAACTCAAAGGAGAGTCGCCACTCTTCTCGTCTTTTATAAAGGAGAGTACCTTTTAAGGCTATTGTGAAGAAAGTCTAGTATACGATTCCCGAATAAAGAAATCAAATTGGCTAAAACAATGAAGGACCACTGTGCAACTGCTCTGGATGTTTCTTCATAACACGCGTGTGAGCCAGTACTCTCGTTTGTTTTATTAATAAGCGAAGTTGGTTCCCATTTAATATATAATCAAATAAAAATTGGAAAGAGAGATTGAAATCAAAAGTTTGAAAACGTTCAACTTTAGCCTTTCTTTTTGATTTTATCGTTCCGATTGTAATTGTCCCTTATACATATCTATATATATATAAAAAAAACGATTGATTATAAAGTAGGATGTGTGTACCAATTCAGATTTCGAAATATACAAAAGCTGCCAAAAGAACCACATATGTGAGCGGGAGAATAATGAGCAGAACACTTCGTTCTGTCACACACTCCCAAACAAACACAAGGCGATAAGACTGTACACAAGCAGGCGCCTCCAACAGGCCTGCTGCACTATCTCAGCACACACACACACACACACACACACACACACACACACACACACACACACACACACACACACACACACACACACACACACACACACACACACACACACACACACACACACACACACACACACAGAAACTCCCAGCTTCGCGCTGCACCAAACCACAGAAGAAATCCCACAGTATCCTTCTGAAAATATCCTCCCCCGCTCCCCCGAGGTAATAATTATCAGGCATTATCTGCCGTTTAAATCCCACATGTCAAGTGCGGGAACGCCATTTTATTATATTGTTATTACAGAACCAAAAATGTGAAAAAGAGGGATGTCATTTAACCCGCGAAACCTTGAAATGCCTCTGTAATATAAAATGGAGCATATCAACACGTTCTACATTAAAAAATAAACCTAGACCCACATCCTACAGGGAGGCTGTGGTGGCCGCAGAGAGAGACGATCTGTCAGGGAGCATGGAAACTACGCGGGTTGCTTTCACAGACCCACCGCTACCAGGGGGGGGGGGGGAACCGAAGCGTGAACGACGGCCGAACCCGAGGGGTTGAGTGAAAATTTGGGGGTCAACGACAGAGGACCGCGACCCCGGGACGACCACCGCACCCAAACCCCCTCCACATTTGGGAGCAGCAGGTGGCTCAGGAGGTAGAGCGGGTTGTCTTGTAGCCAGAAGGTTTGCTAGTTGGATGCCCAGCAACTCCTGGCGGAGTGTCGAGGTGTCCCTGAGCAAGACGCCTCACCCTGACTGCTCCCGACGAGCTGGCTGTCGCCCAGCATTGTTGACTCCGCCGTCGGTGTGTGGATGTGTGCATGAAAGGGGGAATGTTGGGCAATATTGTAAAGAGCTTCGAGTGGCCACTGTTTAGAAAAGGGCTGTACAGATGCAGTCAGTTAACCGTTTACATGAGCAAACGGTGCAGGAGGAAAGACGGGCTAGCTGAGCAGGGGTCAGTGGAATGAAGACACGGACCTCTCCGCCCAGGAATGGAGGGTATGACGAACACCGGAGCCGGGACCCTTTAAGTGCTGCCGTCAAGAGATGGGTGCATGGAAAGAATGCCTGTGGCTCCGCGGCGCCAGCAGACAAACGTGCATCCCTCCCCCCCTTCCTCCACTCTGTTCCCGACGCAGTGTGCTCGGGATTCCACGAGCAATAAAGCCTTGTCTGCACAAGTCTGTCGGACCGACTCTGCTCACGAGTTCTGCAATCCACTGATAGTGGTGCCACCTCCGCGCGATGCGGCCGGTTCCATCAGCCCTCTATGGGCAAGGAACACGGAGGGGAGAGGGGAGAGGAGAGAGGAGAGGAGGGCGAGGGAAGAGGGGACAGAGGAGAGAGGAGGGAGGAGTCAGAGGACATGGGAGAGGGGGGACAGGGGACTTTGATAGAGAACATGTAGGATCAAGCTGTGTTGCTAAATGCACGACTACCATAATGAGAACCATCCCTGCATGGGCTGTTCCCCGGGTATACAGTATTATAGAGTTTCTGAGATCTTTGCAGGGCAATAAAGGAGATTCTTGTGAGTCCTCGTCATGTCGGGAGAGTGACAGATCCACTATTTTCCGTTATTTTCCGGTGCCGGCTGCAGAGAGAACTGCCGAGCGTTAAACTGTTGCAACCACAATGAGAGACTCGAGCGGGTCACAGCAAGGCCACCAATCCACAAACCTCCCAGAGGAAGACAAGAGAGACGAGGCTGAGCTGAACGTGAGCAAGGACACATCTTTCAGTGGTCTGGAGCGGGGAGAGCAAGAGAAAGAAATGGAGACAAAAAGCTGGCAAACACAGTCTGTCCCTCTCCCTGCCCGAAGGCCCAGTAATTCACAGCAGCAGCAGCAGCAGCAGCAGCAGCAGCAGTCACTTCAACCTGTATGTTTCCTGTTTGCTTCCGTTCGCCGGCGCTATTAGCCTCTGCCTCAGCGTGGCAGCAGCGGCTCCCATCAACAGGGAAACCAGTGATTGTTTCCTGGAACGAGGAGCCCACGGAGGGGTACTGCAGCCTTTTGTCTAAACGACTAGCAGTGACACAGTCTCTCCATTAGAGTCGACTGCAGCTCTGCTCGGAGCTGGAAGGGAAGGCAATGAGGGCACAGGAAACGACAGAGTAAGGGGTTCTGCCAGTACAGGAAGCGGGGTCCGGCGATAAGACGCAATGTACACGTTTGTGTGCGTGCGCTTGTCTACGATCAGCACCAGGGTGCCTAGAATCCCTTATACATATCTATATATATAAAAAAAACGATTGATTATAAAGTAGGATGTGTGTACCAATTCAGATTTCGAAATATACAAAAGCTGCCAAAAGAACCACATGTGTGAGCGGGAGAAGAGTAAGGGGTTCTGCCAGTACAGGAAGCGGGGTCCGGCGATAAGACGCAATGTACACGTTTGTGTGCGTGCGCTTGTCTACGATCAGCACCAGGGTGCCTAGAATCCTGGGGGCCCCCTGAAAAATGTGGGGTGCAGCTGAAATACTGGAGTGTTAAGATGCCCATGAGTCACGTTAAAGCAGAGCCAGGCTCCACACATTAAAGATTTAAAACAAAGTTTCACTTATTCCTTTTAATGTAGTGAAAGACTGAAAGAGAAGATCAAACTCAAGCAAAACCTTCAGCGAGAGGGCTCTACTGCCCTCCATGTGTGGGGGTGAAAGAGGGGGGGGGGGGAAGGGAGGAATGGCGTCAGAAAGAAAGGGAACAAGCCAGCAGACGTGACAATCAGACACAGATGAACACAGGGACGGTATTTAACGTGGCGGGCCCCGAGACGCTGATGGAAGAGATAGGCGCCGTGGTGAGAGCCAGCTGAGGCAGGGGGCTCTGAGCCAATAGGGAGAGGGATGAGGGGGGGGGGGTTTGATACGGGGAGCAGGAAACCACAGAGAGCAGAGGAAGGAGCCATGCTGACAGAGAGCGAGATGGAGACGGGGGGGAGGAGGAGGACGATGGGGAGAGGAGCTGTGTTCAATCAAAAGTGTAGAGACAGTGGTGAGGAGGAGGGGGGAGGGAGAGAGAGAGAGGGGGGAACCCTCCCCATCTGACTTACTGTAAAGTCGTGCTCCAGCTTGGCTCCACAAGTGAATTAACAAATGGCTGTGCAGCAGCGAACGTTGAGGAAGAAATGTTGAAATCACATGTGACCGAAGTTTCGCAGCCCTGTTCCCCAAGGCACATAAACACGCACGGCTTTGACATGCAGGCCGCATAACACCGTCATCAAGTCAGTCGGCGTTCAGTCTTCAAGTGCAGGGGAGGCCGGGTTTAGCATCTCGTCACCAAACGATCGGTTATTATCTTTACACTCGCACCATCAGGCGTGTGCGCACACAACACACATTCTGAATGCGAAGCAGTAGCACCAGCCCACGCAGATACCCGTTATCTAAATGAAACGCAATTCATCAAGACACATAAATATCATGCCTCACGGCAGCTCAGGAATCCTCATGAAAACCGACACCATTATTTTACTTCTTGTTCCACTTACTGCATCTGTGTGTGTGTGGGAGACGGTGTGTGTAGTTCGTGAGAGAGTATGTTTAGAATGAGTGTGTAGGCTGACTACGTGTGCGTGCGTGTGTGTGTGTGTGTGTGTGCGTGTAGGGTGTGCGTGTGTGTGAGACTATGTTTCGGGTGTGTGTGAGAGTATGAGATTGAGTGTGAGATTGAGTGTAGCTGAGAATGTACTTGAGAGTGTAAATGAACGTGTGAGTGTAAATGAGAGTGTATGTGAGTGAGAGTGAGGGTGTGCGTGTGTGTGAGCGAGCAGTGCGTGCGTAAGCCACCGCGGGCCCAGAGCCCTCTTCCTGCCCCGTGGCTATAACTGGGATCAAAACATTCTCTGCGTTGATCTCTCACAGCTTGGTGATGACATCACTGCAGGGTTTGGGGCTCAGAGTTGCACCCCCCCACCCCACCCCTCCCGCACGTTTAACTTGAGTGTGTCCTGGGGGGGAGGGCTGGTGGTGGTGGGGGGGGGCAAGGTTGGATGGCTGTCAATATGTCATGGAGAAGAGGGTTTACCTAAAACCGCCATCTTGCCACACACCACACATCTGCTGCCGATCTCCAGTAGCGTCTCCAATGACCCGCAGCAAAACCAGAGGCATGTGATTGTGTGATTGTGTGTGTGTGTGTGTGACTGTGTGTGTGACTGTGTGTGTGTGTGTGTGTGTGTGTGTGTGTGTGTGTGTGTGTGTGTGTGTGTGTGTGTGTGTGTGTGTGTGTGTGTGTGTGTGTGACTGTGTCCGTGTGACTGTGTCCGTGTGATTGTGTCCGTGTGACCGTTTATGTATCTGTGTGTGTGACTATGTGTATGTGCGTATGTACATGCGTGTGTGTGTGTGTGCGTGCGTCTTTGTGATTTCCACTCGCTGCAGATTCTCCAACCGTCCCGTCTCCACAGGTCTCCTTTGATAACGGTATCAGAAGAGCTGAAATCTCCTCAGGAGAGAGCACCTATATATTATGTTTGATGTGCTCTGCCAGTGGGCCCAACACCTACTCCAGCCCTAGACACGGAGGCTCCCATATCCAAGGGGAGGTCTCCGAGAAGCATGAGCTCACTGGCTTGTTGCGCTCGCTCACACTGTGAACCGACTTCTTCCCTGGCTGGCGGGCTGTCTCTGGCTTGGGGGCTGTCCCTTCGTCTGGCGTGGGGAAGCACGGACTGTGGGAAGGGTCTCAGGCTTTTATTCAACGAAGAGCTAGTGAGACAAGCAATGAGAAGCAGCAGGATTACTCGCCGGTCAAGTTCCGCTGTGGAGGGATGGGCGTGGACATTCGACCTCACCGGACAAACCTGGGGGCTAGTCCTGTCCCAGAGTGACCTTGTGTTGGATTCTGTGCTCGGTGTTAAAACAAGGAGAGAGGGCAGCACAAAGAGGCCCAGTGTGACCCGGGAGGCTGACCCTGACCCTGGGTCACGACGGTGCATGGCCCTCTGCAGACCAATAAACACAGGGACCTGAGCACCACGTCCCAGCGCTCGTTCTCACACACGCACACACACACACACACACACACACACACACACACACACACACACACACACACACCTCTCCTTTTAAAACACAGGGGAGATGGGGGGGGGTGCAGGAGGTGCAGGGTACACTGTTGATAGACACATGTAAACAGCGCAAACGCACACAAACACACACCTAGACAAATAGCGTCCGCTACGAGAACAGCGTCGCTTCGAGGCAGGGGTACCATGTCGGTGAAAGACACGTCCAAACAAACTGATACATATACGTCCATACACACACAAAATGACACACACAAACACACACACACACACACAACCTGATACACACAAACACCCACACATACACACTTTGTCCATCATGGGGGGCACAATATGTGTATTTGCACACACTGAAACACACATAGGCCAATGGAAATGTCCCAAGACCCGGGGTCTGCGTTTCTTGGGACATTTCCATTGGCCAGCGCTGTTGACACACCTGGGAGCTGCCAGGGTCTTTCCCCCCCCCCCTCGACACATTACCACGAGACGACCTTCAAATAAATACAACATCCAGGCCAGTCGCTCTCCCTCCAACCCCCTTATCCTTCTTCCTCCCCCCCAGGCCCACAAAGTCCCTTACAAATCAAACCCCCCCCCCCCCCCCCACCCACCCACCCACCCACCCACCCACCCCCGGACGAAGCCCTCCTCCCAGCTCTGCTGCTCGCTCCCCTCCCAACCTGGCTATGCGTCAGGGCTCCGAGAGGATGACAGGTTAATGAGGAGAAAATATTTTTACAGGATCGCGTTTCGCCCAAGACAGAGGAAGAGAAAACTAACTGGGAGAAGAAGGAGGGGTGAGGAGGGGGGAGGAGGGGGGAGGAGGGAGGGGGAGGCAGTCCAAGGGCAGGGCTTTAATGGGCATCAACTCGCCGCCCGCCGTCCTTTTATCTCCCCATCTCCCCCGGCCTTTATGAGCTCCTCTGACACAGACCACAGCTCGCACATGTTGCCGTCCAGGTCCGGCTTCCCCGGCCACAGACCAGAACCCCCCTAATCCCGGCTGCTGGAGATGAAAAAAGAAATAACAGCCAGCTCTCGCAAGACGAACAATGTGCAGCCCCCCGGACCCCAGCTCTAAGTAAACGCCTAGCGGCATTCATGAGTCTAACTGATTCTGCCTGTTGGGCCTCTTTGAAAGCTTTTCTTCCCCCACCACCCCCCCCCGCCCCCCGCCCCACGCCCATTCCTCTCTCCCCTCAGACACTGCTCCTTTCAGGCGGGGCGGTGTGGCCGTGGCAGGTTTGAAAATAAATAGAGCTGAAGGTAATGGGAAGGCAAACACCTCGGGCTGGCAGATAGAGGGCCCTGGATCCCCTCAGCCCTGACACCGCATCTACAACTCTCTCCTTCACCCCCCTGACCTCCCTACCCTCCCCATCACCAACCATCACCCCCGCCACACCAGTACTCATAAGGACGACTCAATCGTATGACCCGACCCCGGTGAGCTCTGACCCCCCCGTGGCCCTCACCCTGTCAGCACTCGTCCTAGGGGGTACCAGGCAGCGGTTGCCACGGCGAGGAGGGCTGTTCATGATTTCTTACAAACACAGCCGTGACCAGAAAGAACAACAACAGCGGAGAGAAAGGAAACAGTGGGAAACAGAAAGAGATGTCCAGGAGAAGGAAAAAGAATAAGAGCTAAGCAAATGTTTCTACTTGAGTGCTGCACTGTTGGTGGTCTCCTGTTGAGTTAAATCAAACAAGGATCTTTCTGTCAGAAATGCGCCAATTTGCCCGAGCCAGAGAGGGAGAGAGAGCCAGAGAGAGATGGGGGGGGGGGGGGAGAGCCAGAGAGAGAGAAAGAGGGGGTAGGAGGCAGGGTAAAGGGGCACGAGAAGATTTTTTTTTAAGGTTGAAAACTCAATCTGGTTTGATCTCCTTTGAAGGGTGTTGTACTGTACTGTGGGAAACGCTAGAGTAGAAGGCAACAGGAATACATCAACAAGGAGACCTAACTCAATACTGCTTCCATTACAAGAGAAATCACAAATCAAAAGGCTGGATGCATGGCGACGGTGGAGCCGGTCTCGACACGAACAAGCCGCTGTCAACACAGTAACTCTACCCGCCGCCATCCAGGGCTGTCATGACTCGGTGCGTCTAGGCGTCGGGATGTGGCAATTAACGCAATAAGACCCCTTCATGCCGCGACTACTGCATATCCCTCCTCTCTGTCAAACAACAACATGTTACCGAGTACACACGGGCCACGGGTTCATCGTTCCCGACCAGAGCTCCCCTCCCCTCCCCTCCCCTCCTCCCATCCGTCATCTTCCCCGGTCCGACCGAAGCCTCCATCTAGGGCTGTTGAGAGAGAAGATGTAAGAGCAGAAGGACCGCCGTGGAGGAGAGGAGGCCGCCGCGCCCGGGCCTGCACGACGCTACGCCAACATGTAGGAACTACTACTACTACTACAGGAGATCTACGCTCACACACACACACACACACACACACACACACACACACACACACACACACACACACACACACACACACACACACACACACACACACACACACACACACACACACACACACACACACACACACCAAAGGTGGACGAAGAGAAACACTCCTAAACAGAGAACTGTAGAAACCAATGCTAAGTGGAAACTCTTCATTTAACGTACACCTTACAATAAGACGGTTCACGATTTGGAAGGTATAACCTGGTGCACACACCTCAATCTCACCCTCTATCAATCTCAATCTGCATCGTTCACAGAGTGAAGAACACCCCTTTAGCTCACACACACACACACACACAGGTATGCATAAAGTACAGAAATAGGCCCTTCCAGCCTGGCCCCAAAGACTCCATTCCTCATGGAAAAACAACCACTCACAGGCTCCTGTCTGCAGGCTGCGGGCGTGTCAGAGCCTGTACCGAGAGACACACCTGGAGGTCTGGAAGAAGATGGAGGAGAGAGCTGAGAGGAGGAGGGGCTCGGCAGACTAATTAAGTTTGTGTCCCAAGAACAGCCCGGGTATTGTTTGGTCCTCGTCCCAACCGGGCATAACAGACAATAATTAATATAACCTATACTGAAGACACAATGAGAGGACGGGGTGGAGTACGCAGAGTCTACGCACGGCTGGGCCTCCTCTGCACAACTCCACAGCCCCCTGAGAATCTGGACCAGGATGAGGGACTTCATATGCAGGGTGTGACTGTAGTAAACACTTAGAATGATTTCACCTCCTCTCCTTTGTTTCTGTGCCCGTGTCTGTGTCTCTGTCCGTCTGTGTCTCTGTCTGTCTCTCTCTCTCGCTCTCTCCGTATGTCTGTCTGTCTGTCTGTCTGTCTGTCTGTCTGTCTGTCTGTCTGTCTGTCTGTCTGTCTGTCTGTCGCTCTGCACTGTTGGGTCGTTTGTCACCCTGTATTGCCATCGTCTCAAATCAGGAGCAGGTGATAGAGAAGCACCTCAAATCGGCTTGCTTCGATTGAGGGAAGACGCCACAATCCTCGAAGGCTTCCCTGGACTGGTGTCCCTCATACGGCGCTCGTGGCCCCTGACCTGACTGGTCCTGTGGCCCTCAGGACCCTACGGCCCCTGCGGGGACCCTGGGCTTTGTTGCCGGGGGGGATGGGGGGGCGACTGGCTGGGTGACTGTGGTTGTTGCTCCAGGGCTGAGAGGGAGAGGCAGGGACAGAATACAGAAACGAAGTAGCAGCTGCTGCAAAAAAGCACCCCTTAAAAAGTCAGTGAAGTACCGCCCTGAGACAAATACTCCTTTTCATCTCGCGTCCGTTCCCCATTTGGCACACATCTTGTCACTTCTTTTTTCGGGGCCCATATGTCGCCTTTCTCCTCCTCTGGCTCGTTGAGCTTTCTTCCTTTTCTGTGAAAAATGGAATGGTTTCCTGGGCTCGGCCCGAGACATTCTTTCACAGAGAACAATAACAACAACGGTAAGAGCCCCCTTCACGTGACCCCCTCTCTCCTCCGAGGGGTCCGTCCTGTGTGTGTGTGTGTGTGTGTGTGTGTGTGTGTGTGTGTGTGTGTGTGTGTGTGTGTGTGTGTGTGTGTGTGTGTGTGTGTGTGTGTGTGTGTGTGTGTGTGTGTGTGTGTGGCGATGTGTGTGTGTGTTTCGACGTGTGCGTCTGCGTTTGGGAGAGAGAGAGTGCGTGCGTGTGGCCCTTGAAAACACAAGTGGTTGATTTGTCAAGACCAGGTATGGCAGACCCTTCGGGCCAAAGTTAGAAAACTACTCTTTCATCCACATCAGTGTCTGCTTTTCTTTTGCAGTCCTGAATAATAGTAGACGCAAAAAAAATAACACGAAGCACCTTAGACATCCCATAATAACTTTGCAGCAATGGAAAATTGCAACAACGTGGCACTTAACCATCCCTCCTGGTCAGTCCGACACCGAAAAGAGTGGAAAATCATGAAAACAAAAGCAAACGAAATGCTCAACACATGCAAGCTACTGGCTCCTGAAGCAGGAACGAGTCAGCGATGGACCAAGAAGGAATGAGATAAAAAAAAAAAAAAAAAACACTAAACTGTTTCTGAGAACAAGTTTTAGTAGCTTGTTTATACTTTTTGCTAAAGACGTCAGCCCAGAACTCATTCAAACCACAGCGACACATATTACTGAACCGGACCTGGCATCGAGATCCCTTGAAGACCTTGAACATTGCCATGGATCTCAGAACGCATGACTCAGGCCGGCTCCCGCTTTAACGAGACCCCAGCCTCCAGGAAAGTTAAATTCAGCCAACGACGGGGTCCGCGGGCTACTGCTAAAAAGGAACACCGCTAGATGTACTCATTTTAAGACACCAGTCTTAATTCTGCTTCCAAGCTTCCATTGGTATCACGAGTGCTCAATAGGCCTGAAAGGAAACATCTCAGCATTTAAAAGGAAGGCATTCTTAACCACCCCAGCCCCCCCGCATCCTTCTTACGCACGTATTGTATGTTGTACGTCCTGGCACTTAATGTCCGCACTTATTGTATGTATTACTTCTTGCACTTAAAAATAGTACTTTAGTCCTCTGACATCTTATTCTAGCTATTTTTGTTCTATACGGGTAATTGGTTAACCTAGCGATTATTAGCGCTTGCCACTTGGTTGTATGAACATCATTACTGTACTGACAGCGATATATTGTTTCTTTGTTCTGACAAATGTACTTATTGTAAGTCACTTTGGATAAAAAGCGTCTGCTAAATGTAATTCTTGGTTTTACTTGACCTTAACATCAGCAGCCCCCTTGTTTAGAGGGCTGGCACCATGAGAGGGATGTCTGACCAAGGGAGCAGGAGGGCCAAGACCTCTGCTCTCATTTAGCCTCCAATGGCTTCACCTTCTGCTCCCTGCAGCCTGACTTCAGAGGCCCAGGGAGGGCTGGGGAACCAGAGCCAGGGGCAGGATGTCACGTCTGACCCCGCACGCAGCGGCCAACTCCACCAGCCAGCCAGCCCCTGTGGGAGACTGTGCCCAAGCCCGGGGAACAAAGGAGAGGGCCTGACACCAGCCAGACCGCCCCCCCCCTCGAGCCCCAGCTGGCTGGACTCCAGCTCCTCTGCACACCCTTCAGTGCAGTGTCGGGGGGGGGGGGGAACGACCCGCGACACGTTGATCAGATTCCCGAGACCTGCGACTAGGTGGTGGGCATGAGACTCTAACTGGTTCTACAGTACGAGGGTATGGAAGACCAGGATGGAGACGGAGGGAACGAAGAAACTATACAAAAGCCTGCAGGGCAGAAGATGAGGAGCAGACGTAGGTATAACCCAAAGAGGCTTTTATCATGCTCTTTAAGACCGCCGTTATACAGCAAAGACTACTCTGTAAAAGTCCTCTCAAATAATCATTGTATCATCGATCACAGCAGCACTTTTTCCAAGCAGCCCAATCAGTCTTCTAAAAACAATCTTCTAAAAAACATGACAATTTCATTAAAAAAAAAAAAGGAATGAGTGAGGTTGGAGGTGGAGTTGGAAAGGTTCTGAGAGAAGTTTCCACCAGGGTTCGAGTGCCAGTGTTTGTGGTCTTTCAGGGGAGAACCCAGCAGGACCGAGATGTAGAAACCCAGAGGAATGCCCCGTGCCAGGAGGGATAAGGGCTTCAACAAGCCTCCATCTTGGGGACCCGCAACAACTCCACAGCGTGCTGGTGCATTAATGGAGCCACTCAGGGCTTATATGCAAATGAGAGCATGAACTGAGACACAGAGAGCGGGTGAGTGGGAGAGGGTGTGTGTGTGTGTGTGTGTGTGTGTGTGTGAGTGTGTGTGTGTGAGAGGGTGTGTGGCTATGGGAGCATGTGTGAGCAGGAAGGTGGGAACTAAGCAACCTTCTCACCCCAGCGCAGTGTCCTTTCCCTGGGAGGAAAGGAGGACGAGGTGGCTCGCACAAAGACATTGTGCGCCGCGGCACTCCGTCGAGCGCACAACACGAAAAGAGAAGATATGAGGGGATGGAGGGGGGCAGGAGTAAACCAGTAAACCCACTCCGAGGCCGAGAGCGTTGGGGAGCCGGTTCTCATACGAAGGCAGCATCTGCATTCTGCACGCACACGCGCGGACACACAGGCGAAAACAGCCGATCTGACAATAACACACAGATCACCCTCGGTGAAGACGACATTCCACACACGGACACACACAGACACACAAGAGGAGCAGGCAGAGGACTACATAAACCCCTTAAAATGCAAAAAAGGGAGAGAGGGGGGGAAAAAAAGCACATGGCACTCTGCCATCAGCCCAACAAGACATCAGTCTCCAGAGAGACAGGCACAGGCTGAATGAAACAACAGCCAAGCGACAGCCTCCATGTGGGAAGGAGGCTGTATGGGGCGATTCCTAGGCAATCGGCTAATGGACTTGGAAAGCCTTGCTTACTTGCACCGCCCTGCACAGAGAATATACATTATACATCGCGTGACTGTGTCGTCTGCCGTTGCAAGACTGTTGATGTGATACCCTGTGTGTGTGTGTGTGTGTGTGTGTGTGTGTGTGTGTGTGTGTGTGTGTGTGTGTGTGTGTGTGTGTGTGTGTGTGTGTGTGTGTGTGTGTGTGTGTGTGTGTGTGTGCGCACAAGTGAAACACTGCACTTGAATATCAGTTTCTCTGTCGGTAGAGGGGTGCATGGATTCATGTATTCATTGCTTACCAATGTCGCTTGAGTTACAGAGGCTGTCTCCGTCTGTTTGACCTCTCACTCAACCACTAATGTCTTCAGCAGCCCTCTACCCTGCTCTGCCTGCTGCCTCTGCATTATCTCTCCTTCCTTTCCTATGACTTTGCTCTGCTTCTGTGGCTGTGTCACAACACTATAGCTGTTTTCCAGCTCTATGGTGATATTGTGGTTCTATGGCCGTATTCCAACATTATGGCCGTATTCTAGCTCTACGGTGATATTGTGGTTCTATGGCCGTATTCCAACATTATGGCCGTATTCTAGCTCTACGGTGATATTGTGGTTCTATGGCTGTATTCGAACACTATACATTATTCACTCTCTATGGTGATATTGTGGTTCTATGGGTGTATTCCAACACTATGACCGTATTACAGCTCTAGCATGATATTGTGGTTTTATTGCTGTATTCCAGCTCTATGGGAATTGTGGTTCTATGGCTGTATTCGAACACCATGGCCTTATTCCAGCACTATGCTGATATTCTGGTTCTCTGTGGTTGCGAACACGAAGATAGTCTCGACATGAGTCGAGACTATCACACAGAATCAGTCCACTGCTCTCATTTACATTTACATTCAGGGCGTTTAGCCGACGCTTTTATCCAAAGTGACTTACAATAAGTATATTTTTCAGGGGAAAGAGAAACAACAACATATCGCTGTCGGTACAGTAAAGATGTTTACAGAACAAAGTGCCAAGCACCAATAATCACTCGGGTAAACCCATTCCCTGTATACAATGAAGATAGCCAGGAAAAGTACTAAACTAAGTACAATTGTTTTACTCTCCAGCCACCATAAGGACGGACCAAGTAGGACTGATTGATGAGGGAGAACACGAGGAGAATCTAAGATGGAGGGAGAGAACGTGACAGTTTAGGGGGTGAAAAATGAAAGGAAGAGAGGAGGAAGAAAGAACGAGGCGGTCCCCCCGTTGAGGCCCTCCCAGCTAAAACAACAGGCAAGCGAGGGGGAAAGGGAGTCTCTGTGAGACTCTGTTCCCCAGCAGGCAGGCAGTCACTAGCCTGCTGAAACCAGGGCTTTCTGCCTTGAGCCGGTGGTGGAGGTACACTCACTGTCACACAGTCAATGCCCGAGCAATCTATGGTTATTGTGTAAACCTAATCATATACAAACTGACTTTAATTTTGAAATCCATTGGTGTTTATCTAACTGAAAGTAAAATGGCCACTCAGAAGTAGTCTGAGAAAACAAAATGGCCTTGAGATTATTGACCTGTTGTCCATGGGTTTAGGCAGGTTGAGGTACACTATAGGGATCAAAGACCCGTTTCTCTGAGCACACACTCACACATCCTTGCTTTGCTTTGCACATCTGCCCATTTTGATAACACAAGTACCGGTAGCCCACTAAGGCCTGAAGCTCTGAGCACGGACCAGAGAAGAGAAGATGTGAGATTAAGAGCGAGATGAAGAAAGAAGTTACAAACTCAGAAACTGTCTAAAGTTTTGCGGATTTGTGCGTGTGTGCGTGCAAGACCACACTTTCCATAGGTGTCTGCAATCCGGCCTCACATCAACATTAGGCAGATAAAAGAGTTCAGTACATTCCTTTCCGCCCGTCTAGTCAACAGCCTGCCTGTTCGTCTGTTGTCCGCCTGTCTGTACGTCTGTCCCGTTGTGTGTTTTTGACCCTGTGTCCACACACTGCTGGAATAGTCTGTGCAGGAAACACACAGATGGCCTGGCCATCCGTGGTGTTCTGTATACAGAGAGAGACTCTCTGGAAAGAGGGGCTCTGCCCGAGAGATTAAAATAACAAACACATCTTGCGGAAACATTCAAGCCCTCACACAATGTGGACTCGCACATGAAAGTCGAATCCATGTATCATTCAGTGTAGAGAGCGTGGCAGGACGTGCATTGCCCCATTGGATGTTATAAACAAACGTGAGGGAAGAAGTTCACGATTACGGTATGTCCCAGTGAATGACATCGACAGTCGGGCTAAGACTTAAAAATGTAACACAAAAACAGCGCCTACGGCACAAGTTGTGTGTTTGCCGCACGAGGGAAGTGCAGCCAGCCAGAGTGTCTATACCGAGAAGGTGTACATGTATGAAAGTATTGTCAGGTTAACACTAAAAGGTAAACTCTCCCTCACCCCATAAAACACTGACAGCCACGCCAGCCAAGTCCCGGCACAGAATCTTAAGTGAGAACTCAATGGGCTCACTTTAGGACACCCTGACATCTTGGCCAGCAGGAGATCAGGAATCAAACCTGTAACCCTTTAGTTGCCTGACTGTAGTTAGCAACCTCTCTAAAGCTACTGCAGCATAGCAGCATGTTTCCAGTCATAACCTAGTGAATGCTGTTAGGAGATCAGTGCTAAGGAGAGCCTGTGAGTCCTCACCTTGTAGCGCATCTTGGGGCAGGAGTGGATGTAGAAACCCAGGTAGTAGTAGGCCAGCTTGGGGGACTGTTTCTGCAGCTGCCGGGTGAAGGCGATCTCCCTGTGAACACACACACACACACACACACACACACACACACACACACACACACACACACACACACACACACACACACACACACACACACACACACACACACACACACACACACACACACACACACTCAGCATTTTGTATACCCGTTTGTGCAGTTTAATAACTGAATGTGTAACTCGATCACAGTTGTTGTGATACAGTTTTATTCTAACCTAATTGAATGTTCCATCCCGGTCTATAAGCTGTGACCATACAACGGTAAACCGAGTGTACCGTTTCCTTTTGAATAAATACACTGCGTCTTACTCAACGCAGGCAGCAGCCAAGGTGTTGATTAACATCTCCGGTTAATTCAGCCCCAAAATTAAACCACAGGCCAGCCTTTACAATCCTCATCTCGATTAGCACCCCCGCTTCCCAAAGACAAAAACAACCTCCCCCTCTATAGACACCGGGCTCTGAGCGGTGGACAGACGAGGGAGGAGAAAGGCCTGGGGAAGTGTGTAAAATGAAGATTTAGAACTTGGGGGGGGAGATTTATAAAGCGTTCTCAAATACAGTTAATGTCACCGCGTCTTTTATTCAAACCCAGCCACTGCCTTAATTGCATCCTCCTATTTTAAGCCCCTCGCTGACCATTCTCCACCCCAAACCCCACCTTTTTTGTTCCTCCAGGCCATTTCCTTCACCCATCCACAACTACATTCACTGTTTTGCTGATTTCACCTCAACACCCCCTCCTTCTCAGTCTTTTATGAGGGGGAGGGGCTTCTGGGTAAAAGGTATAGAGGGAAAGAGAGCGAGAGGGAGAGAGCGGGCTAGAAAGAGGGAGAAAATTGGGGGTAGGTGTGAGTGAATAAAGTAAGGGCAGTGACAAATAAGACATGAGACAAAGCGGATCTCGCTGAGGAGCGGAGGAGGCTGAGAGGAGGAGGAGGGGGAGGTGGAGGAAGAGGGAGGTGGAGTAGCATGAGAAGGAGGAGGATGAGAAGGAGGAAAAGGAGGAGGAGAGGGAGGAGAAGAAGGAAAAGGATGAGAAGGGGGAGGAGGAGAAGGAGAAGGAGGAGGAGGGTGTTTGGAGAAATTGGAATAAAATAAATGCAAGTGAAGGGAGAGAAAAACGAGAGGTAGTGGAGGGGGGGGGGGGGGGGGGGGCAGAAGCGAGGTGCTAGAAGGTCAGCCTCGCGCTGCCAGGTTCCTGGGTTCCCATCCCCTCTTCACAAAGGGCCAACCAGGCCCTCAATGGACTGGGGGGTGAGGGAGGGGAGTGGGGCCCAGAAGAGGTGCGGGAGCCCATTCACAAAAAAAAAAAAAACATCCTTGCATTTCACACACACACACACACACACACACACACACACACACACACACGCACTAGCACTGGGCACGATGGCCGCAGCTTGAGTCCACCATTATCCCCTCTTCAGCCATCTGACACTCCTACACAAGCCAATTATCAGGCCCTCAGTCTGGGTGCTGCGACACACACACACACACACACACACACACACACACACACACACACACACACACACACACACACACACACACACACACACACACACACACACACACACACACACACACAATGAAGGAATATTTTAAAAACTACAACATATGAGGAAAGAACTTCTCTACTCTCTTAAGTAATATCAAATAAATACATTTTTGAGGCAATGATAAACATGCATGTTGCATAGTTAATATTCACAAATTAAAACCTTGCCAGCTCATGAGGCCCATTAGTGTTACACACGGACAGAGCTGGAGCCTGCCACAGTAAACGGGTTTTCATGGAGGTATCTGCCTTTAGTGAACAATTGTAAACAAATAATCTGGGAGGCTTGCAGGCAAAACCTGATCAAACACTAATCAGATATGACACTTTGGCTGGATGAAAAACACATGTGCATATGCACACGCTTAGAGAGAAGTGATGAAGCGGGGGACAGCAGCTGCCTGCAATAAACAGCACTGTGCACCAGACATGTGTGTGTTCGCTCCCTGCCTCTAGAGTCGCCATAGCCTGGCTGGAGAAGACTCTCAACACCCCCCTCTGCTGGTTCTGGGAGGAATTACACTTTAACAAGACCTGTTTACGCCGGCAAACACACACACACACACACACACATTGCAAGTGACTCTTTGAAGAGCTACTAGATGTATTATCTCAAATAAAATAAGTTAGAATAGTCTCGCAATCGATGAACACCGCTAAGCAGCGTCGTTAACGCAAACAGGTCCGATCAACTCTGCTAAAGCGAGAGTGTAGTCTGCTCTCCCGTCCAAGCTTTTGCCTTTTAGTGATTTTGTTTTCTTTTTTTAAAGACGGAATCCGTGACAGAATAACCGGCAGACATAACATTTCTGGAAGTAAATCTAGTCCCTTCCAATCGAAGACGTTCATGTTTGCTGTGATTCCGCCGTTCAAGTTGACACCCATCCCCCTCCCCCAAGTGATTGGTCGAAACAAACTTGAAGCGAAAGAAAGGTAAACACCGGTTCAAACATCAGAGCTTGCCTGCCATCAGACTACATACACAAACTCACACATTCATAACAGATCACTAAGCGTTCAAACTATCCAGTTTGCTGAGCCAGCATAAGTCCAGGACCGTCACCCCGTAGGTGTGTCTAGAGTGGACTTCGCTAATCCTAGGACCCGGTCCACATTCCCTAGCCCTGGAGTCAGGACCTTGGAATAACATCAGGCTGGGGGTAACATAGGTGTCGCTGACGACCGGGGGGTTCTCTCTGCACTAGCCTGGCTCTGGGCCGAACAGGCCAGGGCCGGGGTGACCTCGCTTTGGTTCTTCAGCTCCACGTATACGTACACTATCGCTCACACAAATACACAGACACGCACCACGAATCCCAGATCACCAGCTCTCCCACATCTGGGCAGAACTATTTTAAAAAGCTTTTCTCACATTCTTCGGTTACACTTTACAGGAAACGCCACCAGATGTGTGTGTGTGTGTGTGTGTGTGTGTGTGTGTGTGTGTGTGTGTGTGTGTGTGTGTGTGTGTGTGTGTGTGTGTGTGTGTGTGTTTGTGTGTGTGTCTGCATCGATATGCAGGTGCATGAATGTGTGTGTATGATGCGCGTGTGTGTATGATGCGCGCGTGCGTGCGTGTGTCTGCGTCGATGTGTGTGTTTGTGTCTGCGTCCACGTGTGTGTGTGTGCGGGTACATATATGTTTGTGAGTGTGTGTTTGTCTGTATCGGTATTCATGTGCGCGTGTATGTGTGTGTTTATGTGTGTGTGGCTGTAGTCTCTAATTTCACCCCTGGCAGCCAGTGCTGTCGTCAGCCTCAACCACAAACAGAGCGCTGCCTCCACCAATCAGGGGCGCCGAGAGAGACGCATACCCTCAACCAATGGGGTGTACATTTCTGAGCGGGAAAGGGTCTTTGGTGGACGAGGACGTGGAAGGAATGAAAATGGGAGGCAGGCAGGGGGGGGGGGCGAAGGGGGGAGGGAGGGAGGGAGGGAGAGCCTTGGGGGTGGGGGGGGGGGGGGTGAAGAAGAGGGCAGATGGGAGCATAGAGAACGAGAAGAGAGCGTTGAAGGCGAGGATGGACTCAGACTGAGAAGGCCCACTGACCTGAGTGCAGAGTAGGAGCCCAGGGAGAGGGAGGCAAACTCGGGGTGGTAGTACAGGTAGACGGAGGAGACGCAGGTGGGCAGGACGTCCACCACGCCCACCGCCACCATGCGGTCGCCCAGCCAGTACTGCTGGTGGAAGGAGCCGTAGCCCATCTCTGGTCCATCGGGGGGCGACTCCGCCTGGAGGGAGGGACGGACACACAGACATTTACATTTAGCAGACGCTTTAATCCAAATCGACTTTACAACAAGTACAATTGTCGGAAGAAAGAGAAACAACAATATATCGTGGTACATTAAGGATGTTCAGACACACACACGCAAACAGGCAGGGAGAGTAGGTAACAAGTAACACAATATGGGTAAAAACAACTGCACTACTCAAGTGAATAGTATGGTTTGCATGTAAAGAATATATAGGAATCACTGCAGAGTATATATCAGTGGAGGCTTCTCCATTGAGGAGAGGGAGGAAGATCCTCCCTAACATTGTTGAGAATAAAAAATGTAGATGCCCAGACTATTGTAATGAATTAATGCCCTTAAATATGACTACTTTATTGCCTTTGAATATATAATGTTCGTTTCCCTGGGTAAAGGGACATTAGCACCCCCTATCGCCTATTGACAATTACTTCAGGGAGGAAGGTCCTCCGTCGCCCTCCGTTGACTCCCATTAATTTCCCCGAAAGTACTGGCGGCCGGTGGATAACATGGGTTTCAATGGGAGAGAGGAGGAAAGTCCTCCTCTGAGTGGGTGGGACCTTAAGGGGTCTGATTCGCGCAAAAATCTATCCGTCTGCGCTATGAACCAATAAGCAGGATCCCTGGATGTTGAGCAGTGTTGCCAGATTGGTCAGATTTCCCACCCAATTGGGCTACTTTTAACTATGTTAGGCTGGAAAAATTATCATTCGGCGGGAAATCTGCCCAATCTGGCAACGCTGTCGATAACAAACCCGGTCTGCATTGCCGCGGTGCTCAGTCAGAGACGCAGAGCAAGTGAAATCTGCGATAGCGAGATCCTAAATGTACAATGGAAACATTGGAAACGGAGGACATTGTTAACGTCTTATTAAAAAAAGCATTCCATTCATTGAGTTACAGTGCTAAGTTAGCGACCAAAGAAAGAGGTAGACCACTTCCCAAAATCAAGGTGACCAGAAGTAATGGCAACGTCAGTGTTGTGAGTGCTACATGGTTTGCTAGGTACGCATGGCTTACTGGTAGCATTACAAGCAATCGACTTTATTGCTGGCCCTGTTTGCTTATGAATAATAGCAAATCTCCAACGTGGGCTGTTCATGGTTTCACTGATGTGGAAAATCTTGATAGGGCAACCAAACGCCACGACAAGTGTCAAGATCACGTTGGTGAGCACCAACGTGATCTTGACACCCGTCGAGATCTAGGCCCAATGATAGGCCCAGATTTTTTTATTTACTTTTACAAATCAATAGTAGGCCTGATTTGACTAATATGCTTTGCATCCTTTCCTTCTCAAATGACAGTGATGCCACTGGTGGCTTTGTATAAATTGTATTCACATAACTCCCTCCCTGCTATTTTGTAGTTCACCAAAACACCTTGAAACAACTTGAGTCTCACATTCTTATGCCACCATACACTAACAGTGCAAGCAGGCCAATGGCAACCAAGCGCGCAGTCCTTCCTCCCTCACTTTAAAAACCACCAGCCGCCACTGGTATATATAGCTGGATTTAATTGGCCTTTACTTTCCCTTGCGGCTTCATTTTCACACACGCACATGCACACACACATGTATGTACACAGGGGTGTTTTATAACCTGGGCTGCTCTCTGGCAAGCCTCTGTGGAAGGGGGTGTACAGTAGCCTCATGCTCAGCCTGCTAATGGCTCCCAAATGTGGAGCGAGTGCAGGGGGGTGGTGGCGTTGGGGGCGTTTGGACTGGGCCTAACCAGCCACAGAAAACACACCGGGAGAGGCTTTTTAATAAAAGACCCTGCATGAACACAATCCATTCCACCAGGTGCTACAGGACCACAGCCAAACAGCGTCATCTAGGGCTGTGTGTGTGTGTGTGTGTGTGTGTGTGTGTGTGTGTGTGTGTGTGTGTGTGTGTGTGTGTGTGTGTGTGTGTGTGTGTGTGTGTGTTAATAATGGGTAATGGTTGACCACACAATGGCTGTGAATCTGCATGCTGTGCTTTTCAATCAAGCCACTTACTTAGTAGCACAGCCCCCGAGCCTGGAGAGTAAACGCAGGAGGGATGGGAGGGAGGGGGGGGGGGGAAGCCAAACAAGCGATGATATTCGTTTTATTTTGTGTGTGTGTGTGTGTGTGTTAGAGAGAGAGCAAGGCTGTCCCGTACGAGTAACGGGATCCCTCTCCTTCAACAGCACCCATCTGGGCCTGCTTAGGGGCTGCAGACGAGGCTAGTTATCACAACACCAGGAGAGCTAGCTAGATAATCCGGCTGCTGCGACGGGCACACACCCCGACTAAATTAAAACTGAACCAGAGAGCGCTGCAACACACACACACACACACACACACACACACACACACACACACACTCTGAGTGGCGGGTGATCTCCAACCATGGGGCTTCGCCGTGCCACATTCCAGCCGAGCCCCTGAGAGGCGGGAAGAGCGAGGGGGAGAGGGTGGGGGTGAGGGTGGGGGAGAGGGTGGGGGGGAGTGAGGGGGAGAGGGTGGGGGAGAGGGTGGGGGTGAGGGTGGGGGAGAGGGTGGGGGGAGTGAGGGGGAGAGGGTGGGGGAGAGCGAGGGGCAGAGCGAGGGGCAGAGCGAGGGGCAGAGCGAGGGGGAAAGCGAAGGGGTGAGGGCGGGGGTGAGGGCGGGGGTGAGGGCGGGCAGAGTGAGGGGGTAGAGTGAGGGGGAGAGGGTGGGGGTGAGGGCAGGGCAGAGCGAGGGGGAGAGTGAGGGGGAGAGGGCAGGGTTGGTGCTGGTAGTGAAAGCAAACCTAGAATCCCTGCAGCTTAGGGTGCTGGGAGGGCCCTCCCGCTCCTATTACCTGTCTGACACAATGCACACACAGCTCTGGGTCTCCAAGACAGAGCCAGCGGTGCTCGGGGTGGTAAACGGCGCCCCTCCCCTCTCTCCCTCCCTCCCCTCACCTTCCCTCCCCCCTCAGACATGAAACATCACAGGACGTGTGGCGCGGGCTTGGTAGCCGGGGCTGTGACTGACTGACTGTTTGACTGACAGGCAGGCGGGCCAGGAGCAGGGCAACGTGGGGGCCCCCGGACGGAGGAATGACTGGAGGGAAGGGGGGGGGGGGGGGGGGGGGGCTGGTGCTAGTGCTGATGTCGTTAAGGGGGGCCCGGGTTGGAGAGGGTTTTGGAAGGCGCCACATCTGGAGCTGGAGCGCGCCTCAGACTTTTCTGGGGCCTGCCTGATGTGTCTGGGGTTGGAGGGGTGGGGGGTGGGGGGTGGGGGGGAGTGTAGAGGGTGTTCATCAGTGCAAGGAGGCAGCCCCGTTACTTTCTTGGCAGCGATTCCCCCAAGAAACACTGACGGCTTTGTGGGACCCCCGACCCCCCCCACCCTTCCCCCCCCAGCCCTGTGTCAGCTAGAAGTTGTCAGCGTGGGGAGCGATAGTTCAGGCCTGCATGTGTGTTAGAGGTGGCATGTGTCACAGAGGAAAAATGTCCTGAAACCACAACCACTTCAACCACCCCCCCGCTAACACCCAACCCACCACCCACAACGATATATTCCTCTCTTTGAATATAAATCCAAGTGCATTAGGCGGTGAAGCCTTTTAAGGGTCTTCAGCGGCTCTCGCCCTGCCCCATCGTGACCCGCCCGTCACCTGGCAGCACCGGCTAATGGCCGTGTCCTTGGTAGTGCGAGGGCAATCTCAAAACATGATCTGCACTAAATACCCATAACCACCTCTGTGCCTCCACGGCCGCCCCAAATCACTCTCAGATGGCCCCTGAGATCGGCCTGTCGCCCCCCCCCCCCCCCCCCCCCCCCCCCCCTCCCACCAAGGCCATCCGCAAGACCACTCTCGACATAGTCCTGAGTGTTGCCTAAAGAGGCGCCAGCTTTCTACATAATTGCCAAACATTTTTTTTTTTTTTTTTTCTTGAACCCCGCTCAGAGTGACAATTAGGGGCAATTAGTTTGGGGCGATATCAGATAAGTTATCAGTAAATTACACCTTAACTCCTTTTTTTCATATACTGTAAATGGTATGCCTCTTTTTCTGGCGTTCATATTTTCCCACATCGGAAATATGATGCAGCGAGCCTGTCGTCTGAGAAGGCAGAACAAGTGTTTACTTGTTACTGCCTGGCGTCTGGGAGAGGTACACACGTAAGCTGGATAAACAGACTCAATGCCTCACTTTGTTTTTGCATCATTTTCTTTTTTCCAGAGGAGTAAGCGGTCCAAGTCTTTAATTCCTCAACACAGGAGTGGCCAATGTTTGATATGTGAACTCTCATGTCCCTATATACACACACACATATGTTTATGTTCCCGAGTGATTAACTATGGGTAAACTTATGATTAAGGATCCTTACATTGAAGGATATTTTACAGAGAACTTCCAGATCAACATTTGTGTATCTGAAGGGCCATAACACCGACTGATAATGGTGCTGTAAAATCCGCCCTACAAAATAATTACCAATACATAAATATTATTTTGTCATCCGAATAATGTTGTTTCAACTTATTTTGCTATTAATGTACCTTACAGTGTGTCCATTATACGTTTATAATGAATGTGTTTATATTCTTCTGGTTCAGCATCTTGGAACATGGCTTTAGCTAACTACTCAGGAGATGATGTTTAAATGTTCAGCATTTAGCGAGATCCTTTTTAAACGCCGTTTTAACTGTTTTCATTCTTCAGCGTGATGCAACTGGGAAAACTAACCGAGACCAGATGGTGACACCACTTAAATGATTAATCAAATCTATCTCCCGCACTCAAACAAACACAAGCTACAAATTAACAATGACTCACAGTCGCACACACAAACACAAACGCACACACACAAACAGACAAACTGCAAATTTACAATGACACACGCACGCACCCAAACACACACAAGCAACACATTTACAATGACACACACACACACACACACACACACACACACACACACACACACACACACACACACACACACACACACACACACACACACACACACACACACACACACACACACACACACACACACAAACAGACACACCCCAGACAGACGGAGGCCTTCGGCCATGCAGGTTGAAGCGTTCAGTAACAGCTCATTTCATCTGAATAGGAAAGGAGGACGAGTGATTACGGCCTCCATCAGTCTTCCAGAGGCCGGCCACAAGACAAAGCACGCTCGACGCAGCGCACATAGGCAACACTGCAGTCGGCCCTTCCATCACTTTCTCATACAGACACACACACAAATTAAAATGGCAGCGGGCGCCGTAGTAGTTAGCAAGCTCTGCTAAAGTGCTGTTAAGACACTGCACTTACACTAAGTTGTCTACGGTGAAACCACGCCAGACCAGACAGCCACATTGATAAGGCAGCGCAGTGCGCAGACTGCGCCGTGCTCAATGGCGCGAGTCGAGTGTTTGCACAGCAAATTGATTCAAGACTAAGTCTGAGGAGACGTTTGGCGGGCTCACAAGGAGATCCTGAGACGCATCACAGATGACTCCACCCCCCCCCCCCCCCCCAACCCCTGTTCCTTTCTTTCTTTACTTAGTCTGTGTTTTATTGGTGACACTGCACTCTGCTTCCTGTAGCAATTAATAAAACGCATCAGATCAAACGTGCGTGCCTTTCCAGCTCATGAACGCACATGTTTGCTTTATTTTTGAGACGTGGATCACAGACAGTAAAATCAAAACCCAAAACTGGTTCAAAATGAGCACAACAGATGCGTGGACCAGGTTGACCTTTAACTTTGTGGATGTTAGAGGCTGAGCCACTACAGGCATTCATTCTCACAATAAGAACATACCCATCCAAGTCAAATCTTAGTTATAAAAAGTAGTGGTTTTACAATGAGAAGGTTCATTAAGCCAGGCATAATCAACACCAAGGAACAAAACACTTTGGATAAGAGGGGAGGTCTGGTGTGTGTACAAGAATGTGCACACGGACAGAAGAAACGGTGACAGCTGAGGCTAATTACGGCGTGTCAGCACGACGCCCCTTTAATTCCTGCTAAATGAAACATGGCTGCAAACAAACAAGCCGTTTGACCTGGGCGGTAACGAGCCCCAGTTGGACGTGCGTGGAGGAGGAGGCGCGCTACAAAACGCTGCCATCTTGATCCGTTTTACCCGGCTTCTCTAACCGCCTATCGGCAAATACATACGCTCACTTGAGGAGATAAAGCTACATGGAGTGTGTGTGTCTGTGTGTGTCTGTCTCTGTGTGTGTGTGTCTGTGTGTGTGTGTGTGTCTGTCTGTCTGTGTCTGTGTGTGTGACTTTGTGTGTGTGTATGTGTCAGTGTGTCTGTCTGTGTGTTCGTCTGTGTGTCTATTTGTTGTGTCTTTGTGTGTGTTCGTGTTTGCGTGTGTGCTAGTATGTGCTAGTATTTTAATAGCGCCGTGATTGGAGACAGGTGGAGGCGCGCACACGGGGGCCGCTGGTGTGGAGAGCCGTGGTTGAATTCCTGTTCCGTTCGGCGCCGTTGAGCAGATACCAAATTGCCGGATAAATAGAGCGGCAGACGCAGAACGCACGGAGACACGGACAACATGCTGGAGACAGGTGGACGCAGACATCAAAGGACTGGGGGGACAGGGAGGTCGCAAGAAGCACTGAGGCTGGCTGGCTGGCAGGCAGGGTGGAGGAAGGTCTGGGTGTCAGCGTGCACTGCCACATGTGTCCCGCAAGCATGAGCGGTCCGGGTGCAGCACAAAGTGTAATTTCAGTGTGTCGGGGGGCCAGCCTTGACGAGGTGATAAGAGCTTGTTTCCTATAAACACTAACGACGTTCATTAGTGGAGGCCGACGGGGCCCACTGGGAGGGGGTGACACAGAGGGGAGGGGTGGGTGTGTGTGTGTGTGTGTGTGTGTGTGTGTGTGTGTGTGGTGTGTGTGTGTGTGTGTGTGTGTGTGTGTGTGTGTGTGTGTGTGTGTGTGTGTGTGTGTGTGTGTGTGTGTGTGTGTGTGTGTGTGTGTGTCCACACTCCACACACCTGGGCCGTGTGGAGGTGGCAGCTTCCAGCCCTCACGCTGGGTGTAGCTGCTGGAGTAATGGTCCATGGTTTTGACCGAGCGGACCACGAGAGTGTCCTGCTCAGCCTCAGCTTGACTCCAGAGATGCCTCGCTGCGTCTCTAATAAGTCCCTACTACAGTCCTGACAGTATGAGGCAGATTCTAATTCTAGCTCTGCATAAAGCAGAGCCCCTGGTCAGTCTCAACTAATGATGCTCATTGCACTGTCAAGGCTACAGGAATGAACTGGTTTTGCAGGACTTATTTTCACCGACACCGGGCTGAAGTCTGGACACTGCTTTCCTCAACCTCTACTTGCATTTTCTGTAACCCTCACTCATCACCACCCAATCACACGCAGGCATACACTCTAATAACTGACAGAGCTAGGTCAGTAAAACGAAATAACTATAACTATATCAATATCAATGTATAAATTACTGGGAAAAACATTCTGTAGCTGCTGTAATGGTTAAGGGGGAACCTTCTGAAAGGGGGTATCCAATGCATGTAAATGTGCCAGATTTCAACAAAATCTGCTGTAGCAAAGCACAGTAACCAGAGTAATACATACCTCCAAGGGCGAATCACAGAGGAATCTCCGGAACTATGGGGGGAGACAGTCAGTTCCGAAAGGGAGAGAGAAGAAAAGAGAAAAACATTAGTTCCATGAGTCACAGAATCATACAAATGAAAACCATACCATATCTCCGCGGCTCACTAAAATATTTCACCTCTGCCACTACTTGCTCAGGTATCAGATATCAAAGGAGGGTGATTGCACACACAGAGGGTGGTGGTGGCGGTGGAGACTGTATTTACACAAATTAAAACCCATTCACCCCCTCAGCTGTCGCCTAGAGACCAAGTCGGACACACTGACAGGTTAATTGCGCGGCACTGCCACTGTCAAAATAGCCTATCCCTTAACACACTTCAAACGCACTGCGTGGCTCAATTACCCCTGCTCGCTTGACACGAGTGGCAAGTGGCAAACACGGCCCCGGCATCTCGAACTGGTATGCTGCCCGTTCCCTCTAAGTGCCGAGGTGAGAGCAGTGTGTTTACAGGGGCCGAACCCGGGGGATTAAGGGGTGAAACGCAGCACAGACCCATTGTTTGGGTTCAGAACCATTTTGAAATGACAACCAGCAGTACTGTGGGGGCACACTGATGGGCAGCCATTTGCGTTCACTGCTCACTCCCACTTTAATTCCTGCAGATGGACACACGCACACACACACACACACACTCATATGTTTCATGTTTCACAAGGAAATGCAACAATCCTGCTGAGTCATTCGCTGGTTGTTCAGATGTTGTGGGGGAGTCTGGTAACTCTCTCTACTCTAGAATAAGAGAGCTATTAAAAGACCACAAAGGAACAGAAGTATGGAGCAAAACTGGTTCCAGACAGATATCAAAGAGAGAGAAGGAGGCCAGTGAAAGAAACAATGACACCCGAGATAACCTGACCCAATAGATGCCTTCAAGTCTAGGCCGCACGAAATTCTATGTACTTCTTAAAAATCGGTTGAGAATTTAGTAGGAAACCAGAAATCAAATCCAGTAAGAGTCTGGCAGAATGCACCTTACTGTTATTGAAAAATCATACTGGCTTCTACTTTCATCAGACAACTTTAACCAGATGCCTTTACACTGAGAATTAAAGAATGGTTTTACCACTGCATATCTTTAAGCAGTAATCGTTTTGTATGGTGTGTGTGTGTGTGTGTGTGTGTGTGTGTGTGTGTGTGTGTGTGTGTGTGTGTGTGTGTGTGTGTGTATGTGTGTGTGTGTATATATATGCCGTTTATCCCAACCATGTTCAAATAATTGCATGGAAAATATCAAATAAATACAAAATGGAAAACAGCATGATTCAAAAGTATTGATTTCAACGTGTCATGTGTGTGTGTTTGCACGTGCGTGTACAATACAAGTATGTGTGTAAAGGTAGGGCCAATAACAGTGATGATGGCTGGAGGCAGGGTTCACTGAGTGGGGCTGCCTTGGTTTACGTGCAACTCAAGCTCCTGCCAAGATTAAGGGCTACAGTGTGTGTGCGTGTGAGTGTGCGTGCCTCCACATTTAATGTGTGTTTGTGACGTTGAAGCACCGCATCTGAAATAAATGCATACAAAATCTCAATCCAGCGGGGTATGTTTTAGAAGGAAGGATTATGGCATTATATCATGTCATCTCTTATTTCTCTCCCAAACACACACACACACACACACACACACACACACAGTTAAGTGCCTCACAAACTGTGATCCACCAGGTGCTAGACATGACCACAAGATGGCACACACTGGCTCTGATGTCAACGCTCAGGCCCCAGGGGCAGGAGAGAGAGGTGAGCGGGCACAGAGACACAGAGAGCCTCACTCACCCACGGCACCAAACGCCCAAACACCGGTCCTCCACCTCAACCCGTCCCTCTAAGCCTCAAGTTGCAGCAGCGACTAAGGTTTTACATCCCAGTCCACTCACCCGCCCCCAACCAGCCCATTACATTCTTTAGCCGCGAGGGCAGTCAGACGTTTACGCCAACTGAACTTGCAGTACCTGGAACGGGCCTAGCGAGTGCCTGTGAGGGCAAGCCGATTTAACCGTTTATTGGAGCTGCGTTCGATCCCACAAATGGGTCTGGATTGGGGGAGACTCCATTTTGAACTCGGGACGTGGATTCGTGCTATAGTTTAAGTAGAAAGCAGAATGTGACTCCTTTAACAAAATAACTGGGCATGAGCCCAACACCAGAATGTCAATTATATTGGCAGTACTAAATAAGACCTCTCGCTATGCATTGTAAAGGGCACAAATGTCTGATTGCTTTAACTGACGGATCATACATAAAAAAATAAACAATCTACAATACTAATTAATTTAATTTAATCAAATAATGATTGATTGAAGAGGATCTATCTCCAATAAAAAGTATATATATAATACACAAAATGATCATCTTTCCGTTAGTTGATAAACATTTACATGGATAATCCCACACACTATAAATCCGTGAAGACCTCGTTAAAAAGGTTTTAATGGCTCTTGGCATCACCCCCCTTCCTGCTGATCTCCTGGCTCTTCGGGGAGAGGGGGCTTCTGGGAATGTTTTCACCCAGAGAGGAGAGGGGAGGCAGTAGGTTTCCACTGCTCTCTCCACCCTCCCCTGGTCCAAGGAAGGCTGGTCTCCTGGAGTCTGGCAGAGCCGATCCCTCTCAGGCCACTGACGGAGAGCAGGCGGCCAGGGCAGGGACACACAAACAAACAAACAGCCACTAGCCGCGGAGCCCAGTGAGAGCCTTTCCACTGTGTAGGCACGGTTGTGCAAGTATGGAAATATACTTTTTTCCAAAAGTGTGGGTACCCTCTCTTCTAACACACACACACACACACACACACACCCACACCCCTTCTGGAAGTTCCCACTTTCTAACACATGGAGCTCATCACTTCCTCTGCAACACTCTCTCTCTCGGCACTATAATAAACCTATCATCTGCGCACAATTAGGCCAGAAGTCATTGTGGAGGCACACACTTACGTATGCACACATAAACACTGAGACACAGTGGAGCTCTCACTTATTCACTCTTACACAAAACACATGTGTGTGTTCCAGGGAAAGTGTGTGTATGTCTCTCTCACACACAAACAGACACAATTCTAACCACAAATAAACAGAAAACTCAGCTTTCACTTCTTCAGAGAGCCACACAAGTCTATCTCTTACGCGCACACACAGTATTGCGCACACACACACACACACACTAACCAGCCAAGCCCTTACTTATTCACTCTAACCCACAAATCACCTACCCCTCCCCCCCATGCACACACAGAGCAAACAAACAAACAGGGCTGATGAAATGGTATTGCTACTGCACTGTTGCTTAACCATCCTAAAACGATTGCTGTCATTGCAGGAGTTGAGGTTCCTGGAACCAATTAAGTAAAGAAAAGACAATGACACAATTCCTATCTTCTAGCCTCTCACATTATTTTACTTCAATTACCTCAATTTAATCAAATCAGATTCTATGGCGGCATATTGCTGCCAAAAGGTTGAGGACAAAAAATTGCTTTACACACACACACACACAATTTATGCGAACGCTTGTACTTCACTCATGCAAAGTATTCCTCTGTTCACAAGAGCCATAATCTAGCCTGTGAGTAGACGATCATTAAATGAGCACGCACACACGCAACTGACGCCCCCGTGCGAAAAAAGCTTTCTTTGCTGGTGTGGTAGTGTTTTCCTGCTCGCTCTGATCATTCTTGCGTGGGTTTTCTCTTTGGCACCAAGTGTTATTGGCCATTGTATCCCTGTCTATGCTTGGTTGCTCTTCCCCTTCCCCATTACATATTGACAATGGATGTCTTTTCTGAATCCCGAGAAATAGCTTTGGAATCTTTTCTATTTTCTTCTTTAAGACTACTTATTTCACAGACGTACAATAACAAATGCATATGTATCCCAACCCTCCGACTTATTGTATGTTGTACGTCCTTGCACTTTATGTACGCACATAATGTATGTCGTACATAGTTGTGTGGCATCTTATCCTAGCTATCATTGTTGCATGCAGGGAATGGGTTAACCTAACGACTATTAGTGTTTGGCACTTGTTTCTATGAACAACCTTACTGTACCAACAGCAATATATTGTTCTTTCACCTTCTTCTGACAAATGTACTTTTTGTACTTATTGGATAACAGCGTCTGCTAAATATAAATATATTCAGCGAGGCACTAAAATGCCGCCATAAGATTTTGAGTTTAAATGATAATGGACGAACGTTGCGATGCCGGTAAATGCATCAGTGGGAGGAAATAAACAAAGTGCTTTAACCTCCGACCTCCAGAGGAAGTGGAGGGGCTCTGCGGGGAACTGGAGCCCCCATTGGTATACCTGCTCACCCAGCCCGTTAATGGGCAGACTGGGAACGGTGAACACTCTGGATGCTAACCGGAATCACATGCGTGTGATGGTGAATACAAGAGGGACCGCCGGTTGTCACAACAATCCTCCCATTTCATTAATCCCAACGCAAAATTAAACAGTTTATTTTTTGTATTCAGTTTGTTTCATTTTACTTGTTTTGTTTGCGTCCGTTTGACCTGGGATGGTCGTGCAGTCACGTGTCTGATGCAGTGCCCTGGCCATGGATAGAGAGGGGTAAGCACACATTAAGCAGGGTTTGTTTTCCCCAGAATGAATGCCACATGTGCAGGAACTCAGAGTTACGGCTCAGCACAGTGGTTAATACCAATAAGTTTGACACAGTGTGTGCAAGTGTGTGTGTACATGCGTGTGACTGTGTGTTTGCGTGTGTGTGACTGTTGGTGTACGTGTGTGTGTGTGTGTGTCTGCGCGTTTGTGAGTGCATGTGTGTGTGTAGCAGAAATAATTGCATGTATAATGGCTCAGTCACGTCGAGGAAGCCGTGATTGGATGTGTAAGGAGCAGTGTCTGATTCCTTTCCACTCTTGGCAAGGTAGGAAACGCACGTGGCCCTACACAAAGACATTCTACTGTAGGACAACACTGTACGCATGCCGACACACACACGCACAGGCTAGCGTGCACACACACACCCCGCTGGCTTGGGGCCAGGATGCCATCAGACAGTGTGCCAGACTCGGTCCCTAGGTAATAACCTTAATGGATTAATAAATACCTGCGCCAACACTGAATGACCCATCTCCCTAGGTAGCCTCCGCAGCAGGCATGGCACGCAACCAGACTCTCAACAATGTGTTTTCATTCAACTAACACGGCCGCAGTGGTGGGGTGTAAGGGGGTCAGAGCTTCTGGGAAGAGACTGGGCTAATTAATGGGGTCCGCAAAGGCCAGAAAAATGTAATCTGTAGAGCTTGTGCGGTCGACGTTCGTGACCGTGTGTGTGTGTGTGTGTGTGTTTGTAGCGGGTCTTAATGACCGATACTGGACAAACTTAAGGGAATAAGCAAGTAGTATCTGTGGACGAGAGGTTAACAAAGGAGGCCTGATTGCGCTGTGGAGGGGAATGAATGTACAGGGGAGGACCGGCAGCGGGGCGTTTCAAACGGGTGACGCTAGGCTAGCGCGATGCTAGGCTAGTGCGATGCTAGGCGAGCGCGATGCTACTTTCAGTGAGCAGAGGGCCAACTGCGTCTGTGGAGGCGCTACCGAGGGGATGGCAGGCCTTGCGCAGTGGCTCGTGTGTGTCCGTCAGAGCAGGCTTAAGACTCGGCCCCTGGGGAAGATAGAGTTACCCTCCTGGATACTTAACCCTGACACGTGTGCACGCACGCACACACAAAGTACATGTACACACACACACACACACACACACAACTACACATAGTACACATGCAATACACGCACACACACTAGACACGCACACACTACACATGCAATACACACACACAAAGTACATAGGGAATACACACACGCACACTTCTGCCTTCCCGTCTGGCTGCATTTCAACAACTCTTGACTTTTAATAATCCACCAGAGCTCTCAGGACCCCCTAAAGAAACCCAACTGCTTCACTCAAACCCTGACGCCAGTACAGCGTGTCTATGGGGCACCGCTGTAGTATCTCGTCCAGTCGTTTCCATGCACTGCTTCCAGTCTGAGTGAATAATCAGGACTGGAGACACAAGTCTTCTACACGTTAGTCATCATCAGCGCATTCAGCAGGAGAATCTCTTGTCCTTCTCCAAGTCGATATAAGAAAAGGGAACTGTCATCACCAGGAGGCAACATGTTTGCGTTTGGTTTTACATCGGATTAGTTTTGCTTTAGCCATCCGATTCCAACATCTTTTGCCAGAGGCCATTTTGATTTAAGTCAATATTAAATCACACACACACACACACACACACACACACACACACACACACACACACCACACACACACACACACACACACACACACACACACACACACACACACACACACACACACACACACACACACACACACACACACACACAGCTAGTATTACGGCACCAGGAAAGTATCTACCCCAAACAAGTCAATTTCACATTTCTGGGTTATTTATTAATTTGCCCCAAGGATTTACAAGCTGGAACCTTCAATAATTTTCGGAGGCCTGCTGCCGACGCAGGAGTGTACACGTCTGTGTGTGTGAGTTATTGGTGCTCGTGGAGGGGGGGGGGGGGGTGGGGGGTGTTTTTTCCAGCTCTTTAGGGACAAAAGGCCCTCTCAGGTAGGGGAGAACCTCCAGAGGGACTGTATCCTGACTAGACCGCCGCTTCCTCCCCTCTTTCCCCCAAAGAATTCCTTGCATTACTCCCGCCTCCTCGTAAAGGCACCCTAGAATTAATATCAGTGTGACTCACACAATACAAACTCCCCCCCCCCCCCCCCCCCCCCCCCCCCTTTTCCCAAAGCAAACTTAATTTTACTGCAGCCTGACATTAATGGAGAGGGGAAGATGGCAGCACCCTCCTCTTCCTCATGCAGGGCTGGGGTTCTTCCTCTCGGTGCAGACTGTTCAACCACACAACACGCTTTTCACCAGTTAAAACTTTGACTTTGAACAAGTTATGCTTAAAAATTACATAAGGAACACGTTAATAACTTGCAGTGGCTTTATACCTTTTGGTTGTCTACAGGAGTCTGCGCAGTTACATTTACCAGAAGCCTACATTCATCAGAATAAGAAGATTTGTCAGACTATTGCTCCACTATACAATTAACACAATACCACACCCAGTGACATGTTTAGTATAATTCTCTAAATTATGATAAGAAATATTTCTTTAATATTTGATATGCTGTATATGTAAGCAACCCCTCTAGGTAAAAACACAGCATATGGTCATCGTCGTCCGATCGAGCAGCGCTCTGCTGTGCTGTGGCAGCAGGGCTTAACCGCCGTTGATGGGGAGGCATATCCTGCAGTCTGCCCCGCAATTTCCTGTAACTGTAACTACCAGCGTAGTTGGTGAAAACGCCTCGAAAAACATTCCATCGCCCTCCGTCAACACTGTGGCGTGGTCAAGTAAGGCAGGGGTTTAACCTACGGCAGCATGAGCCCGAGACCAACTCACCCAGGGTCTGATTCTGCAACATCATATGCGTGAGAACACGGTGGAACGAGCTCCCTGCCGACGTCAGGACGTTAGGCTTCCGTAAGAGACTCCAGACTCACTAATTCAGAGCTCATATGGACTCTGTATAGTCTCCCCCTTTACTCTCCTAAACATACCCCACTAACACACTTGTTGTACGTTCTGGCACTAAAAAAATAGTACATAGCATCGTGTAGCATCTTATCCTAGCTATCTTTGTTATGTACGGGGAATGGGTTAACCTAGTGATTGTTAGTGCTTGACACTTTTGTCTATGAACATCATTACTGTACCGGCAGTGATATATTGTCTGCTAAATGCCCTCAATGTAAATGTAAAACGAGGCTGACTTATACACCCAAACGCAGTTAAGCTATCACTTCCGGCATGCACCCACAAAGCCATCAATGAAGCAATACCATGGTGGCCGGTGACGAGTGTGGCTCAACAGTGGACGCAGTCAAAGTGGACGCGGAGAGTGACGCGGGACAGTGCAACGTTCTGCCATGCAACCGCCTAGAACGGATCAGACATGCAACACCCCTGGTGCAGTTCTTAGGTAGGGGGTGGTGGGGGGTGGTGGAGGTGGTGGTTGTGGGGTTCGGGTTGGGAATCATAAGCATCACAGTACCTCGCTCTCATCACACTCGCTGGCGGCGTCGCCGTGCACCGCCGTCTGGTAGCGGGCGTACAGCGCCGCGGACTGCTCAAAGGTCGCCGCGAACGTGGGGTCGTCAAAGCTGACCGCCACTAGCCTCACCTTCAAGTAGCATGGGGGGGGGGGGGGGGGGGGGGGGGGGGGGGGGGGGTTGTAGGGGGTCGTGTTAGGTCAACGAGGAGAGAGGCATTGTGGTTCAAGAGGCACACAGATGGAATGGAAGAGCAGGTGGAAGGGAGAATAAGGACTTAAAAGGAACAGTGTGAGGTGAGATAGGATGGGGAGGGGGGGTTGATGATAGATAGATGGGGTTTGGACACAGTAACGTATCGTGCAGTGAAGGGGTCCCCACCAAGGCCTGGGGTTCATGCAGTACAGCAGTGGTACGCGTTAGGCCCAGGCAGATGTTGCACAGAATCGTGTCAGGGCGTTTTCTGTTCTTGTTCTGCCTTTGAAGAGGAGGCTAGTGCGCCGCCCAGCCACTACCAGGGAGAAGCAACCCGCCAACGTTAACGAGACGTCTGGCTCCAGAGTCTGGACGCGGTGTGAACGAGGTCTGCAGGAATGGAGAAATACGTACAGGAGGTACGTGTGTAGTCCGACCAAATGCCTACTCACGAAAAAGGTTTTCAATCGGGCGAAACAGATTGTCCCATAGACATTTGAAAAGTACCGGCTGTAATTGTGTTGCTGCGAAAATGAGATTGAGATGCCAGTTCGCTTGGGCTGGGGTAATTCAGGGCCAGGCCAGGGTACGGAAGGGGTACACGGAGGGGGGTCTGGTTGGGGGAAGGGGGGAGTGAATGAGCTGAACCACCACCTCCCTCCCTCCCTCGCAAGCAAAAGAAAACAGCTCAATACTAACGAGCGAGCCAGGCTACTGAGGCTACACGGACACCTGTAGAAACACTGCTCTCACCCAACGGCTTATGGAAACATTTTACTCCATTCATTTTCTTCAAGTATTAATTCTCTCTGAGCCTCTTTTTATGTTGACCCTCTCTCTCACACACACACACACACACACACACTCCCCACCACACACACCATTCATTTCTTATCCAACATCTTGGTGTGCACTCTCCTTCACCCAATCTCACACTTTCTTTAATACCACTCTCTTTGATTCCCCTTTTCTTCAATTGAATTAAAAGCACGGCCTACGTTTCTCAAAGATTCTACCCGGAGAAAATGGGGTTTATAAATTTAACGGTCTCGGCTACAATTAAAATAACAGATGACTCACTTCTGTTCACCCCTGTACTTTTTGAACTTTTATGGCATCTTTGGTAAACTTTTAAAACTATAGTATAGTCACCAGTGGACGTTTTTGAATATCATCCAACATTCTGTTATGTTTTATATTACCCAAAAGGAATGATATTCATAAACGTCCACTGGTGACTATGATTATTTTTTTTTAAACACATGAAGAATCGCCAATAGTTGGCAGGACCAAACAATGGCCCCCCGCACACCCTCTGGACCCCTGGTCTCAGAGCTCCAGCCTGCTTCTCCCTCCGAGCAGGTTGACCTCCACACCCCACCACGCCGTCCCCCCGCTGACCTGGCTCTCGGAGGGCTTTTCAGGAGGGTCCTTGTGAATGGCCATCTGGTAGAGTTTGTACACCTGGTAGGAGGCGTCGAAAGAGGCTTTGAACTGTGGGCAAGGGGGGCTGGAGCGCACTAGCCTCACCTTCAACACAAGAACGAGAGGCCCGCCGGACAAAGGGTTAACATGGAGGAGCTGGGAGGGACCACAGCCCCTTTGTGTGAGTGTGTGTGAGAGTGAGAGTGATAGAGAGAGAGCAAGAGAGCGCACAAGAGAAAGAGAGAGAGAGCAAGAGAAAGAGTGAGCGACCGAGCTGGAGAGAGAGAGACATAAGTGAGGAGAACAAAAAGAGAGGCCAAATTATCACAAATCAAAGAGAAAAGAGCGAGCGAGAAAGAGAGAGAGAGGGATATAAAGTGAGAGGACGAGACAGTAATCGTGCTGAAAATGGACAAAAACACAACCTTTTTCAAGTCCTGCCAAAGAAAACTCATAAGTTATTTTGGCTGCAACATGTGTGCACCCAGAAGTCTATGGACCATTACCAGTCAAATAAAACTGCTTTGGAGTCTCAGTTTGGAGATTTCTTGAGCCATTAAAAACTGCAACTTCTGTGAGATAACCCCACGCCTAATCCTCTTTCAGAGAAGTCTTTCCCACTGTCGAAGGAGGACCACTCCCACCACAGCTGTGACTTGATGGGGGAAGACTAATGATGCAGAGCAAGGGTGTGTTTGTGTCCGTTTCCATGGCAAGACATTCACGCAGACAGGTGTCTGACAGGAGCAACAGGAAAACAAGAAACTTTTGACAACTTACACACAACAAAATAATATTCTTGAGACATGCTAGATTAAGACTTGACTCATACATTATTGCTACTTATCATTACAAACAACACATTAAGGTAGACAAGTACTGGGCGCATACATGGTTGTCATACATGGAAGGAAGCCATACATTGATTAATAAAAATCTCTGTCATCAATCACAATCATTCAAGCAAGCAGTTAGTGTCTCGTCCACGGTAATAACAAAAACTTGGATTTTCCCTCTGAGGAAATGGAGCATGAATCTGTCCTGATGGGGAGAGTCGCAGCCCGGTAGTGGATGGTTTTGTGGTTGAATAAGAAAAGGGATGCGATCCTCCCCAAACTGTGACTGTGTCGCAGTTGGGGAGGATCGCATCCCTTCACCGGATGGGATGTGGATGAACTAGCAGTGTGTCGCTATAACATCACCATAAGTTCACCCTCACCTGTTCACCCTCTCAACATCGTCTGGCTCCGTTTCGATTAACCGCTCTCTGCGTTAGACGCTTGTGTTGGCACGCCGGCCGGCACCATGTGAATCCTCGGACTCCGAGATTCCGCCGAGGGACGGGAATTTGGGGAGAGGAGGGATTGAGCCCTGGGTTTGTTTGAGTTGGATCTCGGCTGAGCTCTCATAGCACGGCTTGGCACCCCATCCGTTGCTCAAACAAAGAGATCACAGAACGTTACGTGAGAGGATAAACCCTCAAGTCAAGACATTTTATTTGTTCGGGCTCAAACCTCCAGCTATCCAGTGATCGGACGAAATTACTTGCTCCGGCCGATACCGCGAACATAGCCGGTGTGGCTAAAACGCACCGCGCGGAATATTCTTGTGATCCAACACCAATGGGCTGAAGTTGGACTACTTCAAGAATGTTGAAGAAACGCCATGTAATACAAGTGGCTTTGGTTGGGATTTAATTAAAAATGAAGGATTTTGGCCTTCTAAGGCCTCATCCTAGAGGCACCACTCGTAATCAAAACAATCCCTCAACTCCCTCCAGTAAGGCCCGCAAAACAAAGAGCAGGCTCCACGTCTAAAGTGGACGGATAAATAAATATAGTGGTCCGGTCTGACAGCCAAACCATAGCATGTGAACACCAGGAGGCCTAATGGGGCCGTGATATGAAGAAACTGCAAGTCTAGCAGGAGAGTTCACTCACAGTGGACAGCGGCTCAGGCCCTTTGAAATACAGGACCATACTGCCCCCTGCTGGTGGCTGGCAAAACAACATATATATATATCGTTGAAGGGAGGCCAATGGAGTAGGTGGTCAATCCCAAAATGACTTCCTCCGTTATGAACACGCATGAAATTGTATGTGTGTTAGTTAATGAAAATAATATTAAATATTATTTAATATTTGAATAACGGCAAAGGGTTAGCCAACATTTGACGAGGGAAGGTGCTCAACATATATTATTAATTAAACGCTAATATACCGGCACTAAGGCCGGAACCGCCGTTCCCGTAGAACGGCAAAGACCAGAGAGGTCCTGGTAATAGGTATAAGTGTTCTTCTCATCTGTATCCTCTCGACCTTTCCCTCCAGGCCCTCGTGTCCGTCTGAACGATGCCCTCGTGTCCGTCTGAACGATGCCCTCCAGTTCAGGACGCAGACTCGACGCTCTCGCAGAGTGTCCTGCCGCGGTCAACATCTGTGTTTACCATGAAACGGAGCCAGACTGATTTTAATTGCTCGGGTGTGAACGGCCCTCTTCGTTTAAAACAAGTGCCGTCGGAACCTCTTGGCTCGTTAGAAACCAGGCCTGAGGGGGCGGGGGGCGTTGATGATCTGTTTACCATCACTTAAGAAAACATCCTCGTTCGGGGTTGAAGAGCAGGAAGCCTATCTGTACGCGCGCACGTCGTTAAAGTGCATACTTGCTCGTAACCGACGCCGTCGTCCAATTAGCTGCCCTGGATGCTTTGCGAGGTTCAACTCCGTTCGGGGATGGGGTAAGCTCCTGCGCCCCTAGCTCACTCAAGCAGATTGAACAACGGCGGGGCCTGACAGCAACTAATCCGAGCGGGACGAGGCGCCTGTGAAGGGGTCCGGACCGCCGGAGCTCCCCTGAGACCAGAACGAGCGGTACCGTTGCAACATCAGCAAATCTTCAGACGCGTCGCTGACCTGCCTCGGGATGATGTCACTCTGCCAACATCGGCGGCTTCGGAAGCTCTCAACAGCTGGATGAATCCCCCCCCTCCCCCTACCACCGGACCTCACACCCAGCTCGCTCCCTCTGACACCCTCCACCCCCCACTGTTCCTGCATCCAAGGCTTCTTCTCCACATCCTCAGAGCCTTCTATGGCGGCCAGTGCGGTCTGATGTGATCAGGAGGGTAACCTGAGCCGGCGTGTGTGTGTGTGCGCGTGTGCCGTGCGTGTGTGGTGTGCGTGTGTGGTGTGGCTGTTTTTGGGCCGACTTCCTGTTCGGGCTGCGATTCTCCCCAAAAACATAAACACATGGTGAAGCCCCTTGGACCGGGAGGCTCTATTAAAAAGGCAAAAGCAATATCTCGTGCTGGAATGTTCCATGCAGAAGAAACCATAACTAAAAGCCAATTCAAGCCTGATTAAAAGCCCCTCCTGACACCAACACACACACACACATGCGTAGGAAAACCCCCAAAGCGGCACGACGTGTTGTTACTGTCGTTCGCACTTCCTCTCACCTCAAGGCGATGGAGGGCGGTGTCGGGTAGCGACTCGTGAATGAACGCCTCCAGGGGTTTGGGCTGGGGGGCGTGGCCGGGCGGGGCCTGGTTGGGGGTGGGGGTGGTGGGGGTGGTGGGTGTGGCGGGCGAGGCGCCAGAGTCGCCCCCCACGGCCCGTTTGATCTGCTCCTTCTGCAGGCGGCGCTCCTTCCGGAGGTCCTTGGCCTTCCGGCAGGGCGGCCGGGCTGGGTCCGCCCCCTTCCCTGTGGCGGAGGAGGAGTCAGAGAAAGGGTTCTGTTATTTATGCAATAGTGAGTCAACAGTATGCATTGTTATTCCCATGCCCTAGGGGGCACTCTACCTCACCTGTTAGGTGGAACTCGTAACATTGTTCTGGTGCTGGTCAATCAGAGTTAAAATGGATATCAATGTCTCAACCTACGTTCTGGTGTCACTCCGTTACTAACAAGTTCACCTTAAATTATAAAAAAAAAAACATAATAGGTTCCAAAGAATGTGAGGGACGCAGAGCTTCACATAAGGAGTACATTGTGAGTACATCAGTTGGGCGTGGAGCCGGGGCCTGCTCCAACCTGCTCCGGAGCAGAGTCAAAGTGAACAAAAGAGATGCAGAGGGGAAAAAAAGAAAATAAAAAGAAAGGAAAGATCACAGACAGAGCCTACGGATGAAATACATACGATGTGGGATTCGGTGTAATGACCGGGTTATTGCCTTGAGGAAGAGCACTTTTCCCCGCTGTGGTCCTGTAATAACGGCCTCACCACAGAGGCAGTCCCACATTTGGGAATGATTTTGCAGGTGTGAGAGTTTCAAATGGGCTTGGCCTGCCCTAGAGGACCCCACACACACACACACACACACACACACACACACACACGCACACACACACGCACACACACGTGTGTACAAAGTCACGTGTGTAAGCAGTCTCCATTGGGCAAACAAGGGAAAGGATCTACACCAGGGAAATTGGTGATAAGCAGGTACAGGTCAGGAAAAAAACACAACTTCTGCTCAGCACACATACAGAATGAACTCATACTCTACTGAAAATCTAAAACTTAAGTCTGATATTCAGCCAAAACGACTCAGAGAAAAAGGTTGTTCCGGGGGCATGTTTGAAATGCATTCACGATGTGCAGAGAAACACATGTCGGGCCCGTTCACTACAGCCGTCCCCTTCACCCCATCCTCCTCTCACTGCTGGACTCCTGCCAAGCCCTCCAGCGGCCCGGGCATCCCAAGTCAACAGTTTACACTCCCACATCCTGTTTAGAGCAATAAGGAAACGACAACCATTTCCTGTTCCACTCCACCGCCAGACACCCCTATCAACTCGGTTTGTCAATGAAAGACCCACCAGCCCCGCATCACAGATGATGTCAAGACTGTGAAGGGGGGGGGGGGGGGGGGGGGGGGGGGGGGGGGGGGGGGTCCACGCCCGCCGGCGTTTAACATAATGCGTCTCAAAAGTAGGCACCTCCGTTGATCCTGCTATTTACAGTCTGGAGGGACATCATTAGCCACAGCTTCTAACACTCATGCAGAAATATCCAGCCGGCTAATAGTGGATTAGTTACGAGTAATACCAATGGGCAAATTGTTCAAGGCTGTCTTGAAGGTTTTCAGTAATATGCAATATTATGTTGAAAAATATATATACGGTATATGGAATAATCGTGGGCAGAAGGCTAGTTATAATGGCAGTCCTTCCGATAAAATCCCTTGAATGTGAAGCATTTACTGGTAAGCTGTTATCTCACTATCTACGCGAGCTTCCCGTGTTGGTCTGTAATGGGGAGCGACCGGTCAGGACAAGGGGACCGATGTAAACTACATCCTCCATCCCCCCCCGTGGTACAGGAACCAGAACCAATATCTGGATACTGTTCATGACACTGTTTGACCGGTCCACACGCACACTCGCCCTTATACAGCGACCTCCTCAAACGGCTCCACACACACACACACACACACACACACACACACACACACACACGCCTCTCGTCTCCCACGCACGCACGTACTGGAGGGAGAGAGAGTTCAGCTCTCTTATAGATAGACAGTCTGACAGATCGCTTCTGGTGCGAGACGGATGCTCCCTTTCCAGCAGTTAACACTCTATAAAAAACAACTGCACCCGCCCCACCACGGCACCCATACCTCCTTCTACTTTCCTTCCCCAGCCACACACAGAGGCAGGTTTTAAAGACACAAAGCTAATTGTCGAAGGAGAGGAGAGGAGGAGAGAGAGGAGGCTGCTCTGTTATCACTGGGTAGGTAAAGCCACCCTGACACTCAGAGCTGGCAGGATGGTTTTATGGCACGTCAAAATCTCCCCTGGAGAAGTGCCTGGCAGGTGACGCTCTGCCTCCCCTTCCGCCAGCTCTAAACAAACACTGCAGACAAGCAGATCCAGAAGACAGACTTATACGGTAATTGCCCGTTAAAGTGCCAAGAAAAGACCAGGGGTAGTATTTACACCAGGATGGGGCTAAATGTTTATAGTCCTGCACTATAAACCTGCGTAGATTGGTTAAGCATCACCAGCACAGTGATATACAAAGATTTGTATTAAAATAATGGCAAACACCATTGTCCAGTATAACAAGAATAATTTTAAGATAAAAATAGAGATGACATCACCAGTCAACAAAATCACAACCTCCAACGTGAAAGGGAAAAATAAAGACAAATAATCTAATCGCACAAATAACATATACAGTCAAAGGGCGAAAAGGCCTGCCCTATATTCCAAATGTATTATCCTGCTGTACCTGGTTCGTAACTCATTCACAGGAACCCGTGTCCAAACACAATATATACACACTTGCGCATAGACTTTCCAAAACATATTAATCACAGGTTATCTTCCCTGCAGTGGCCCCCTGTTGGAGAACGGGAGACTTGAGGCACGTTTCCGCTGTGCGTTTCCATCCATCTGTAAAAAGCAAGACAGCACTGGAACCTGCCAACGACCGTAAATCGCTGAGGTCATAAAAGCCAGGGGGGGGCGCATCATCCAGGTGTTTTGTGTTGGGGGTGGGAGGGGCTCGATGGTGGTAGGGATGGAGGAGGTGTGTGTGTGGGGGGGGGGGGGGGGGGGGGGGTGTTGGCGTAAGTACACTCAATGTCTGCTTCCTCCCCAGCTCTCTGATGAGGGGGGGGCTGTTTTTCTAGGGATTCCAAGAAAGAGAGAGTGAGAGCAATTGATAGTCAAAAGGGAGGAGGGAGGGTCAGAGAGAGAGAGTGAGACAGAGCAAGAGAGAGTCCGAAAGTGAGAGAGTCAGACTGATAAAGTCGAGAGAGACAAAGAGTCAGAGATTGAGAGACGGACAGAGAAAGAGACAGAGAGAGTGAGCGTGAGCACAGCCCTCAATGTTGCACTTGGGCTACACAGCACCATTACCCAAGGTGTCCATAAGAATCAACCCATCTGAGACACTCCCTCTGTGAGCGTTTGTTTACGTCTAGGTCTGGAACCACCACCTCTCTAACAGTAGTTTGCCATGCCTTTCCCCTTCAATCTCCCTCCCTGTCTGAATGGTGAATGGGGAAGAGGAGAGGCACCTTTGGACGGCTGAGAGCGTCAGAGAAATGAAATGTGAGCAGTGGGGAGATGTGCCACGTCTGAGCGTTTATTATCAGTTTGCTGGGAGTGTTATTCATTCATAACCCCCTTTGTTACTGGGAGCTGTCAGAGCGCATCCTGCCCCGCAGAGAAGGGAGGAAGTCTTGACGGAGAGTTAGATAGCTGGATTGATTAATGGAACAGTCGAGGGAACTCCAGCGTTATTCACACAACGCTTCAAATTAGAGACTATTACAAGGGGAGCACTGCCCTCTTCTGGTAGGCTGAGGTACTACAGCCACGTATGGTCCCACGGATTGCAGTGAAATGCCAATACAACTCAATATAACGATACAGTCGCCTGGTTAAGTGCTAATACAGTAAGATTATGAATGGGTCAGAACCAACAGCCTATTAGGACATGTTAGGTATGGTCACTTATGGGAGAATAACCAAATGAGGATCCTGATGTGGCAAGTAGAAGTGTAGAAAGTTAGTGTATCATGCGACCAGGAAAGTTTGAGGAGGACTTTCTATGTAAAACAAAACAAACAAATAAAATCCAAAGAAAAAAAGCTTGAAACTCTTGCAAAAACTTCCCAGAGATTCAACCAATGATGATCAATCCTCTTTTGTTTCACATTTACATTTAGCAGACATTAGCAGGCATTTAGCTATGGAAAAGTACACAAACATATTAGAACAGAGTTTTAGTTTAACAAACAGTATGGACAACAGGCTTAGGCTTAAGCTGAAGTTGATTTCAGATCATATCCATAGGTCATAGGTCATAGATGTTATCTTACCTGGTTTGTGAGTTGAACTTGGCAGTCCAGCGTCTTGGACAGTCGGAGGACCGTCTTGGACAGTTGGCGGGCCGCCTTGTCCGGATTTCTCCGGGGCCGCTGGTGCACTTGCCGCCACCACCCCCGCTGGCTGAGGTTCTGGGACGGCTGCCACCTCCACCTGGGTGGGGCAGGCCTTGGCGGTCCTCTTCAGGCCCGCTTCCTCACAGAGGGAGTCCATAGGCTCTTCTAACACAGGGCACAACAGACAACAGCCCCTTAATGTCCTGTACCCGAGATTTTACATTGCGGTGTCAAACGGTGAAACCCCAATGTATAAGTATGGTAAAACTATATATTAAAAAGGTACATGTATTAACCAGTTGTTGACATGCATATTAGTACAATATTGGCTCTTTATTAGTCATTATGAAGCACTTATTAATGCCTTATTCTGCATTTCCATTTTCTACAACTAATATGCTGTTATTATGCTAGTTTCCCTCAATAACATACTAATTACTGCTTATTGATAGTGAGGAAGTTGTTGCACATGAATAGGGATAACCCTAACCTTAGTATTTGTCGAATATAGTTATGCAGAATAAGGCATCAATAAGTGCTTTAAATGACCACTAAAAAGCCAATATGCTACTTGTATGCATGCCAATAAGCAACTACCTAACGGTTCATATGTGTACCTTAATATAAAGTGTTAGCGTAAATGATGCTAATAAATCTACAACTACAAATGAAAACGTTTAACCAAAGACCCGATTAACGAAGCATAACTCAATAGGAGCTGGCGTAGATGAAGCCCTTGTTGGCTGAAGACCAGACTCACCATCTGGGCCTCCGGCCGGGAGCTCCCCTTTGGACAGGAACTTGCTCATCTTCTTCAGGGTCTTCTTGTGGGATTTGGCAGGCTGGAAGTTCAACGCGTGGCATCTTGGCAGCCGCACAGAGGGGAGAGGAGTATGTTTTTATACCACTTTCCTTACCAAAGTAATCCGACCTAAGTCCAGCATTAATATCAGTGTATGTCTACAGCTTTTACGTCTTCCTTAATATACGATAGTAATTACTATTATTATTTATAAATTTGGCAGGGCACAAAGTGTATAAATAATCAATGTTTACCTGATGGTGTATTGTGGACAGCACGTCTTCTTCATTGTTGGCTTGTAGACGTACTTCCCACTTCTGTTAAATGAGGGAATAGGTCATGCATCAATCATGAGGCATGTTTCATTATCAAAGAACAAAGATTGTGTGGCAACAGAACAGGCTGAGTCAGTGAGTCAATGTGAGAGAGTGTATGTTCTTGCCTTCTCCATCCTCGGTCTATGAGGTCCTGGTAATCTTGCACAGTCATTGTGTGGGACCACATCCCTGTACGATGCAGAAGCAGTACATCATGATTTAATATCAGATTCAGACAGTTAGCCATCCACTCAGGACCCAGTGAAGCGATGACTAGCTGTCAAAAGGGGTCATTGTGTTTTTATAAAGATTTTAGTGAAGAACATCAGAGAAAAACCAAACATTGCTTCATCTTAAACAGAAAAAAAGAACTATGATAAAGCAAACAGCTCATACTTCACTGAACCACTCTTAAATAAACAATCATTTGATATCAAAACCGCCATTTAGAAATCGGTACAAAGAGGAACCATCTTGATTGACTGGTGAGAGAGTCTGAACTCACATCCTGGGACCCTCCCACTGGGACATGGGAGGTTTCCCACCAAGCATCAAGACTTTATGGAAAACACAGACCCTGGGGATCATGTGCCCCAAACAGCTCAGTGATACAACACATGACCCCTCCAGATGTCATGCATGCATTCACACTATGCATCAGCTCCCATCCGGACAAATCCACTCCGAACCATCTTTTATTAGTGTCTATTGTTTTATTATCAGAATGCATTATGGGATTATTTTAATGCACGTAAGAAAGGAACTTTCCCTCAAGGTTAAAAAACAGTTCATAGCACAACTTGGAATAAGGAAGGCAGTGATGGTGTCTATTATCCATCAAAAATAGCATTAGTTAACAATGCTCAAGTTGCGAAGGACAGATGCGGCTATTTCAATCATCGGTCATTAGAAATTCAAATCATAAAAGCATTGCTATGCATCACCGATGGTGACATCATCCGTACTTCCACAGCGAAATGCAGTGAGGCTGTCTCACTGAAGTTGTTAATCCCAAAATAAGCAGTTTGCGACCAGCCAACTGGTTCCTTCAGTCAGATACAGCAAAAGGAGCTCCCTTATCCTATGTCCCAGACATCTCCTCCTCCGGACTGCACCAGGAAGTGGATCCCTGCTAGTCTCAAATCCTACTCCAGCGTGTCAAACAAGATCCACACAGAACAACAGCAATGCCTGCTGTCCTGTTACACTGCTTTTAATAGATCGGTAAAATAGCTCTGCCAGGAAAGGCTGCCATTTAGAGAAAGGCGACTCTGCTTATAATAGAGCATTGTTAGAGAGAACTGATGATGTGTCGATACTTCAGTTACCGGGGACTATGATATGATTAAACCCTGATATTCCCCTTTTTGGTTCAACAATGATAACTATAAACACATGACTAATATATTTAAATAGGGTGGTTTGTGAACTTAATAAAGTAATCTTATATGCATGTTATCAATGAAGTACTACATCTCGGAAATGTATGTGTCCATAGTCACATCATACTCAACACACACCTACTATGTTAATTAGGCTTATCAGTACATTTACTGAAAATAAATGTCACAGTAGGTGGACTGGCTGCACTTATGTTCGTACTGTTTGGGGAGCTACCTCCACATTACCACACTGGATTGTGTTGCCGCCAGGATTGTTCCATTATATCAGTTTGACTCATTCATAAAGATAATCAATAAGATGTATTTTATTTAGTAAAATGTGTAAACCATTGAAATCAAAGGTTAACTAAACAAAAAAGTGGTATGGTAACAGTCTGATTAGATTACATAGCCTTATGTTTCCCCTCTCTGCAGTAAAATGATACATTTATCTGGAAAAAATCTGCTCCCCTATTCTACCTTCAGAGGTAACCCAAGACTTGCACTGACAGCACAGCACAGCTGCAGCATAGTCACCCCAAACCCTGACTGCAGGACAGTTTCCATACGGTGAGCAAGGCAGTAGGGGAACAGTTTGATTTGGTGTTTGCACTTTAACTTGGAATGTGGGCATACAATAATGACTTTCAATACACCGACCTATCAAACTCCAAGGAAACCGACACTTCACCGATAAAATCCTACTCCTTTGGCTAAGTGCAAGGATATAACCAATATATACAGCCCTTACTCACAACAATGTCACCATGTTAGACCCAACATCAACTTCAGCCTCTTAAAATACTAAATACTAGCATTACAAGTTAAATAATACTAGTTATTTATTTATATACATACATTATGCTTTAATTAAATGTCTAAATAATACTAGTGTAACCATTGCAAGATCAGCTGAATCGATTCAGCTACGACATTCAATTGGTTGACTAAAATACAGTACAGCACAACAAGTCAGCGCTGCAGCTTCCGCAGCATTGCTGCTGAATAACCTAGTTCCGGTGGCTAGTAGCATTAGCATTAGCATACCGTGAGAATCGAAACTAACGCGCGTTGTTCAGATTGTCACTCACCGTGGGAGAAGTTGCCCTTCTCGTTTTTACAATAGCCACAGCGGTAGCCATCGTCCCCCCCGAAATACTCCACTATAGTGTACGAAAGACCCTCCGCCATCCTGTTAGACAGCTCAGGATTTGACAGCTGCTGCTAGTAGCTAGCCGGTGTCTGCTCTGGGAGATTGTATGTGTGTTGGGGGGGCACTGCTTTATGGGCGTGGCTTGATCTTGCGCCTTCCGGTTGTGTATCTGTATTTATTTATATACAAAGAAACGTGTCGATTTATAAGACAATTTAGTAGAAGTAACATTGCATTAATAATGGTGGTTTATTCATATATCCATATCATATAAATACTTAAACACGGATAAAAAATATATACATGTAGGCTCTGTTGTATATCAACCTTTTACGTTACAGTTTTCAGTAGACTACTACTCAAGGTGTCCATTTGTTTGAGTCAGTTCACCATATGAACCACTGACTGCAGGATGCAATTCAATTGTATCTAATAAAAAACAAGGTGTAATTTAGAGGTCAACAACACTAGTTGCACAAGGGTAGCATTGTCCTGTCAGCTATTACTGAACCGCATTCCAGTCACATGTTTACCCAACAAACACACGCATCATTCCGTCCAGAATCACCCAACTCTTTATCAGCGTGCTGGGCTCAGTGATGCTCCATACTTGAACACTTTCAACCACAAAAACTAACATAATGACGATCCTCTCATCATTTGGGTCCACACATCATCGTCTTCGGCCAAGTGCTCCTGTCCTCGCTCCTTTTCGTTCTCCTCAGAAGAACAAACAGGGGTCGCGGCTTGGCTTGTTGTGGTGTCTCTGTCTCAATTTGAATGACAATGGAGTATATGGAGGCATGAGGTCGACGTGTGCTCAAAGTCATGGGGTGGATTTGTGCTGACACCATGACTTGCTTTATTCCAATGACAAAGCTCTGTGCCTTTTATTCTAACACATAAAAGGCAGTAGAGAGCAGGCTCAGGCCGGTCCTACCCACCACTGGTGCCATGATGGGAAAGGTAAGTACGCCCTGTGGCGACCCGCATTCCTGCAGCAGCCAGTAAAATAACCTGTCTCCCAGTAAACATTATAGGGCTACTACTTTTACTATGGAGTTACTAAGCTTTTATCCAAAGGGACAACATGCAAGCCTTTAAACAGCAGGTAAGAGTTCAGGCACCTTGCTCGGGGATTACTACAGGTGGGCAGGTGCAGATGGGGGGGTTCAACGCAGCGCCTTTCTCCTTGTAGCGGAGCCACCGAACCATCTGGGGAGGCAGTAGCTCCGTGTCGAGGTGTCCCTGAGCAAGGCACCTCACCCTAACTGCTCACTGACTGAAGGTTGCTAGTTCGATCCCCGGCTCCTCCTAGCTGAGTGTCGAGGTGTCCCTGAGCAAGAATCCTCACCCAGACCGCTCCTGATGAGCTGGCTGTTGCTCTGCGTCGGTGTCTAAATGCGTGAATGAATAGTTGTAAAACGCATTGGATAAAAGCTTCAGCAAAATCCCCTAAATGTACACAACCAGTAGTATGTGTTTGGGGTGCAGCGGGGTTACCAGTGCAGGATCAGTGACACAATGGTCTGCTTCTCACCCTCACCTCTTCAGGTCATCTTCTACGAGGGAAGGAACTTCGAGGGCCGTCACTATGAGTGCAACGTCGACTGTGCCGACATGCACTCGCACATCTCCCATTGCAACTCCATCCGCGTCGACACGGGCTGCTGGATGGCCTACGAGAAGCCCAACTACTCGGGCTACCAGTACATTCTGACCAAGGGCAAGTACACCGACCACCACCGCTGGTCCGGCTTCAACGACCTGATCCGCTCCTGTCGCATGATTCCTGCAGTGAGTAGAGCTACCCCCTGGCCTTCCCTAGGGAGATAGGCGTAGATAAACAAAGATATTGATGAGGGCTTCCCGATGTTTCTAAAGCTAACCCATTATTTTGTGTGTGTGTGTGTTGCATCTATGTGTGTGTGTGTGTACGTGCGTGCGTTGCATCTATGTGTGTGTGTGTGTGTGTGTGTGTGCGTACACAGTACAACGGTAACTACAAGCTGAAGATCTTCGAGAGGACTGACTTCGGGGGCAAGATGACAGAGTTGAGCGACGACTGCCCGAACCTGCAGGACCGCTTCCACCTGAGGGACGTGTCCTCCTGCAACGTGGTGGAGGGCTACTGGATCCTCCACGAGCATCCCAACTACAGGGGCCGCCAGTACTACTTGCGACCCGGGGAGTACAACAAGCACGGCGACTGGGGCAGCATGAGCTCCACCATCGGCTCAGTGCGGCGCATCACAGAGGTGAAGCAGGCCTACTAGGGAGTGGATGCTCTCTGACGATGGGGGGGGGGGGGGGGGGGGTAGTGAGGAGAGCAGTGACACTGGAAGGAGGATGCAGTGGGACATTTATATTATTTGCATCGCTCCACAGAGTCGGTATCAGGGAATAAATCATTCGACCTGTGGAGAAAGAAGGAAAAACAATGGCTAGGCAAAGGTGTTCTTTGTCACTGGCAGCAGTTACCGGTATGTGGAAGAATAAGAACGGAGTACATTTGGCAAACGTGCATCAATTGCTTAAAAAAAATACTTCTCACATAGTTTTATCAAATGAATACGCAGATTCCAAGTAAATTAACACAATGGTAGTTTTATCAAAATAAATTACTTGTGAAGTATCTAAATAAGCTAAATAATCTGCTTAAATGTTTTTTACTTTCTTTTCAAGGCATGACTATGAACATCAAGAAAGTACATTTGTGTTCCTGTAAATGTAGCAATCTTAAGTGAAAACTATGAAACCTGTACAAGTTTGTTAAAATGCAAAAACTCAGTTATCTTAAATTAAGTGTATTATAACCTAGATTACTTCCTTTGAAAACTAGGGCTATAAGCAGCATTATTCATGATTCTGATCAATAAACAGACAGTGAACTAACCAACTGTACAGTATTTATTCAAAACAAAACGCACACAGAGGGTAACAGAAGCCAGGAGGAAGACATACAAAAATGGCTCAGCAAATAGAAAATAATTTATAGAATCAAAACGACTGGTTTCTCCCATCAATAGAAATTAAACTTGCACCAGAAAACCTCACGACACCTCATGTCGCTCGCATGACCGAGGGATAACTACTGAGTTGGTATCGTTGCATCCTAAGTAGGTGATTGTCACCCAAAAGATATTGTCCATTTATTTAAGATATTTTCTTTAAATCAGCTTCTTTCTGTTTCCCGTGATTTGTTCAAGTTATATCATCCATATAAAAAGCAGTCTTTTAATGTACAAAATTTAGTTGAAGATACCTAAAAAGGGTTTTTGTAAAACCGGCATTTACCAGTTTGGAAATTGAACAGTAACAACTCATGGGAACAGCTGATTGGGGCATTATAACACTCATGATGGCTCACCCAAACCAACATCTTCACGTATTTCTCACGGCACGTGTGATTAAAAGCAAGTGGCTTTGGGTATCGGGGGGCTTAGCTCAGGATGCTTTGGGAGATGGGGATGTTCTCGTGGAGGTACTTCATGCTGCCTTGCTCCGAGAAGTCCGCCACCGTGTGGCCCTCGCCTCGTAGCACCCACTTGGTGGTCAGGAGCCCCTCCAGCCCCACGGGGCCCCTGGCGTGGATCCTCGCCGTGCTGATGCCCACCTCGGCTCCTGCAATGTCCACACATCACATCCCGGTCAGAGGCTAATATTAATGAAATACAAACCAACCTGGGACACCTTGGTCCGACAGGCCGGGATCTCTGAAGAAGCAGGCGATTTAAACACCATAGAATGGAATCGGCGGCAGTAGCTCAGGAGATAGGGCGGGTTGCCCCGATTCCTCCTAGTGTCGAGGTGTCCCTGAGCGAGACGCCTCACCCTGACTGCTCCTGACGAGCTGGCTATCGTCTTACATGGATGACGTCTCCGGCGGTGTGTGAATGTGTGCATGAATGGGTGAATGTAAGGCAGCATTGTAAAAGCGCTTTAAGTGGCCACTGGTTAGGAAATTGCTATTTAAATGCAGTCCATTCAATGGTAGTGGAGACATTGGAGGTAACATGGGGTACCTACCTAGGCCAAAGCGGTATCCGTCAGCAAAGCGCGTGCTGGCGTTCCAGAAGACGCAGGCGCTGTCCAGCTGCTGGAGGAACTGCTCAGCGGTCTCCTCTGTTCAGAAACAGTCAGAAACAGTCAGAAACCGTCATACCGACAACAAGGTTTCAAACGGCAGAAAAAGAAAGGCTTTGCACGAAGAGACAACGTTGCAGGCTGCGTACCGTTCTCGGTGACGATGACGTCCGTGTGAGAGCTGCCGTATTTGTGGATGTGGTCCAGGGCGTCCTGCATGCTGTCCACCACCTCGATGCAGCACTCCAGATCTCCGTACTCGGTGCGCAGGGACTTCACCTCCGACGGGCTGAAGGTCAGGTAGGACGCGAACTTGGGCCCTGCGTGGATCTTCACCTGTAGGAACGCAGGGGACACGAGGGCTGATACTAGGACCTTTACAACCTATTACGATCTATAATCATATACTTCATTTCAGGACCCATGAAGACCTCAATTATGATCAACTAAGTACACCACATCCTACTAGAAAACACCACCCCACCACACGTAACGTATCACTTTACAGTAAACCTTCATCATTGTCGCTAGGTGCAGGTTCAATCTCACCTCTTCAGCTCTCAACATGTCAATGATCTGGTCGAACGTCGGGGTCCTCAACAGATCTCGGTGGATCAGGAGAGTCTCCATGGCGTTGCAGGCAGACGGGTAGTCGCATTTGGAATCTTTAACTGTCATTACACAGAAACATGTCACCAATTCAAATGAGTTAACATTACAAATAACATGTTACACAACCTCTAAACTCGTGTTTAGAGGTAGGGAACACTCGTTATCTTGTTCCAAAGCTTAATGTTTGAATGATGACGTTACAATTCAGCGGTCACAGACACCAACGTTTTTCGCAGCCAACCCCTGCTCAACTTACAAGTCAACCCACTGGACCTCCTGAGCTAAGCTGACCGCTACGTCCACCAAGTCCTGCATCAATACAGTCACTCACTGATGCCGATGGCCTTGTCGATGCTGGCCTCAGAGTCGATGTAGACGTGGCAGATGCCCTCGCTGTGGCCCAGCACTGGGATGCCCTTGGCGGCGTGCTGGATATTCCTGACCAGCTCCGACGAGCCGCGGGGGATGATCAGGTCGATCAGCTTGTTCAGCCGGCAGAGGTCCTCCACATCCTCACGCGTGCTCACCTGCAAGGCATCACAGACATAAAGACAGCCCCGTAAACTGTACTGGAGAAACAATAGAAAGACTTTGCCATTTGTATCATCAACATTGAGTAGTTTGGGAATTTAGAGACAAGACACATGGGCGACGATGCAGTGATGAGTTCAGTGGCGTTTGATCTCAGAGCTGTGCACATGTCCACTATGGAGTTCCTTGCTCTCCGAGTCTTACCAGTTGAATGGCGTCCTGGATGCCGTGAATGGACAGAGCTTCCTGGGTGAGCTGGTGGAGGATCTTATTGGTGTGGGCCGCCTCTTTACCTCCCTTCAGCAGCAAGGCATTCCCACTGGCGATCGCAAGGGCCGACACCTGTGGTCCAAAACCAAATATCAGGGCGGCATGTGGCTCAGGAGGTAGAGCGGGTTGGCTGGTAACCGGAAGGTTGCTGGTCTGATCCCTGGCTCCTCCTCCGTGTCGAGGTGTCCCTGAGCGAGACACCTCACCCTGACTCCTCCTGACGAACGGACGAACACCGCATTCGGTGTATGAATGTGTGAATGTGTGCTTGAAGGTTTGAATGTTTGAATGCAATATTGCAAAGCTCTTTGAGCAGTCACTGGTTACAAAAGCGCCTCAAATAAATGCAGTTCATTTGAACATCCATCAGTGTCTCTCAGGGTCACTCCCATCCATCCCTCCACTGGAGGCAGAGCCACGGGGTTTAACGGACCTGAGGGAGACAGTCGGGGCGGGACTCGAAGATGACCAGCAGCACCCCGATGGGGACGGTGACCTGCTCCAGCTCCAGGTTGTTGGCCACGCGCGTCCGCCGCAGCACCCGGCCCACGCTGTCCCGCGACGAGACCGCGATCTGCCGCAGCCCGATGGCCAGGCTGTTGAGCTTGGAGGTGGACAGGCTCAGGCGCTCAGCAGCTGCAGAGAGAGGCTGCCTGCGGGAGGGGAGGGAGGGGATGGGGGGGGAGAACGGCTCAATCATGTGCAGCTCATGGCTCCCCGGTGGCTCCCCCGGGTAGAGCGCACCATTAAGGCTCAGTCCCGATCGCAGCGACCCGGGTTCGATTCCTGCCCGTGGACCTTTGCTGCATGCCCTCTATCTCCCATAAAAATTGCAAAACATAAATCATGTGCTGGTCCATCAGGTTGTAAGTAACAAGCTAGCTAACGACTTCCCATCGGTTTAGAATCCTGAATAAATAACTCTATGCTTTATTTTTACGTAGAGCAGCCAAGATCAGATTAAGGCAGTTCTGGGAGTTTTAAAAAGATTATGCAGTAATTTCAGATCATATAATTAAACATAACTAGTTTTTTATTTATATAGCTACTCTGCACTGTACTTTGTTTTTTAACTGTTGCAACTATGAAGACTTGCTCCACTGTTGTTAGCTGATTGTCCTCAGCCTCACCTGAAGCTGACTGGCACAGACACAGACAAGCTCAGTGACTTCATGTAGATCGCATAAAGTCAGTGTTATTTCTCCTAGGCAGCAGTACCTGAGGCCCGGGCCAAGTCCATATCTCTCTTGTTGGCGCTGAGAATGTCCTCCTTCTTCTCTGTGAGCAGCTCAGCCAGACGAAAGATGATTTCTCCCCTCTGGAAGTGAACGAATAACCACCAAATCAAGCAGGGTCGATCACAGGGTCAATGACAATTCTAAAGTTAAAGGTAAGCTCCTTTTACCAAAGCATTTAGATTGCGGTTACACGATTTGACGGTCAGGACGCTAGACTGATACATGGCGTTATAAATCAACACTACTGAACTCACACGTCCTTTAGCCTAGCTTTAGCTTTAGCCTAGCAAACTCTGGGAGACCCAGGACCACTCACCTCCTCGGGCAGCAGAGAGGCCAGGACCCTGCCTCCGCTCCGGGCCATCTCCGCCTGCTGCTCCACGGTGGGGCCTGGAGCCGTCAGAAGAGACACAGGGAACAAAAAACACATGACCAACACGTCCATCTCAAGGATGCTTGAAGAACATAAATCAACACATGTGAACATTTGTGAACTTTTGCAGACATCCTGTTTCCCATAATATGGTGCATTTTACGTTTGATAGTGCAAACACGTCTCCCGTGAAATGATCGTCGTAAAGTCAATGTACCGATCAAAACATTTTTTCCAATATTAAATAAAGTAAATGGTAAATGGACTGCATATATAGTGCTTTTCTAACCAGTGGCCACTCAAAGCACTTTACAATATTGCCTAAGATTCACCCATTCATACAAACATTCACACGACGGCGAAGTCAGCCACGCAAGGTGACAGCCAGCTTGTCAGCAGCAGTCAGGATGAGGCGTCTCGCTCAGGGACATCTCGACACTTAGCTAGGAGGAGCCGGGGATCGAACTTGCAACCTTCCGGTTTTCAGTCAACCTGCTCTACCTCCTGAGCTGCAGGAGGTAGAGCAACATTTTGTGTTTGAACCCTGAAGACCTGGGTGCCAAACCCAACGGCCAGCCCCTCGATCGCCCCGGGACGGGTCAGTCACTCACCTGCGGGTTTCACCTCGGAGAAGAAGGTGCCCACTTTCTTCCCGTCCACGATGTCCGTGATGACGTGGCCCGTCACTTTGGGGTGAGTGCCGTTGGCGATGACCACCGACGTGCCGCCTTGCAGGGCCCACAGGGCAGCTTTCACCTGGCGGGACAATAGGGTTAACACTGTATCCTAGTCAGTTCACCTAGACCAGGGGTGCCCAACCAGCAGTCGATCGCGGTCTACCAGTAGATCGCCGACAGATCCCAAGTCGATCGCGAGGGGTGAAGAAAAAAAAAAAAAATTATTATTATTTTTTTTTTTTAATGAAATTAAATTTGCGCGGGACATATACGCGCGGTAGCGCATGTGCTGTTAACAGCAGTTGAAAGCCGTCAACAGTAGTTACACACTCCTAAACGTTGGCATGGCTGAGAGGAAACAAGCTAAGACCTACCATTTTCACCCTGAGTGGGAGGAAGATTATTGATTATCGTTGAGAAGGTGCCGTGCGAAGACGGAATGAAACCCCCACTGAAGTCCGTAGGTTCACGACAACACCCCCCCCCCCCCCCCACCCCCCCCCCGGCACCCCATCCCCCCCCCCCCCCCCCCCCCGTCAACAATTGTTTCTCTACCACCCCCCCCCCCCCCCACCCCCCCCCCCCACCCCCCCCCCCCCCCCCCGATCTTGGGAGGTTGGCTACTTGAAAAGTAGATCTTGGGTCAAAAAAGGTTGGGCACCCCTGACCTAGACTCTGCACAGACCCTCCACCTCTCTTACGCACTTATTGTATGTTTTACGTACTGGCACTTAATGTACCCACTTATTGTATGCTGTACGCCCTTGCACTCAAAAATAGTACTTAGCATTGTGTAACATCTTATCCTAGCTATCTTTGTTGTATACAGGGAATGGGTTAACGTAGTGATTGTTAGTGCTTGGATTTTTACAAGGATGTTTACTTATTGTATATGTAACTTTTGATAAAAAGCGTACGCTGAATGTAATGTAATAGTATCCACTGCGATCACATGCATCAAGCACGCTGGATCACAGGTTCCATGTGAGTCTCCACTACCAACCTTTGCCTCCATTCCGCCCATGCCGACCCTGGACTTGGAGCCGTATGTGATGGACTGCTGGTCTCCAGGGTAGAAGATGTCAATGAGCTTTGCGTTATCCGTTCCCGGGGGCCTATCGTACAACCCTATGGAAATGAGAGCGAGAGGGGAGTTTTATTTATATTTTACATTGAGGGCATTTAGCAGACAATTTTATCCAAAGCGACTTACAAAGTACATTTGTCAGTAGAAAGAGAAACAACAATATATCGCTAACGGTACAGTAAGGATGTGTTTGTTAGTGCCAAGCAATTGTTAGTGCCAAGCACTAACAATTGATAATGGTTAACCCATTTCCTGTATACAATACATTATATAGATTTATTTTGACATCCATTCAGTATGGGGTTACATCAGTTCGTACACTTGTTGCGATGCTGAACCCGACCTAAAGTCTCGGCCCAACGCTTGTCAAGTTAGATCAGAATGCGTGTACCTTCAACGTCAGACAGAGCGATCAGGAGGTCGGCTTTCATCTCCACAGCGAGCCGGGCAGCCAGGCTGTCGTTGTCCTTGATGCTTATGACCTGACGTAAACCCAAAGATCGGTTTAGACAGAATCATCACTTAAACTTGACACATCCAAGTCATGCATCTCAGCCATACAATCTATAAAAAATGACAGCAAAGAGTGCAGCAAAGTCCTGGAAAGAACGGTTAGGGAACCGAGGACACAATTGACTGCAGTCACCAAGCCACTAAAGTTTAAACAAACGTCAGTAAGAAAGCGGATTATGCCACGCCTTTCATTCCCAGCATGCAGTACCCACATTTACCCCCTGCAGGTCACTGTTGGGCACCGGGGGCGGGATCACGGCGTCGTTGGTGTTGATGATGGGGACGATGTTCATCCGCAGCAGCTCGTGCAGCGTGCTGCTGAGGTTACGCCGCTTCTGCTCATCATGGAAGTCCAGGTTGGTCACCAGGATCTACCAGAAGAGGACGTGAGGGACTGAAGCCTCCACAGCTACTAGGGAGATAGCCCGTAGTGTAGGCTGGCAGTTTTGAATATGAATGAATGAAGAAACTAATAAATGAACAAACGAACAAACAATTTTTTTTTTCTATTGAACGAAGGAAGGAAGGAAAGGATATATATATACATATTTTCCACTGGTTTAGGGTGGTACCTGTGCAGTGCAGGTACTGTACTGGGTGAACATGGCCTCATACAGAGCCATCAGGCCGCTCTGTCCAGCCGCAGCACAGGCACGCGCCTCCAAGACCGGGATGGCCTGGAACACAAAACATTCAGGGATGAATTATCCATTATTCCCAAGATTTGTTCATACAAGCACAAAAAAAAGAAAGTAAAGACCCGACAAGAAAGATACCAATGCTGGGACTCGGTTAAGTGTCGTACATTTAGAGTGAACCATGACTGAACACGTGTTAGAACGAGGTCAAACAGTCAAACAGCGTTCTGAAGCCGACCCTTGGTGTCAGTGTGGTGCAGACCTTCACCATTTCCTTCAGCTGATTGTGTCCGGTGTGCAGGGCCTGTCTGACGCTCTGGGACAGCAGGATCTCGTGACGCAGACGCTGCTTGCCGAACGCCACGGCTCCGCTGGTGACGATCATCATCTCCCTCCCCTGGTTCTGCAGCACGGCGACCTGATGGGGACGCAGGAGAGACACACCCCTTCAGAACCCAAGCCTCCGTCTCATTGGTCATTGGTCACATCCCACCTTTTTCGGTTGCTTTCATCACACAACCTCCTTCCCTTCTCTCCCCTTTCTCCTCATTTTTTTTTACTTTTACTAATATACGTTTTATTAAATTATTTTATTTTGCGTTCACTCTGTAAAGCGTCTGAGTATTTAGAAAAGCGCGATACAAATCGGATGTATAATTATTATTATGGTGGTCGCAGATCCAATTCTTCCCTTTATCTGGTGTTGGCGGTTCAGAGATCCACTCCATCTTTTAGGTGTTCCTTAAAATAATATCGTCCTCATTTCTGAATAGAAATCTCTTTCAGTATCTGCGTAAATGTAGGCCATGTCCTCATCACCTGTTCCACTATAGACGCCAGTCTTCCCAGGGCCAGTCCTCCCTCATCGCCACGCGTCACCACAGCGCTGCCCAGCTTCACCACGATGCGCCTGGCCTGCCTGAACTCACTCCTGTGGACCAGGGCCCTTCCATGGCTGTGAGGGACTGGAGTAAACAGTGAAAACATAAAGTTATGCACATGAAATGACAAAAACATATACCGATATACTGTCAGTACAGTAAGGATGTTCATAGAAAGAAGTGCCTTGCACAAACAATTGTAAGGTCCGGGGGGGGAACTCTAAACAAGTGAGACCCTCGTTCAGAATAAGCGACGATAGATAAATAATTAAGATGATCTGGGTTCTTGTGTCTGGATGGAAGTTTGCCTTCATGCTTACACTTGGTTTGAGAGTATCCTCTGACAGTGGACTGCCAGCTCCTGGATGGCAGCCGGGAGCACAAGGCGAGCCTTGGAAACATGGGGACCTTCAAACTAAAAACAAACAAAGTTACTCCAGACGATAGAAATACATCACGTCACCCATGAGTTTGACGTCAGGCAGACAACACAGACATATCATACACGTATTATACAGAGCAAAAACGATGAGATCTTGCATTGAGGAACCATAAACAAAGCGCTTTGGAAGTCGTCAAGTCATCAACAATCATCAAGTTCATCACCAAGTGAGGGACACATGTTCTCTCCACAATGAATGACCACGGAGCACACAGGGCGGACCTGTCTAGAATATGGCCAGACATTAATGAACACACACACACACACACACACACACACACACACACACACACACACACACCACACACACACACACACACACACCACACACAACACCACACACACACACACACACACACACACAGCACTTTTTGCTGCATTGTTCTTATCTCCATTATTCTAGAAAATGATGGCCCCAAAAACTGACGTTTCACAAGCTGTCAGACATCCAAGCTAAACCGGCAGGCTAGTCGGTTAGCTTGAATACACAAACATACTTTCTAAGCGATTCCCTGTGTCTAGCCACGAATGCATTTGAAATATAAATATAAATAGCATCTCCCACCTGGCGTTATGAGATGAAAGCCTCTCTTCTCGACGTTGACCGACCGGACCTTTGAGATAGCGGACACGTTGTTGTCGGACCGCTCTGCCACATACACAAGAGACAACGTGTTGCCTTTACGTACGAGCCATTCACCAACGGGGTTTACGCAGAGGCGCAGACGTAACGTAAGGACTCTGGAGCGCTATCCACAGAATGCTACGAGCGTTTTAGTGTTGTGTGTTTGGTGAGGCGTGGAGTAGACTTCAGCAAACAGATTAGAAATTATGAATCATAAATCCTAAATCGAAAATCATAAACATTATTAAATAATATGAATCATATGTTCATTTGGACTATTATATCAGTCAAAATTAGTCCAAATATTGAACATATGATTCATAATGAAGGATTCAAGCAAGAACTTTGAGAGGAATTGTAGCCTCAAATAACCTGTGAGGCTACATATTGGTAGTTTAAAATTTAACACACACACACACACACACACACACACCACACACAACACACACCACACACAACAACCACACACACACACACACCCCCCCCCCCCCCACACCCACCACACACAACATACGCAGACACAAAAACCTGCAATCACAGGCACAGGGACAAACAGACACACTTACACACAGACACACATAGGCACACACACACACGCTTTAAGCATGTTATTCTCATATTCTTAAACTCTAGGATAATTATGGCCTAAGAATCACAGCACCCAAAAGCACTCTGATTGCACATCACGGAGCACCCAGCTAGAAACACCCTGCCCTAACTTCCGGTCCTCTCTGTCTCTTCTCTCTCACTTCCAGGTCTCTTACCTCTTATGGGAATGATCTAGAGTCAGTGATGTATGTGGTCTGACTGTATTCAACATAAAAGGTCATACACTCCAGGGACAGGCCCCCCAGACTAATCAATACCAAGCAATCATGTGTTTCAGGCCAGGCTCTAGACCCCATTCTAAATGGCCTTCAGATGCATTATGGACGTGGAGAACTTCCTCCCTGCACTGTTGCAGGGGCAACTGGTGGATGTCTGAGCTGATGACGGTCTGAGCTGATGAAGGTCTGAGCTGATGAAGGTCTGAGCTGAAGGATGTCTGAGCTGCCCTCACAAAGAGATCTGCTTTGATACGCACCGCCAAGATCTGTATCATGGTGATCCCAAATTCCTACCCAACACATCTCATATCTCAACGAAGACAAACCAAAACATACATTTATTGGTAATGTATCTTAGCCAAAGCAATTTGTATACATATTATTTTAAAAATTTCTTTGGCTAAATGCAATTTGTAATTGCTGCACATGATGATGAAGAGGCATATATGTCATCTTTTTGATGATGGGTCGGTTAAAGTAACATTTTCTGACCGCCAGGGGGCAGTGTGACACCAGTGTCTGCCTTGATCTTACATTATAGGATCTTGTTTGAGGAAAGCCTAAAAATACACAAAACAGCGGAAAGTTACATTGTGCTGTTGAACCTTCATCACAAAAACAATTGTTGCCTCCAGTGGAGGCAACAATCATCTTACACACGTCATTCTATGCCAAAACATCCCCATCTCTTCGATCCAAATTCCCCTTCATCAAGATAACAAAGTTGAAGCTCAAATATGAAGCAATTATTCATCGGGGCTCCCATCCTGCATGGTGGAACTCTACAGAGGAGTTGCGTCATGGCCCACCTCTGAATGCTGCTACCGGTGGGCATTGTGGTACCAGGATGTCCCACTGCCCACATCACCTTCAAAGCGCTTCCTCACGGTGACATCAACGGTGCTCCACTGTTTCTCTCTCTCATCAGATGTGGCGCCCACTGCCTCTCCTTCCCCAACCCCGCAAACCATTGTTTTGCTGTAATCTACACAGGCCTAAATCCTTTATCATAACCATTTTACTACCTTTTTGACAGCGCTATTAATACTGCAGCAGGAGCTTTTCTTTCGTTGTTCGCTTGATGCTATGCATCCTAATCAGATCATCTGATTAGGTTCAGCTGGACAAAAAAACAAAAACAACATATACTCTTCAGTCGAGCCCAACTTAGCTGTCGGCCGATTGAGAGGAGGAACAGGACGGCTCACTGTCTGACTGAACAAGACAACACCAAACACAACCAGGTGGCCGAGCTGTCCTTCAGCGGAATCTGTGTGTTTGTGTGTGTGTGTGTGTGTGTGTGTGTGTGTGTGTGTGTGTGGTGTGTGGTGTGTGTGTGTGTGTGTGTGTGTGTGTGTGTGTGTGTGTGTTTTGTGTGTGTGTGTGTGTGTGTGTGTGTGTCTTGTGTCGGTATGTGTGTGTGTGTGTTTGTCGGTATGTGTTTGTGTGTGTGTGTGTGTGTGTGTCGGTTTGTGTGTGTGTGTGTTTGTGTCAGTGTGTATGTGTGCGTGCATGTGTGTCAGTGTGTGTGTTTGTATGTGTCAATGTGAGTGTGTGTCTGTCCGTTTGTGAGCGTTGGTCTGTGTGTGTCAGCGTGTGTGTTTGTGTGTGTCAGTGTATGTGTGTGTCTGTGTGGGTGTTTGTCAGTAAGTGTGTGTGTGAGAGAATGTGTTTGTTAGGACAGCAGCAATGGAAAGCGAAGGAGGAGTGTGATGAGCGGTCTGCTTCCCAGGTGATGGGTTAACTGCAGGGATCACGTTTCGGTGTATAGCGCTTGTTTCTTGTTCAATGACAAATAAAGAATCTTCTCCAATCCTCGTCTTCTAGGTAGATAAACACACCGGAACAATGAGGAGGCTGCCACAAACAGGATACGTCGGATGGTAAACACAAGCTGTTTGTTGCATGTGGGACGTCTGTGTGTGTGCGTGGCTGTGTCTGTGTGTGTGCGTGTTTGTGTGTGTGTGCATGTGTGTGTATATGTGTGTGTCTATGTGTGTCTGTGTGTGTGTGTGTGGTGTGTGTGTGCGTGTGCTTTTGTGATAGAGGGACGTACGACAGAATGTGATAGTCTAGGAGAGTGGGCACTAGAGAGGAAGAGATTGGGGTAAATCTGTTCAGTGTGAGTATGGAAAACATCCTTTTCATGTGAAGGAACTTTGAACTCAATTCTTCAAAGGATGAGCATCAGATATCATACACACACAAGACATTATGTTGCCTAAAAAAACATAGTTCCAATGTCGGGTGTGTGTGTGTGTGTGTGTGTGTGTGTGTGTGTGTGTGTGTGTGTGAGTCACAGTGTTTTGGGTGGACGTGTGTATGCTATTTTGTGTGTGCCTGGACCCTTTGTGTGTAGTCCCTTGTGTAAATGTTGCATTCCAAGGGGATTCCCATGCAGGTCCATTGAGTTAAAGACACATCTTTAGGTATCCCGTCATCAACAAAGGAAAAGATAGGGAATCTTCTTTCACAGAGGCCACCCGTCTATAACAACACAATTGTTTGCCCTGACCAACATACAGAAAGAAAGAATATAAAGAGGGATTTACAGATTTTTTGTTTCTACTTTCACACACAACTACTCAACTAACTTCTGCCTTCTCTTATTTGCAGATGTCGAGTTGAGTTGACGGATGTTGAAAATGCTTCCGTCCTTTTGGACAGAGTCTTAAATATTTTATTTTTTCTAGTCTAGAAAATGTATTTCCAATGGATTTTGGACCAGATTTATTTTAAACCGCAGTATGCTCTAGCCTTATTGTCAGAGATGTGAACTGTGATCTGATTGAGGGATGACAGACAGACAGACACAAGATGTATCCAGAATCCTAAAGTAGACCCTACTCACCCAATAGGGTTCAAATGAAGTGGAAAATAGTTCTGTCCTTCACATTTTGATGGATTTCACTTCAAATCACGGCAAGAGTTTAAATAATGATCTTTTTAATAATTGAATTCAAGTGAATAAATTCAGGGAACTGCGAATGAAGGAAATGAATCAAATTCTAAATGAGCCAACTATTTCAACACTGTTTGTCTCCAGGGTTAAACATATATTGATTGACACAGGAGGTGATGCTTCAACTCGCTGCGAAGCGCTCCCATACAGGTTTGGTTATCGGATCAAGAAGATTCGGGAGACCGAGACAGTGTTTTTGATAGAGTGATTGATACAGATCTCTTTGGTGGGTCCAAGTACAAGTAAATCATCCCAGCCTGACAGGGAGAGGCAGGAAGCTCTTTGTGAACACATGAAGGCTTGTCCCCAATGCATGATCTAAACGACTGAATATGTTATTGGCTTGTGGGTCATGGCTGCGTGCCTCCAAAGATGAGAGAGGTCCTTTCATTCAGTCAACGCTCGCAAAATTATCTCCTCATCAAATTTTATTTGAGCTGAACTGAAATCTGTTTATCCAACAACCAAGTGTGAGAGTTGCTTCCATGCCACTAATCATAAACAAATCACTCTGAATTCAAATAATTTAGAAGTCGATGGTCTCAGACCCAAGGAAACATTTCAAAACATTTCCCAGTTCAACCTCAGGGGAATTACTCAAGGCTTGAATTGTGTGGCACACAATCCTTGACATTATGATTTAATTTTATAGTTCCACCGAAATTCCACAACATGTGGTACTGGAGTCCTATGTGTTTTATAGATGCCTGAGATAACTTATGACTGTATTTATCCAAATATTGGCCATAGGTAAACAGGATTTAACTATGCATGTGTAAAGTCATAATTTATCTTGGAAAGGTTGCATTTCTCATTTGCATTTGAAATTATAAAAAAAACGTATCTGCAGCAATCATATTTATGTTTATTTATCTTTGCCTTTTCCATGGGCAAACAATGTAACAAACCATTTCCCTGTCCAGATACATTCAAGCTATTTAAACTGGGAACTAACATAAAACGGTGGTTGATTACTTTACTGCTAGCAGCATTTAAAAAGGTACATACGTCAACGATCTGACTGAAGTAACCTCATTGAGGACAATTATACCATCCTTCAGAAAGATGACCTGGACACTTGGAACACACATAAACCTTATACAGTTAACCTTGTGACTGGAACGATAGACTGAGGGGTTTACAGCCTTGTCAGTTGTATCAGCTTCTGCTGTGAGGGACATTGCAAAATGTGTCCGATGTTTATAACTTTTGTCCTGAGTGCAATGTTTATGAGTTTTTTCGAGATTGGCAGCTCAGGCAAGACATATTGTGGTCTGGCTGTAACTGGATGTGAAATAGGGGAAAAAGAATCTGTCTCAATCTGTTGTCTCCTCTTTTGGAAAGACAGTTATTTTGATAAAGCATGTTTTTGCCAGTTCGCCAGCAGACTTGGCATCTGCTTTCTGCTGCACAAACACAATTGTCCGGACATAGAAAAAAACCTATAGGGCTTCTGGAAATATGTTAAGTTCGTTATTTAGGTAGGAAAATTTGTCTTTTCCTTGTTGAAAAGAGAAAGTGATTTACTGAA
>NC_079426.1:6918364-6935864 GCF_026213295.1 Gadus chalcogrammus
TCTTTCTGACGGATGTACTTATTGTAAGTCGCTTTGGATAAAAGCGACTGCTAAACGCCCTGAATGTAAAAGACCGAATGTTTCTCACCCTATGACCCCCGGCTGAGCCAATACGTGTGTGTGTGTGGGTGTGTGTGTTTGTGCCCTGCTTTCACAATCTCGATAAGGAATGCATTGTTTGCTGTGCATCACTTGTCTTCCGCTCACCGGTTATCTCCGACCCGATCAGCCCCGACCTGCCAGGCCCCGTGTGTCCACCGACGGCCCTGCTACACGCACCGTCACGGCCACGGCTGGGGACGGGCCAAGGAGCAGATAAACTTGCTTTCTTTGACTAGTTTATGTGAACGCAGGCCAGCATATCCTGGCCTACAGTAGCAGGCGGTGGAATAGGGGCCGGAGGAATAGTGGGCCCCGGCGGAGCCTCAATGGGCCCTTTAAGGCTGTCCCTTTGAGGGGAACGCTGTTTCAGAAGGGTTGGAGAATGGATGCTTCTGAAGGGAACGAGGTTTGATTTCAAACGAGGAGCTAATAACGGCCCCGCAAAGACAAATATCCAGATTGGAGGACCCAGGAGTCACTCATGAATAAATCCCATATAAAAAGCCAATAAAAACTGCAAGAAAAAAAAAAGACCGAAGCCATGAATTGATTTCTTGTGCCGCCGCGTTTTAGATTATGCAACGCCCCCCCCCCACCCCCCTGCCCCAGATCGGAGGCATTGCCCGGAACGACGAGCAAGGCAGCGACGGCCAAGTCGCGTCAAGCCGTCAGCCCGGCTTTCGTCAGCTCGTCACCGTGGCGACCCCCGCCGCCCCAGATGGATGAGTGTGGAGTTGAGGTTCCCTGTGACACCTGTACTGAGTAGCAGCTCAACGCTAACAGGGCTTCACTCATACCGTCAAAACCTGCACATAGACACAAAATCTGTCCGGGTCCCTGCAGGAAAGTTAATCGTCAAATGTTTTAAAGTCTTTCTGCTTGAGTGCTGTCGGTGTCTGTATTTGTTACGTATGTTGTGATGACTTTGAAATAATAAAGGTAATCTTGAGGACGCAATGCAAGTTGTTTTCAAAATGTGCCTGATAAAAAAAAGAAAATCGTACTAGGTACTGATATTGATTTATTAATGTACGTTTTTCGTAGCTGTTGTTCAAATCTTTTCGTCTCAGATTAAGTGCTACAAATATCTCAGGTCAGAGAAAGCGTTGGTGATTTTATTTCTTAAAAGGATAAATGTTATTGTACGTTCTCTGTTGCGAGCTGGAGGAAGCCAAAATAACATTAGACACTTTATGCTTTGGTATAGTTAGCTCAAATGTCAACACTGACTAGCCAAGACATGTTATTTGATCATTTTCATCACTAAAAAAAGCAAACCTTCCTCCACTACACCAAACCTATATCCAGTATATGACAGCTATGGTCCCTGAGCCCTTGTCTTCATCGTAGTAACACTAATAACAACACATGTATCTCCGGAAAGCTTACAACACGACACATGTTTTAGACGTTAGGGTCCTTCCCCGGGTCCAGCACTACAGTCTCGTTCTGGTGAGAGAGGAGAAGTCTTACCTCCCCGCCGCGCCCCCCATTGTGTCTGCACCCGGCTTCACGTGGGAAGCTCGCCTGATTGGGAACAAGACATTCCGGGCCGGGTTCATGACGGGTGCTCAGCCTGGCTCATCGTCCGTCATTGGATAACGCAGACCATTCCTCCGTCCGCGCCGAGGCTGCTGGGGGAAAGTAAATTCACAGGGCTTGTGTTGTTGAAAGCAACCGCCCCCCCCCCCTCCGACCTCCACCACCACCACCACCACCACCACCGCCGCTCTGCTTGTCATGTTGAAGTGGTGGAGCTCCCCCAACCCACCCCTCCCGGTCGCTGCGTCCACACAGATGGGATGAATAGGGATCCCGTGAAGTTCCAGGAAAGGGGAAAGCACCTCCAGAAGATGAGTGATGGTTCTCCTGGGTCTGCTGCTCACCATCTCCCTGGACATGCACCCCTCCGCTGCCTCCACTTGATTTGCACCATGAGTTGTAGCTGTTGTACTAAAACTTTAAGTGTGAGATCAAGTGCTGGAGCACGAAATATCTCAGGTCAGAGATAGCGTTTCTGGTTTTAATTTCTCAAAAGGATGACTGTTATTGTACGTTTTCTGTTGTGCGCCTGAAGAAGCCAAAATACATAACGTTAGACGTTTTCTTCCGTGGTATATTTGGCGAAAATGTCAGCATTTGACTAGCCGAGACACTGGCACTTAATCTTAAATACACTCGACCTCTTTCTATCACCGCCTAGAAGAACACATCTTTCATATTCACTTAGAAGTATTGTGTTTTAAAGCTGCAGGAATGTTTGTCTGCATGGAGCTGGGAAATGTTTTTGAATGTGTCCTTCAACGTCAACACCGTCATACGTAGGCTACTTTCATTGGGATAACATCACTACCAGAGGTCAATATTCATTCTTTGATATAATCTTTTCACAAACTCCGGATCAACATTGTAACCATGTTCACACAACAGTTTAAAATGTCACCGGCTCTTAACACTCAGGGAAACTGTATTTCTGACAAAGCCCATTACAAGAGCAGTTTACATAGAAATTTGTGCTAAGCGGCTCATCTGGGGCAATTGTTGCTCAAGTGCACTCTGTCATAAGGCCATGTTAACAGCCACTAAGCTCCTGCGTATTACTGTAACACTTCTCCTACACACCGTAGCGTGCCCGCCCCCGGTGGCCAGAGCGGGCACTGCGGCGTCGCCCTGAACAAACAGACCCCGGAGCAGCTTGCGTCTCGGGGTATTGTGTAATTTCCTAAAGTGAGAGTCTGGGCTGCAGGTGTTTGTACGGGAGGTTAATTCTTTGTAATGCCTGCTGGAGAGGAGTGAAAAGCCCTCCTCGGGGAGGGACCAGGCCGCGCTCGCCCTCACATCTGAAGAGAGGGCTAATAGGAGAGCAAACATAGTCATTACCACAGCCCCCCTCACAAGGAAAAACTTGCCGAGAGCATGGCACAGATTACTGTTTTGCACTGGAGCTGTGTGTGTGTGTGTGTGTGTGTGTGTGTGTGTGTGTGTGTGTGTGTGTGTGTGTGTGTGTGTGTGTGTGTGTGTGTGTGTGTGTGTGTGTGTGTGTGTGTGTGTGTGTGTGTGTGTGTGTGGTGTGTGTGTGTGTGTGTGTGTGTGTGTGTGTGTGTGTGTGTGTGTGTGTGTGTGTGTGTGTGTGTGTGTGTGTGTGTGTGTCTGTGTGTGTGTGTTTGTGTGTCTGTGTGTGTGTGTGGGTGTGGGTGTGGGTGGATGTGGGTGTGGGTGTCCCCATGTATGTGTGTGTGTCGGTGTGTGCATGTGTGCCTGCATGCATGGATATGTGTGTTGGTCCGTATGTCTGTGTGTGTCTGTGTGTGTGTGTGTGTGTGTGTGTGTGTGTGTGTGTGTGTGTGTGTGTGTGTGTGTGTGTGTGTGTGTGTGTGTGTGTGTGTGTGTGTGTGTGTGTGTGTGTGTGTGTGTGTGTGTGTGTGGGTGTGTGTGTGTGCGTGTGTGTTTGGTCATGCACATGTGTTTTTGTATGTGTGTTTGTGTGTGTCTGTGTCTACAAAAGCATATGTTGTGTGTGTGTGTGTACAGAGTCAGCTCATGTATGTGTGAGTGTACATATGGTAATGATATTATCTTACATGTAGTTAGTGTGTCTACCCTCCATGTGTGTTTGGTTATGGGCTAGTATTTGAGTTGTGTGTACCCCTACTCTTTTCTTTAATGTTTTAATCTACAGTATATTCATCTGCAGTAACCATATGTGATATTAGCACCATAACCTTTATTGCCTTTGAAATAGTTGGCAACTAAATGTCTTACAACGTATTATTTTCCATATTTAACTATATCTCTGAATACCACACAATATTTAGTCATGAAATGTTCACTTGTGAAACTAATCCTGCCCACACAGAGCAGCCATGATAACATGAGCCAACCACGGTTCATACAATAGTAGATTTACATGAAAGCCTTGTATGCTACATGCAATAGATAGATAAAGGTCCAAACTGACAATGAAGATTATTATAGCTATTATAATTAGCTTTTCCTGTGACCAAATGCTACATTCAAGGAAAGCTTAATTGTAATGGCTAACCCACAACCCAACCTCTCTCTCTCTCTCTCTCTCTCTCTCTCTCTCTCTCTCTCTCTCTCTCTCTCTCTCTCTCTCTCTCTCTCTCTCTCTCTCCCAGTGGTTGCCCAGTGTGGCAGCAGGCAGGGCCGGTGCTGTGCGTGTACGGTTACTCCCAGGGGACCGGGGCCCCAGCACAGTAGGGGCTTTCTGCGCAGCACACGGCCCCTCTTCACTCCCTGTTGACTTGGTAAATTACCTGGGATGTCAGGACCCAACCACAGTTTATCCTCAGAGGGAAAGGAATGGCTGGGGGGGGTTGAGGGGTGGTGGTGGTGGTGGGGAATGGAAGGCTGTTGGTTGTAGTGGTAGTGGTGGTGGTGGTGGTGGGGGTGGGGGTGGGGTGGTGGTGGGGGTGGGGGTGGTGGTGGGGTTGGTTGTGGTGGTCATGGTTGGGATGGATGGTGGTGGGGAGTGGAGGGGTGGCGGTGCTGGTGGTTGTGGTGGTGTTGGGGAAAGGAGGGATGTGGTGGTGGTGGTGGTGCGGTTGGTGGTGGTGAGTGGAGGGGCGGAGGTGGTGGTGGTGATAGTAGTGGGATGGTTTTGGTGGTGGCGGAGGTGGTGGTGGAGGTGGTGGTGGTGGTGTTGGTGGTGGTGTTGGTGGTGGTGTTGGTGGTGGGGTTGGTGGGGGGGAGGGAGTTGGTAAGGGAGGGGATTCGGGGGTTCAGTCTGGGTTTCAGTGTCGAGGGAGAGACTGTGGGAGAAGAAAAGTGCCGAGACATTTTAAGAGAAAGACAACATTTGAAGTGGTCCGGGTAAATCCCCTCTCGTTTCAAACAGAATGTACTCATTTACATATAATTTACATACATGAATACAGAAACACATTTGACTCTGGCCTGTTGATGCAACAGAGATCTGAATCTTACAGCAGGGACCGAGCTTTTGTCTCTTTGTTTTTGAACCCCAGGGGATACGCCTGCAGGCCCTGGGTGAGGGGGTGATGGTGAGGGGGTGATGATGAGGGGGTGAGTGGTGAGAGGATGAGTGGTGAGAGGGTGAGAGGATGCAGGGTGAGGGTGTGCACGATGAGGGTGTGCACGATGAAGGAGTGCATGATGAGGGTGAGAGGGTGAAGGATAAGAGGGTGCATTATGAGAGGGTGCATGCAGTCCCAGGGTGCAGGAGGGGGGATAGGACCCAGATGATGCAGTATTTCGGGCCCTGGCTGCAGTGAGAGGTAATGCAAGACCCAGCAGAATGGGGTCCTTGCCGGAGCCTGCCCGAGCACATTACACACACAGGCACACCTGGGAGTCCTCTCCCTGCTTTGCTTTGACATCCTTGATGCGGCCTCCATCCGCAACATGCCTTTCATTGTCTCCAATCACCATCCGCCAACTACAGCCATCCGTCATTTAATCCCCCTCCTCCTCCGCCTTCACTTCACCAAACCAAACAAACACCAAGATAAAGCGGCCCGAGGAACCTCCTCCTCTCGCCGTGACTCCTCTCAGCACTGGGATCCTCCGCCGGGTCCTCTCTCTGTTAGTCTTCATAAAGGCCGAACAAGAGGAAATAAGTGGGGGAAAAAAAAAGGAAAAGACGATTCCGTCCCAAAGCCCGACTCTGCATAACAGCTTTGCTTTGAAAGGATTTATTTTCTTTCCGTTCGGCGTGCTGTAGTTCACCCATCCTATTGAAGCGAGTTGAATCGCGGGGTTGAAAGAGAAGTCCTTTTGTGTCTCATTCATAATGTGATGATTCCATTGAGGCCGTCTTTCTCAGCTGTATAAGCCCAATGCTATTCCCCTTTTACACTTCACCACACTGCTGGCAAATCTTCCTCACTTTTCTCCTTCTTTCTCTGCCTTTTTCATTTCTTTGCGCCCCCCTGAATCCCATTTCCCCTCTCCGCAGTCTGTCTGCAGATCACGCTAAGCCTTTGATAGGGACGGCGGTGGTGGGTGGTGCATAGGGACTCCCAGAGAGAGATGGGGTGGCTGCGAGGGGTCGCCGTGTCAGTGGCTACCCAGGACCCGCCATGAAAGGATGTGACTGAATCCCCGACCAGGGGGGCGGGGATGTCTGCCTTCTCAAAGGAGGGCTTTGTGTGTGATCATCAACCCATGATATTGCCACAATTGCCTTGTCTAATTTGTCCTAACACGCTCGCTAGCTGCCGTCTGTGGACAGGCCCGTCCGGCTGTCTTCAGAGGACGGTACCTGGGTGTGGGTGGGAGCCATCGGTCCAACCCTCGTGTCCAGGTGTCAGGGCTGTTCGTCAGCCAATTAGAGGAACAACGAGTCCTTCTCTTTATAGTGTTGTTCACATGCTGCACTCGCAGTGCGGGGATTCTGAACAGATTGCTTCAGAATGGTAAATCAGTAATTAGCTCGTGGTCGGGGAAGGCTACAGGGATTTATACAATGTTATAGATTTGTGTAAATTATTATGATTATGTTATTTATATTTGCAAAAGCTCTAGCGCTGGATATGGATAATGGCAGCCATCTGGAAATGGAATCAAAAGCCGTCTTATCCAGGGGGCGGGAGGAGGAGGAGGAAGATGAAAGAAGAGAATCCCAGAGCAAATGAACAGGGCAGGCCGCGCTGGTGCTGCTGGAACAGGTAATCAGTAATCTGGCAACCGGCGGGCCCTTGGAACAGAGTCTACCTCAACAACAGTCTTTCCCTCCCCTGGACCGGGGCCCACATTCTCAGGTCCAGAGCCTGGGGGAGACCACTGCTCTACTGTAGACCGGACCCATTCTCTGCCAGCTCAGGAGCCTCACATGCAGACATTCAAAACGAATGCCATTGAATGAGCCCCCCACAGTGGACCCTCACATTACCCGGCTTCTAACGTTCTCCGGCCCATACTGGAGTGATGGGGGGGGGGGGGGGGGGGGGGGGGGGGCAACAACAGTCTCATTCAGGGGTCTTTTCAGCGCGGATTACAGCGGCCCACCGCGCCCCAGGTTCTAACAATGTGGCCGAGAGACCTTCATGGTCCCGCAGATCTGGGAATAATTCATTAAATCAGAGAGTCATCGTGCGCTGGAGAGGGGGGTTGTGGGGGGGGGGGGGTGGGGGGGTTGGTGTTGACGGGGGAGTGGGGTGCAGGATGTGGGGATTGCCGAGGAGGGAAGAGGGGTGCGCTGGAACGGCAGCTGCGCTCTTTAAAGGGGGTGCTTCGACCTCTGTGGCGTCGGACCCCGGATCCCGTTTCTCGCACCGTCTCGCTTTTAGTGGTTAGCTTCCACTGGTTCACTCTGTTATAATGTGACGTGGATTATACCATTAACACTCACACACACACTCACGCACACACACACAGACACACACACCCTCATGTGAACCCACACACACAGACACACACACTCACACAAACACATGCAAGCACACATACACACACAAACAGACACCTACACTCTCGCACACATAAAGACACACACACCCTCATATGAACCCGCACACACAGACACACACAAACACACACAAACACACAGACATACACACTTTCAAACACACAAACATAGGCACTCACACCCATACATTATCATACACACACTCACACAAACATAAACCCATACAAACACACATACAAACACACACACACACATTCTCAAACACACACTCACACAGACACACACACACACACTCTCACAAACACACACAGACACACACACACGCACACAAACACACACACACACACACACACACACACACACGCACGCACACACACACACACACACACACACACACACACACATACACACACAAACAAACAAACACACACACACACAAACACACACGCCCACACATTATCATCCACACAGACACACACTCACACACATTCTCTCTCACACACACACACACACACACACACACACACACACACACACACACACACACACACACACACACACACACACACACACGCAGCAGATAGAGGAGGATGTGTACTCCAGTCCCAGGAAAGTACCCGGTACCGGGGCGCAGCACGGTGGTCTGACAGCACACCTGGATGATCTGCCCACAACAGCCGAGATGATCTGCTTTGGCACTGACACATGAAACACTCCCTAAGTCCCCCGCTCGCCGCCCGTCGCCAAGCCCACCGGGGACAAAGGCACCCAGATCACTGAGTCAGCGGCGCTGAACACACAGGAGGGACACCCAGCAACACGACGCCATTGGTCGGCCCGCCTCCACCGCCGTTCATCACCGAGGCACCTGGCCGCTCCGGATCCCCGCCTCTCCTTGGCCTGTCTTTCAGTCCCGGGGTCCGACCTCCCCCCCTCCTCTGGCGCTGCGGCCCACACCTGGCCACTCAGGTGACCTCGCCGGCATCACCTCTAACCTGCCGGGGGGCCGGGTCCCACCAGCCGGGAGACAAAGACCCCCTCCCCCCGTCTCCCCCTCCCCCGTCTTCCCCCTCCCCCGTCGCCCACCTGATGTTTTGATAAGAAGACAAGCATCAGGATCTCCCAACCCGGTGGGGAGACGTGACGGGGCAGGTCACCCTGGGGGAGAGCGGGCGGGCGGGGGTGTGAGGGAGGGAGAGGGGGAGAGAGGGGGGAGGGGGACGGTGGGGTTGGGGGGGGGAGAGCAGAGGGGGGGAGGGAAACAAAGCATCAGATTACAAAGACCACTCTATCAATCAAACATCTCAGATGTGGCACACACACACACACACACACACACACACACACACACACACACACACACACACACACACACACACACACACACACACACACACACACACACACACACACACACACACACAGAGAAACACACACAATCACACACACACATACACACATTCACACACACACAATCACACACACACATTCACACAATCACACACACACAATCGCATGCACACACACACACACACACACAATCACCCTCCTCCGCTGCTTCTAAGGCCGGCCCGTGAGACTGTGTGAGGGATTTCTTCTTTCTGCGACGGGACTTTTCAGGAGCCCCTGCTTACAGTTCTCTGTGGCCCCCAAACAGACGAGCAGGAGAAGAAGAGCGTTGTGTGTTTACTGACAGCAGATCATCACAACCACACTCACACACACAAACACAGACGCACACACAAACACACACATAGACACTCAGACACATACACTCACACACGCACACTCTGATACACATAACCACTCGCACACACACTGACACTCACACACAGACACACACACACGCACACGCACACACACACCCACACACATACGCACACAAACACACACACACACACACACGTGCGTTCTGTGTTTACAGTTGCAGCTCATCGCATGTAGCACAGCCAAATCACAGTGCAGGAAAATTAATCCTTTGTCTCCCATTTCTGCAGAGTAATACTTAGCATCGCACCGCAAGCACGGGCAGGCACTCTGACATTCCCAAACATAAATTAGGGAAAGACAAATGAATCCAGCCCCCCAGTCGGTGTGTGTTACTAAACGCTGCCATGTCTACTGTTCACACACCACGCGTGTGTGTGAATGTTGAGCGGATCAAATGATGATTCGCACAAAAGGTGTGTTTCATACTGAACGGACGCACAAAGAGAGAGTGTTTTGTGCGCTTCATCTAGAGCATCTTTTGGTGAGGCAGTTAAAATCTCAACTTCAGCATGAATCATCATCTGTGGCTTCATGTTGGCCTCTAGGCCCGGTCCCAGCCTGCAGGCAGCGTTCTTCTCGTCCAAGCAGAGAGTAGACAGGACTACGTTTCAACCTCAGCCCTGAGAACGGTGCGCCTGGTGCTCTCAGAAGGTTGGTAGTTCGAGCGTCGAGGTGTCCCTGAGCAAGACGCCTCCCCCTAACTGCACCCAACGAACCGGCATGTCGCCTTGCATGGTTAACACTGCCGTCGGAGTGTGAATGTGTGCATGAATGGGTGGATGTCAGGCAATAATGTAAAGCGCTTTGAGCGGCCACTGGGTAGAAAAGCGCTGTATAATGCAGTCCAGTTACAGTGAGTGTTCGGCGCTCTCGTCGCCCACGGTAGTGTCTTGTTGTTCTTTCATCGGCTCACAGGTTTCCTCAGGCGAGAGACATCACTCCGCTGGCCCGCCTGGGAGCGTTGTGTGGACTGCTCGTGAGCGTTTTTCAAACAGGAGATTTATATTTCTGGAACCGAATTGTTTAGTGAAGCACTCGTCGTGTTGCCGGGGTCAGCGAGTGAAGATGTTTTTCTTCTCTTTAACTCCTCTCCTTCCTTCACCTTTTCCCCCACCGACACCACCCCAGCCAACCCCACCTCCCAACCCCCTAACCCCACCCCACCCCAACCCCAGCCCCAACCCACCCCAACCCTAGCCCGACCCACCCCACCCCCAGCCCCACCCCACCCCCAGCCCCACCCCACCCCCAGCCCCACCCACCCCACCCCGCCTCTCCGCGGGGCTGTGCACCTGTCTGACTACGGGAGGCAGCTGTGGGTGGGAGGGTCTTGGCTGTCAGCGGGACATTCCAGAGGAGAAGTCACCCTGTTAATCCCTAGGGTTTAGCTCTGGGACGAGCTACCCCCCCCCCACCCCCACCCCCGCCCGGCCCACCCTACACCACCCCATGCACCACCACCTTCTAGTACCCCCAAGAGCCTCTCTCTCTCCTCCACTCTCTCTCTCCTTCTCTCTCTCTCTCTCTCTCTCTCTCTCTCTCTCTCTCTCCTCCACTCTCTCTCTCCCTCTCTCTCTCTCTCTCTCTCTCTCTCTCTCTCTCTCTCTCTCTCTCTCTCTCTCTCTCTCTCTCTCCTCTCTCTCTCTCTCTCTCTCTCTCTCTCTCTCTCTCTCTCTCTCTCTCTCTCACCACTCACTCTCTCTCTCTCTCTCTCTCTCTCTCTCTCTCTCTCTCTCTCTCTCTCTCTCTCTCTCCCTCTCTCTCTCTCTCTCTCTCTCTCTCTCTCTCTCTCTCTCTCTCTCTCTCTCTCTCTCTCTCTCTCTCTTTCTCTCCCCAGGTCCATCTGGAACGTACCGCTATGGCGTGTCGGTTTAGGTGAAGGCTGTGTGAGCAGAAGAGATGAAAGGAGACGGATCTCTAATCAAGACCCCCCCCCCCCACCCCATCCCACCCCAACCTACACACACACACACATGCACACACGCACACACGCACACACACTAACACACACACATACACACGCACACACAACCCCACGCCACCTCCAAACTACCCCTTCGCTCCCAGGCCTGGAGCACTTTTAATCCCTGCAAATATTCAATCATGAAAGCAAATATTGTTCTGGCCGGGGAGACGGATGGCGCTGGTTCAGAAGCAGCGGCCCACGGGCGTCTGGGGTGGGGGGGGTTGGGGGGGGTTGTGGGGGGCGGTCCCACGCGGACCCCCGTCTCCACGGCTCCCCCATCTTTCATCAATTTGAAATACTGTTGGTGCTCTAATGAACACCGCTCCTCACACTCAAACACACATTGTTACCGTTTAATCTTCGTATTCGTTTTAGTATTATCACGCTACGGAGGACATGGGTGTTGAACAGAGCTCTGCAACCAGAGCTCCAGGAGACAGACCTGTCCTCTGTGAACCCTGCAGAGTCTACGAGCGCATGTGTGGTAACACGCAGCTCTGTTTGGGGAAGCATGCGTCTCTACATACGGCGGAGGGAATATTGGACCCCGGTCTAATGGAAATTTCTTGCCTCTAATTGCTCATATCGTTGTCTGCTGCAGCATCGCTGGGCCCTCCCACTGTCTGCTACATGTGACTCCAACAAGAGGCTCTTTATCGCCCTGGGATGGGCTGGTGCCGCGCCAGATCCAGCACTTGGCAGCCAAACATTTCAGCTCTGAGACAATGAGGAGTATCAACACATTCATGCATTCATGCATCCAAGAACAGACGTGTCCTTTTTATCGTCCCCACCTCATATCTACGTTGTTGTTTTTTTTCAAAACACTTTTTAAAAGCAGAGCCATCGGCCACTGCAGAATATTATTCGATGCAAAAGCTAACATTTAGAGGTATCCCATGGAGTGTCGCGACAGGCCGTAAAGCCGGGCGAACAGACGGAGCTGAAAACATCAAATAACGGCGACAACACAGAGGGATGGATCCACTACACACCGACCCAATATCCTGTCAGGAAAATGTCCAAAAGTATATTAATTCACATCTCAAAGTCAGCTGACAAAGTCGGTCTTGGAAGGATTGTAAGGGTGTGGTCTGACACCCCCCCACCCCCCCCCGAACTGCTATGTATAGTTTGTACTTCCTCAAAGTTGTTCATATGCACCCTCGCCGCAACAAGAGTGTACTGATTGGCCAAGGCCTCCGTCACGTGAGTGTCTAGTGATTGGTCAGGTAGTCCTCAGGGAAAATAGACTCCGCCCATTCAACCATTGTGAAGGAAGAGAAGAAACCAACAGGCTGAAGACTGCGATTAGATTTCATGGAGCATGTTTCACTGATGCGGAACGCACATCTTGATTATGCTTAATAACATTATCAGAAATCAATTATGGATTTCTACGGTCCATCACGTTACCAATATGTTATCTGTGGACTTCCATATCAACCACAGCTGGCTTGTTTCCTCATCAGGAAAATCTGTAGATAAAATGCTTATTTTATGTTTTATGTCTTGTGAGGCAAAGAGGCAGCAAACCGTAACCGATACTGCAGACGAAAGATACCGGGGTAGTTACAACATACTTCCAAAACGACTTATCAAGACTCCAGCTAATCTCGTCATGGCTTTTCTTCCATCCTCCTGACCAGAGAAACCACCAGCATGTTGACACAGAGTCCACCTCAACAAATAACGGCCCTGTGTGGGGGGGGTGCGGCGGGGTGACCCTGTGAAAGGCCCTTCTGTTGCAGCGACCCTCGCCGTATAAAACACTTAACACTGCATGTTTTCGTTCCTCAACCGCTCCTTAAAAAGTCACACCTCTGCAACCAATTAATGTGCTGGCATGTAACAGCGGCCCGGGTCCCTCGGCATCGTGAGGGGCCCGTGGCCGGGGGCGGGGGCGGGGGGGGGGGCTCCAGGGTGCAGTCTGTCCTCCCACTGTTTACCCCCAGACCGGAGCCCCTTCAGTGGGCCGGGGCAGAGCCACGGCTGGGCTGGGGGCCATTAAAGTGCTGATGGCTTCTGACAGTAATTTCTTCTTGAGTCCACAGTCCGGCTCTTGCCAGCGGTGGGACTGGTCGCTCCTCATGGCCATTAAAGCACACACACTGTTCCCACAAAACCTGCTCAATGGTAACTCTGTGCTGCTCAGGTGTGTGTGTGTGTGTGTGTGTGTGTGTGTGTGTGTGTGTGTGTGTGTGTGTGTGTGTGTGTGTGTGTGTGTGTGTGTGTGTGTGTGTGTGTGTGTGTGTGTGTGTGTGTGTGTGTGTGTGTGTGTGTGTGTGTGTGTGTGTGTGTGTGTGTGTCCTTGTGAGTGTGCGTGTGTGTATGTTTTGTGTTATTGCATGAACTCGGGAGCTCATGAGTTTACATATGTGTGCATGGGTACTGTTTGTAAGAGTGCGACTGGAGGTGTGTGTGGTGTGCGTGTGTGTGCGTGTTTGTGTATATGTGTTACTGTACGGGTATATTTGCTACATTTTTGTGTATGTATGAGTATACCTGTTTGTTTGCGCATGTGTGTGTGGATGCATATGTGTGTTTTTTTGTGCGCATACTTGTGTGTGTGTGTGTGTGTGTGTGCGCGTGTTTTCATGAATGTGCGCATGCTTGTGCGTGTGTGCGTGTCCGCATGCATGCATGTGAGTGCATGTGTGTGCATGTGCCCATACATGTGTGTGTGTGTGTGTGTGTGTGTGTGTGTGTGTGTGTGTGTGTGTGTGTGTGTGTGTGTGTGTGTGTGTGTGTGTGTGTGTGTGTGTGTGTGTGTGTGTGTGTGTGTGCGTGTGTTTGTGTGACAGACTTGGGCAGCGGTCGGCCCTGGTAACGGCTCACACACCGGTTGTGTGTCTTACATTCTGCCGCTCCAGAGCGGGTCCAACCCACCAGGGAGCGTCCCCAGACGGCCGCGCGCTGACATCCATCCAGGCAGTAAAAGGTGTTTACCTGTGTCCAGTCGCTGGACGGAGACCTTCCCCACGGGCCCGGGGCCTCAGCGCTGCGCTGGGCTGGCCGCTTCACGTTTCAGGTGGAGGTGACTCGGATTAATGGCTGCTCAGGGGTTTGGTGAGGAGACTGAACCGTGTTTGTGGTGTTGGCGGTGGGGAGGAGAGGAGAGGAGGGGGGGGGAGACGATTCGGTTCTGGCTTGTGTAACGGCCACAGCCAGTGTCCAGCCACATAACAGATTACACGGCTGTTTGGGAGAGCAAATATTGTTCTGGGCACGGAGCTAACATCACCTTCGGAGGGGTGTGGGTCACTGAGAGCGAGGGGAAGAGAAAGTGGAGCAAAGAAACGGGGCTGAAGTTTGCATGTTTTTCCTAGATATATATTTTGCTACAGCAACAGGGTTTAAACAGAAATCCTTACACAGCGAAAGCTTACAACTGCAAAACATTTATCAATTATTTGTACAGATGTAACGATTGATTATGGATACACATTTCCAAATGGGAATTCAGACTTGAAAAGACCACATATATACAACGTATATAGGTAGGTGGTTGCACAGCCTGTCATGTGAATGCCGAAAGCTAAGCAAGCCTATAGGTTTAACACTTCTAATCTCCTTTCCTAAAGATGACAGCCTCTAATCCCTTCCACCTTCTAATGTCAGGTTCCCGGGGTGTTTAAAGCAGAGCATGGGGTCGGATTATGTCGCATAAGCGATATGTTAATCACAAATGCAGTCCAGGCTTCAGTAAGCAGGGTCAGGCGCGGGTCATGCTCCCAGACCGCAGGGTGGGGGGGTGATGTGTGGATGTGAACGGTCATGGTTCTCAACTTAGCCCAGCCTCGACTGGATCACGGTGGAAACAATGAGCGGGTGTAATCTACCGAGCCAGCCTAGAGCCAGACAATATCTGGGAAGGAAGGCCTCCATTCAAAGTACCTTTCTGTACATTTGCGCTTTCTCTTTCGTCATGCAGACACATGCACGCAACACACAGACGCACCCACACGCACAGACACAAGCACACACGCGTACAGACAAACACACTTGCAAACACATACACACACACACACATACACACACACACATGCACGCAAACACACACAGAGACACACACACACACACACATTCACAAAATAGACTGATCCATTCATCAGTCTTCAGTGAACCATAAAAGTGAAATGTGTGAAGTGCACGAAATTTGTACAGAGGGTTTTTTATCATCACATTTGCAGGCCCCGAGGGATGGCGGGATAGAGAGTGAGCGATGAGAGAGGGCCTTCGCTATGCGTGACTTACGCTTGGCGGCAAAATATATTGAGTCAACAGTATGTTTTATTAAACACGCAGCATGAAGGCAAAATGGGCAAAAGGTTACCAGGTTCACACATAGCATGAGAGCAAACAGAAGGCCCACAGGACTCATTGGATGAGTCCCACATTCACACGCTCATCTTTGATGTGTGGAGGCAACAGAAGCTGACAGCACACACACCGGTGTATAAAAGAGCCTTTTATTTCTAATCAACACAGATACATGCGGACAGAATCATGGAGTTTTGTGTTATGACGGATGTTGGGAGCGGTGGATGGTCAGTACATGACAGAGGAAGGGGAGAGGGGCGGTCTATATTATCAGAGCCTGGTAGCAAACTATACCCATACATGTGATTTATCCTGAACAACACAAAGCTGGAACAACACAACGGCAGCGCACAAACGCACACATCACAACTCGTACAAACCCTCAAAAAGTGTACTTTTTTTTTTTTTTTACACACAAAGGACACATACATTGTATGTGTTAAATAAGTTTTTGCTAGTCAGGACATAATAAGCTAAACTACATCATTCACAGATTCAGCAGTCTGTTTAAATACCTTATCTCTACAAAGTGAATTTACATTATTTTTTAAAGTACAAAGTGCAAATACTATGGTCTCCGTATTGCCCATGGGCAAGGGCAGAATCTCCAAGGGCATAGCGCGTGGGGGGCCGGGGGGGGGGGGGGTGGGCGGCCTCAGCCCTGCTTCTTTGACGGGTTCTGGAAGGAGAAGGGACACTTGATAAATGGTGGGGTCAACTTAGGATGTAACCGGCAGGTTGCTGGTTCGATCCCTGGCTCCTCTCAGCTGAGTGTCGAGGTGTCCGAGACACCTCACCCTGACTGCTCCTGACGAGCTGGCTGTCGTCTTGCAGGGTTGCCTACGCCGTTGGTGTGTATTAACCGTTGCAAGTGGCTTTTCTGATTAAATCTGTGTTGTTTTTTTTTGTTTTGTTTTCTTTATTTAAAAGGGACAGTGCACATTAAAAAACACCAGAGTTCAACATGCAAATGTGCCAGATTTAGTCATGCAGGCAAATTTTCATCTGTAGTCCCTGGACTAGTATGTACTTTATATGTGTTCACAGTATGGTACTTCTAGTATAGTCTGTTGGAGGTCAGTAGGAGGTACTCACCAGTTTACTGGATGGAACGCTGGCTGTTGTCTTCGCCCCTGTGATAGAAAGAGAATCAGTGACCACAACCACGTTTTTACGCTGACTCTGAGATCGGCAGAACTCAAGGCTTGATTATTTACCCATCGCTTTATTGTGTGTGTATGTGTGTGTGTGTCTTTATGAGTGTGTGTGTGTGTGTTTGCCTGTGTGCGCTGCACGTGTGTGTATGCATGAGTGTGTTTGTGTGTGTGCATGTGTGTTCACGTCCATGTGTTTGCGTTTGTCTTTGTGCGTGCGTTTCATGTGCATTTGTACGTGTGTATGCGCTAGTGTGTGTGTGTGTGTGTACATTTGTGTGTCTTTGTGTGTGTGTGTGTGTGTGTGTGTGTGTTCACATGCGTGTGTTCAAATGCATGTGCATGATTGCGTCTGTGTGCGTGTGAACCTGCGTCTGTGTCAGTGTGTGCGTTTGTATGTCTGTGTCCGTGTGTGTCTCTGCCTCTGTGTGTGCGTCTGTGTGTGTGTGTGTCTGTGTGTGCGCGCGTCACCCACCCTCCTCCTTGGTGACTCCCAGGCAACCCATCAGCTCCTGCAGGGACAGCGCCTTGTCGTTGCTGATGTCGCAGTACTCCACAAACTTCTTCACGCACTTCTTGGGCTTGGACTTCTTGCGCAGGAACCTCTTGAAGGGCTTGATCTCCTTCTTGCCGATGTCCCCGCTGGAGTTCTTGTCCAGCTGGCCGAAGTACCAGTGCACCACGCGCTCTTCCAGGGTGTGGCTGGGGTCTGGCTCCGCCATCCTGACCGGCCGAGAGGAGACGGAGGATCAGGGGAGGGGACTGCAGCCAGCGCGCCGCTGCTTTGGGGCGGGT
>NC_079426.1:6943544-6956044 GCF_026213295.1 Gadus chalcogrammus
TGAGAGAGCTGAAACAGATGTGCGGAGCGGTGCAGCGCCCAGCCAATGGGAAGCGCGTCCCTCCTAGAGAGGGCGGGGCTAGACCTCTTCATTCTATGAGTTAATTTCTGCTCGGTTCTGTTCTCTCCTAACAGGTAGCGCACCACCATCCCGTCTGCAGAGCGCGTCTCATCACCCACGCAGTCCCGCGAGGAGAACCCAACCAGCGGTGTGTGAACCACACAGCGGACCAAGAGGGGGAGGACGTTTTCTGTATTCTTTGGGGTGCGTCGTTACGCATGTTTTGAGGTTTTTGCGCCGATTTCCGAAATGCTGAGTCGAGGGATATCTGCGTCGTCGGGGTCGGGGCTGATGGCGACCGCGGCGGGCATCGATCGCGGCAGGGTCGGGGAGAGGCTGCAGGCGGCGCTGGCCGGGCTGCACGAGCTGCATATGCTACGGGAGAAGCAGGGCGACATGGTGACCCGGGCGCTGCGCGCGGACCAGGACGAACCCAGCAGGACCCCCGCGATGCAGAGCAGCAACGCTGCGAGGGGGTCCATGCTGGCCAACGAGGAGCAGCGGCTGGAGGCGACCCTGACAGCCCTCAAGCAGCAACTGGTAGGAGGACGGAGACCCCTTTTTAGTGATGTTATTGTTGTGTTGCTGTATTGTTGTGTTGTTGGTCCGCATGTCCACCAATGCAACAGCCGAAGCGCGCCTTGGCTATAGTAAGTGTGAGTGTGTGTGTGTGTGTGTGTGTGTGTGTGTGTGTGTGTGTGTGTGTGTGTGTGTGTGTGTGTGTGTGTGTGTGTGTGTGTGTGTGTGTGTGTGTGTGTGTGTGTGTTGGGCTGTGTTTGTGTACGCGGTTCCAACGGTGTGTTATCAGCTGATGTACATTCCGAGCCCTAGGGGGGTTCTCGGTCTCCGTTGGGGGTGGTAGGAAGTGGGAGAGATGTCATAAATCAAGGTTGATTGCGGTGACCAGGAGACGCTCTCCGTGCGCCCCGGGGGGTGGAGGGTGGGGGAGGCACCTCTGCTGCTCTCAATCATTAACCCCGTGAATGGGGCTCAGGGAGAGTATTTTAACAGCTGGCGCTCCGTGCACCTTGTGGTTAACCATAGCCCAGGTTTGACCTCGTCGGGTCCCGGGGTGTGGGTCTGCGGTCTCCGATAACCCGGTGATGATAAGGGTCGATGGTGGCTGGATTCGATTTACTCGAGGTCCTTAACGTTAAGGACACCTTTTAATTGTGATCTGATCGATTAGAAGCGAGGAGAATGTTATTGTTTTTTTAAAAACATATTTTTTTATAAACGATTAAATCGAGAGACATCTTACAATGCCTATTACAAAATGCTAATAATAGTATAACCTTAATCAAACGATCCCCCCGTCGATTGTAGCTCTTAATGGAGTCGACTTTTCCATTACAGAATGACTCCAGAGGTTCACCTGTTAAAATAACGTAAAAATAACGTCTCTCCAGTGGTCGGAAGTCTGTTCAAACAGACAAACAACAGTGACTAGTTTATTACAACATGGGTGAGATGAGAGGTCCAGTCCACTGTAGACTTCTGGTGGGTCCTGGGCTGTAAGGGAGGTCTGGACCTCTGGGGGGGTCCAGGGAGGGGTCCGGTACACTCTGGACCTCTGGTGGGTCCAGGGAGTGGTCCAATACAGTCTGGACCTCTGGCGGGTCCAGTGCTGTAGGTGTGAAGTATTTTAACAGCGTTTTGCTGCAGCCTGAGCTGCTAAAGCAAACACAATCATCCCGCGACCCCTCCAGCCTCCCCCCTCATCCCTTCCTGCTCTGGTAGTTAACACAATGGCCCAAGCCCTCCCTGTGGGGGACAAATGAGTGACCCATCACTGCGTCTACCCCCCCCCCCCCCCCTCTGAGAGGTTAATGAGTAGCCACAGCCCTGGCGTCTGTTATGGTTGTCTTCATGCATGTCGTGCACACATCTTATCGTCAGACTGCGTTTGAATGCTGCAGAAACACATGCCAAGTGCTAAACGTGTGCATGTGATTTGATAGCCTAGCCTAGGTCACGCGGGTGTGCATTAGTTAAGGCAATTCTTCCACCCTGATCAGCACAGGCCTGTGCAGTCTGGTGCCTTTATGGGGCGGCCACGGGCTCAGGAGGTGGAGCGTGTTGGCTGGTAACACGAAGGTCGCTAGTTCGATCCCCGGCTCCTCCTAGTGTCGAGTGCCGAGGTGTCCCTGAGCAAGACGCCTCACCCTCACTGCTCCTGACGAGCTGGCTGTCGCCTTGCATGGTTGACTCTGACGTCGGTTTGTGAATGTGTGCATGAATGGGTGAATGTCAGGCCGTAATGGAAAGCACTTTGACTGGTTAGAAAAGCGCTGGATAAATGCAGTCCGTTTACCGTTGACTGTTTGGTGCCTACGTCGTCTCTCCGTTCTGAGGTCTGACCATATGTTCTCCCCCTTCTCTCCCACAGTCCCGTCTGCGGCGACAGGATGTGGGCCTGAAGTCACACCTGCAGCAGCTGGACCTGCAGATCAGCGAAATGAAGCTGGACGTCAACAAGGTCTCCCCAGACCAGCTGGAGAGCGACAGCCGGCCTAGCTCGGGTAGGCACGCACACACACGCACGCACACACACACACTCACACACTCACACACACACACACACACAGACACACACACACACACACACACTCACACTCACACTCAGACACACACACACACAGGTCATGAAGGTTCTACACTCCTTTCAGTATGCTTTAAAGACGCTAGAATGCTAGACCGAATCGACCACATGCTCACACTGCGTCTCCTCTAATTTGTCTCCCCTAATGTGTCTGCTCGTCTCCTCTCATGTGTCTCCTCGTCTCCTCGTCTCCTCTAACTTGTCTCCTCTCTCCTCGGCCCCCAGGCTTCTACGAGCTGAGCGACGGCGGCTCCTGCTCCCTCTCCAACTCCTGCACCTCCGTCTACAGCGAGTGCCTGTCCTCCTCCCAGACCAGCCTCCTGCAGGCCCCCGTGAGCCCCCCCATGCCCCACCAGCCCGCCAACCCCCAGCCTCGGACCGCCGGCCCCCACCTGGGGAGCAGCAGGATCCGGACCGGGACCCTGGGCCTGGAGCGGCCCCGCCCCAGACCGGTTTCCACTGGTAAGGAGATCCACGGCTTGGCGTAGCCCGAGCCCCACTGTCAACACAATCTATTGTTCAAAGCTCCAGTTTTTTCACCCAAACCTTATCCTTCGATATTGTACTGGCTGTGACGGTCAGATAGATGTGATGTGAATTTTTGGTTTGTTGCTATGGTGATTTGCAGTGATTAACTAGGGCGCCGCTGTGAACTGCTAGCTACCGAGCACTTGCCCTTTTGATGGTATTCCTGCCAGAAAAGGAGGTCTTTGGACGAATCGGTCGATCATGCAAATGATGCGATGTGGCCAGCCAATGTTTAATCCTGGATGCTTCATGTCGTTGGGCCGGGAGCAGTCAGTTACGTTGATCACGGGGTTGCAGAAGGGGGTTCATGTGACTCAAGGGTTGAACGTTTCTTTGTGTCTCTGTCCACCAGGTGACCTTGACCGGCTGATGACCGCGGGCCCCGGCTGCTACAAGTCCGTGCCCGGCAAGAAGCCCGCCCCAGCCCCGGCTCCCCGGACGTCCACCCTGGACCCCAAGTTCCAGAACAGCCTGATGTCCCGCAACGGGACGGAGGTGTACCACTACCCCAGCCCGCTGCACGCCGTGGCCCTGCAAAGCCCCATCTTCACCCTCGCCGGTGAACCGTGCCAAGGGCCCCCGGCCGACGCCCGTCCCGGCCCCCACGGCCCCCAGCCGGGCCAGGCCGGGCCTGAGACCACTGGGTCCCTGAGCTACATCGACCGGCTCTTGCAGCGCAACGCCATCAGGACTTGTGTTCAGAGCGAGGAGAAGAGGGGTGCTCCGTGGACCCGCAGCGAGCAGCGCAGAGGGCCTGTCGACCACGGTGCGGGACGTCCCGGTGTGGAGACCCAGGCGGTCCCACCCCAGCCCCTACCTACCGGGCCTCTGGACATCCCCTCGCTAGAGGCCAAGTGGGAGAGGGAGTGCCGGCCGGAGCCGGTCACACTGCCGGCCAGCGGCCCAGAGTTGAAATGCCAAGCCCCTTTGGAGTCCCTACAGCGGTACTCCTACCCCGCCGCCGCCAGGGACCGCGGCGCCGCCCAGGCCACCGCCGCCTCCACCAGGCCCCCAGCGGAGCACAGCACCCTGACGAGGAACCACTCAGAGAGCAGGCCCACGGACGTCAGGGAGACCAGGGCCGGCCAGAGGAAGTGCCCCGCGCCGAGGCCGGTCCTGGCCCCCAGCTCCAGCACGGAGGACCGCCTGGGCTGGGACCCTCGCCCGACGGCGCCGGCGAACGACTTTGTCCACGCCAAGTTCCTCCCCGCCGGGTCGCAGCAGGTCAAAGTGAGGCAAGCCGACCGCAAGACGAAGGCGGTGAAGCTGAGGAGGAAGAGCGGCGAGAAGCCTCGCGCGCCCAGGCCCCAGCAGGGCTACTCCTCGGGGGAGAGGGCCCGAGAGAGCCAGGGCAGCGGGTGCAGGGGAGACCCCGAGCCGAGGAGGTCGGGGAAGGGGAAGGCCGGTCCCCACCTGGGGGAGCAGCGCGGACACTCGGGCTCGGACTCCAGTCTGTGCGGCCCCGGGTTCGTGCCCTCACACCGGCTCCACCACCCCAAGCCCGTCTCCTTCCCCGCCGTCACCAAGGCCGCCAAGGGCCGCAGGCCCCAGCGGACCCCGGAGCCCGAGCCGCCCGTGGACCAGAGGAGGCGCCGGCAGGGGGCCGGCAGGGGGCCGGGGGACCTGGAGGCGTTCCGGGCCCCGTGCCCCCCCCCGAGGACCAGGGAGCCGTACGCCCACGGAGAGGCCTCCAGGCAGACGGCCCACGCCGCCTCCGCCCGGCCCCTCTCGTGCCAGTGGGCGGGGCCTCAACGCTCCTACAAGCCCGCCGTGTCCGCGTCCTGCTTCTTCGGCGCGCTCAACTCCCGGTACCCGCCGGCGCCCTACCCCGCCGCCGCGGGGGGCCGCCCCCCGGCCCGCTGCGAGTCGGAGTACTCGGCGGACTGCGCCTCGCTCTTCCACTCCACCATCGCCGCGAGCAGCGTGGGCGACCTGAGCGACGACACCACCAACCGCTTCGGCGACGACAGCGGGTCCAGCCGGAGCTCCGCCTCCCGCTCGGACTCGGACAGCAGCCTCTCCCTGGAGGAGGACGAGGGCCCCCGGGCGCCCCGCCACCGGGACCAGGGGGGTCCCCTGGTGTGGGCCCAGGCCTCGTCCTCCAAGGGCCCCGCCGTCGCCGGGGCCACGGCGGCCCCCCAGCGACCCCTACACCCGGGAGCCCCGCCGACGTGCCGGATCAAAGCGTCCCGCGCCTTGAAGAAGAAGATCCGCAGGTTCCAGCCCGCCACGCTGAAGGTCATGACCCTGGTGTAGAGGGGCGTCCCCCTCAGGCGGAGAGACAGCGGGTCTGCGGAGCGTGGGAACGGACTCTGTGTTTGGGGTGGGGTCCCCCGGGGTAGTTTGTGGCGGTCTGGTTCTGTTTTAGAGAGGAGCCGGTTCAAACGGCCTTCGTTAACCTCTCGTTGACTCAGGGCCGCTCACCAGAGGGGTCGGACTAACTCTGTAAATACCGTTTGAATTCGATAGAATTAGAGCTCTCCACTTTATGTTTGTACAAAGTTAAAAGGATTATTATCGTGAGTATATAAAGGAATGTAAAAATGTGTAGTGACAGGGTACAGGACTTTGTTTACCTGTCGTTGGTGTCATTTGTCAGTTGCTCAGCACAAAGTGCTGAGGTCAAATTATATCTATTCGTGTACATTGACAAAACTTCCAAACATTTGAAACCCATCTATCATTCTGTATCGGCAGAATTATTGCATATATTTAAAACAATGTCTTCATGTCATGTTCATTGCTACTCATTTTATTCTGCACATTGGTTTTTACTATGCATATCCTTCACTGTAGAATAAAGCAATATTTAATGTACATGCTGGTGTTGCGTGTTGAGTTTCTACACCTTGTTTGCTTTGCGTGCCTGCTGTCCACCGACCAAACCATCGCAACCATCCAGTTCTCCCTTCACTGCATTCCTATTCGCCGCCGTGTGCGTCACTCGCGGTCGCCACGGCCACGCCACCCGTACGTTCCGCCTTACATCCCCTCACCGATGCGTACCCAAAAAAACAACCCAGCCAGCATCCCATCCGCCCACTTAGCCCCTCTCTTCCACCGACGATCGACTGAGCCGCCGTGGGGTCACAGTACAGTGAGGCCTCCGCCTCAGGCACTCAAAGGCTCCCATTGTTAGCATCCTTAATTAAATGCAGCCTATTAGGTTGGTAGTGGCATGCGTGCTATTCCACACGGGGAGGAGGGAGCGTTGCACAGAGGGGAAGGGCTCTGGTTTTCTGCCGGGGGGAACTGGGAGGGGATGTGTCAGGAGGCACATGGGGCTTTAGGAGGAATGACAGACGATAAGAGGCTCCTCATTTCAGAGCCATCATGTAGAGATTAGGCAGCGGGCGGCTGAATGGAGAAACGGACAATAATCTCCACAACAGAATCTGCCCTGGTATCTTCCCATTAAAACCCTTTCATGTGTCAGGGGGAGAGTTGAGCGAAAGGTTACCGTCGTGGAGGTAAGTGGTCAAGCTACCGGGATCTTCACACACCGAGACACTGTCACTCTCTCTCTCTCTCTCTCTCTCTCTCTCTCTCTCTCTCTCTCTCTCTCTCTCTCTCTCTCTCTTTCTCTCTCTCCCTCTCATTCATCTCAGGCAGTCTCCATGACCTTAAACCCCAATCTAAGAGGCTTATAGAAGCCAGAGAAATAATAACGCAACTTTATTTATTTATTTCGCATTTCATCAATTCTCCCCCTTTGAAGTTGGTCTTAGCCTGGACCATTGTGTGGCTAAGACTCATGAATCCTTCATCGAGAACTTTCCCCTCACTTCTGATACCATAACCACAGATAGTCCAATTTGCTTTCAAAGCAGAAGAGGCCGTGATTCACGGGACAAAAGGGCCTCACCAAAGGGCATATGATAATTCCTCTTACATTTCTCTCTCCACTCTTTCATTCTTTCACACAGGTTCAAAGGACGTGCCTTCTCGTTAACTTCAAAGATCGCAAAGATTTTCTGATTCGACCGCGTCCTGGCCCCACACCCACACTACATCCAGGAGGATTTGGATCTCCCTCTGACCTCTGACTAGAAGAGTGGCAAAGGAGCCCGACATGGGATTAGTGCAGGTCTCCCTCTCCCTCGCTCCCTGCTCCTCTGACCAGGGCCCGGCAAGCGGAACAGGAGCTGCTGCACTTGTCTTTGAAGCAGCAGAGAGAGGAGCTGGACCATGTCGGGCTGACCCCGCGTCTCTGTGTGGCTGACCCCCCCCAGCTGTAGAGCCGGCTCATCTCGGAGGGCCCGAGGGCCCCCACAATGGAGGGGTCAGGGCCTCGCTCTGTGTCCGACCCCGGGGCCCCCATTGCTTGGCTACTTTTAGTGACTCCCGGTGATCAACATGTCTGTCTGTTGGTTAATTGTCCACAGATAATAAGCACGCCCGTCTGTACACGCCGAGGTCCCGCCCACTCTCCGCCCTCCGCTGCCTTTTCTTCTCACAAGTGCGGAGTAAAAGGTGCCATTAAATATTACTAGCGGCCACGCTAAGCCCTTGCCCAGCTAACCTTCGCCTGACAAAGGACCGAGACCCTAGGGGTCGTGCTGAAAGAGGAGAGGGGGGGATTAACAGGTGTACACCTGCTAACAGGATTTCATGCTGTGTTTAATAGTGTGGCCTTTAATCATTCAAAGGGAGTTCGATAGCAGTGTGTGTGTGTGAGTGCGTGTGTGTGTGCGTGTGTGTGTGTGTGTGTGTGTGCGTGTGTGTGTGTGTGTGTGTGTGTGTGTGTGTGTGTGTGTGTGTGTGTGTGTGTGTGTGTGTGTGTGTGTGTGTGTGTGTGTGTGCGCGTGTGTGTGTGTGTGTGTGTGTGTGTGTGTGTGTGTGTGTGCGCGTGCGTGTGCATGGTGTGTCTGAGGGAGTGTGTGTCTGTGTGTGTGTGAGGGTGCGTGTATGTGAGTGTGTGTGTGTTTGTGTGTGTGTGTGTGTGTGTGTGTGTGTGTGTGTGTGTGTGAGTGTGCGTGTGTGCGCGGACATGTGCCTGCGTGTCCTCGGGTGCACGTGTGTCTGCGTGCATGTGCCTGTGTGTGTTTGAGCATGTGCGCGTGTGGGTGCAAGTTCCCCCATGGGTGGTTGTCATGGCAGCCAAGCGGTGTCATGCGGGATCACGGTACATTGGATAATGATTCATGTGCTCTGACATCAGCAGCCCATGGTGGGTGATCAAGCCTCCTCATCAGGATCCAACTGCTGTTGTACTCTGCTGACAGAAGCACAGTGCTATCTGCACAGCCCTCTCTCTGGTGGATCAGGAGGTGTCCTTTAGTCCCCCATTAGTGTCATATCACGCCTTACCGTACCGACAGCCATACATTGTTGTTTGCCTTACTTCTGACAAATGTACTTATTGTGATTCGCTTGGGATAAAAGCGTCTGCTAAACGCCCTCAATGGGAACGCAAATGTATGTCAACCAGTTGGTGTTGCATTGCAACACCACCTATTTCATCCAAAGCCATTAATAAAGAATGCAACTGCCTCCTGCGTGAGGCTTACCCTGCTCAATAAGTAATGAAATCAGCGACGTTCATTAATGTGTGTGTGATATCACATGCTCGGACAACACAACCTGACCCAGGGCCGGGCAGCACGTATAAATAGGCCTCGTGTGACATGTGGAGCTCCCCATGTGGGGCTGGGGTCAGGTGAGCGTGTGAGGTGAGGCCGTGTGCATGCCAGGCTCCGGGAGCGATCCTGTTACAGGCCACATGCATCCAAACGCTAACACGCTTATTGTGTGCGGATCACAGAAACCTTAACAGAGAGTAGCTGTGTGTGGAGATGGACAGAATCCTGTTGTTGAGGACTGGAGAGTCGCTCACCAGCTTCCGCAAAAGCCTTCATGACTCACTTGAGTTCACCTAGACTCTACATAGTCTCCCCCCTTACCCCCCCCCCCCCCCTTACCCACTTATTGCATGTTGTATATCCTGGCAGTTAATGTACGCACTTATTGTATGTTGTACGTCCTTGCACTTAAAAATAGTGCATAGCATCGTGTAAAGGCACGCCGCTCCCTATACGCAGAGTACGCACGTAGGGCACCAAGTACCTGGGGAGGGCACCAAAAAGTAAGGTTTGTAAAAAAAATAATTATTACAGTACATCTTAATTTTATAACCTATCCCTCAATTTCGGCAAATTAGATGTTTTTACCTGATAATATAAAAAGAGCCCTTGCACAGAAACGGCCAGCAGCGGCCCTGATCGTGTAGCATACTTTCCTTTGTTGTTTGCGGGGAATGGGTTAAGCTAGCGATAGTTAGGGCTTGGCACTTGGTTCTATGAACATCCTGACTGTACCGACAGAGATATATTGTTGTTTCTCTTCTTACAAATGTTCTTATTGTAAGTCGCTTACAATAAGATATAAGCGTCTACTAAGTGCCCTAAATGTTAATGTAAATGTTGTTGTGTTGAAGTGTTTTCCCAGTAATTGTCAGTGTTTGTGTCGATGGCTGAGCGCCCAGGGGTTACGCTACAACATCGTGAGGCATGAGGTAATCCCAAAAGCCAAATATGGGTCCTGCCCATCCCAGTCTGTCTCCGGGCTAATGCAGAACACAACGGAGAAGACGCCTGCCGTGCCTTCCCTCCCACAGTGTAATTACTTCGGCATGCCGTCTTAAACGCCTAACATTGTTTTTGTTTTCTTTAACTTTTCAGGTTTTTTCTCTTGTTTTTTCTCCACCTTTTGCCTGAGAAAACCCGGTCCCTGCTGATTTACGCGATGATCTCAGCGTTCTGGGTTCCTGTGCGGTCACATGGTCGTCTGGAGGGTTCAGGATGTACTTAGCGGCCGTAAATACCCGGTTGCTTCCACATGGTGTGAACACCGGTGGGTCCCGCTGCGCCGACCGATAGAAGATCTGGACTCGACCATGTCGACGAGACGGAGTTCCGAACTCATTACCAGCAGGTTTCACCCCCTTACCCACAATGCACCCCTGGAAACACAGAGGTTTCCCATGGCTCCTGTGAAGCGTGGAGGATTTGACCTAGTTCCACTCAGGGTGAAGAATCCCCACTCAGGACGACTCCTGCTCATTTAGGAGAGGGAGACAGCAGGACAAGTGTCCCAGAGTTAAAGTGCACCACTTACAGTTATGCACTCTGCATGTTTCCCTGAAAGTTACCCTGGGGAGTTCGCCATTCTGGATCAATTAAAATACCATTCAAACAACCCTAACCCTAACCCTAAACTGAAACACATGGAGAATCCATCCACAAACGTTATGGTAGATCTTACTTAGCGAAGACAGATAGATGCTGTGAAATCAATGTGGACACTTGGGTGGGGGTATGTGTGCATCTGTGTGTGTCTGTGTGTGTGTGTGTGTGTGTGTGTGTGTGTGTGTGTGTGTGTGTGTGTGTGTGTGTGTGTGTGTGTGTGTGTGTGTGTGTGTTTGGGTGCATGTGTGTGTCTGTGTGTGTGTGTGTATGTGTGTGTGTGTGTGTGTGTGTGTGTGTGTGTGTGTGGCGGCCTTTGTCCCCCCCCTGCTTACTGTACATATGAAAAGGGTCTGGACCCTGGAATGTCCGACCTCATGAATGTCAATCGGAGCCAAACGGAGGGATTAAGGAGCAGGCTCCTCTGGCGGTGTACGGACAGACCGGGAGCACAAAGACCGTCGGGATGAGGAGGAGGAACACACAACCAGGACCAGAAGACAGGACCGGAAAGACGGTGTGGAAGAGGAAGAGCGTCGGAGACAGGAACACAGCACACGGCGTCGAGTCGGGGGAAGGACAGGACAAAAAAGGAAGAGACAAGACAGCCGAGAGAGGGGAGTCCGCCTGGCCTTGCTTCTATCCCCTCAGACCGCGGCTCGCCTTCCCTCTATAAGCAGCACCTGCTTCTCTTTAGCGCATCCTGCCGTTTAATACTTAATCCCCTCATTCACGGCAGTGTATTTACCGACCATTGTCTCCGCGGCCCTTCACGCTGTGGTCAAGAGGTGGTTCAAGAGTTCGCCCCGTGTCGAGCAGGGGCCTCACAGTCACAGAGGCCATTGTGAGGGCATTTGCCCCTGGGAGGCAATTGTTTGAGACAGGGGAAGAGAAGGGGCTTTCTCTGTGCGTGACAAGGATTCCTCGGGTCGCGGGGTTGGAGGCAAACGCTGGTCGACTTTATTTGAGCAAGGCATTAGTTTGCAGGCGGCTAATTGGATCCCGGCAGTGGATACTGAAATATTATGTGATTTTTAATTGATGAAATTTGAACACTAGTAAATATTTTTAAGTTTGAATGGCCCTCTAAACGGTCCACACTGCTTGGTTATGTGGTATTAAAACACAGAGAGGCACACGCTCAGTGTGCAGTACACACAGGTAAAGTGAGTGTTATTTACGAAGCAAGAGTGTTTTGATGTTTGTTATGAAGGAACATGTTCCTATGGCTTTCGGCTCAAACAGCTTTAACCCCGAAGCAAACAAATGCACGGAAAACCAGAGATTGCAAAAAAATAATGACTGTAATCCCCCTGCAATTTAAAAAACCTCCACAGACAGGGAGTTCTTTTCAGAATCTGTCCAACCGTAATTAAAGAGACATAAACTAGAGAGGGCTAAGCACTTGAGGGTGGGTGGGTGAAGCTAGGGGGGAAAGGGGGGAGGGGGTGGCCCTCAATTGCATTGATGCACCAATTCATGTCCTACAATCATGTATCTTGTTCCTGTGTCTCTGCTGCAGTCTCTGTGTCTCGCAGAGGATGTCCTGGCAGGTTTTATGAGCTGCTGGCCTTCCTGCTTTCAGCCAGTGGTGCTCTACTTCCATTGTCCATCTCCAGGCCCTGGACAATCACCCTGAGCCACCGGTGCCTCCTTGGGGAGCAGTGAGTGATTAAAGCTGTCCCGCTGTCGCAGGAGGTCCGCTCTGCACTCTGTCGCCAGGTCCAGCCAGCGACCGCTGCTCCTCACTATCAGCGCCACGGCAGCTCAGCTCTCTGCAGCTCAAGTGCAGCATGTGGATCTGGATGGGGGGGGACGGGGGGGGGACGGGGGGACATCAAAGGAGCGCTGGGGGAGACAGCTGGGCCTCCTCCTGGCTGGGCCCCCTGATAAGATCAGAGCAGCCAGGGGATGGACAGCCCCCCCTCCCCCCCCTCTCTACCCCCGCGACAGGTACCTCCCTCTTTAACCGAGGCCTCCTCCGTTGCCCCATATGGCCGCTAAACACCAAAGTGCTGGGTTTTAGGAAAGGCCTTTCCCTCAGTTTCCTCTTCAGCGTGCGTCGTGAGTTTAATAACGGCAGTGGATTTGGAAACTTCCTTTTCAGCTATTTATTGATTTACTCC
>NC_079426.1:6966044-7021044 GCF_026213295.1 Gadus chalcogrammus
TCCCTCCGATGGTCTATTTACTTTGTTCATTCTGTTTACCCAAGATGTGTATTCCAAAGCCACGACCAGCAGATTACACAACAGGAGATCTAACCAGGCGATATGTGTGTTTATCGTTAAAACTGTATGAAAAGGAAATCGACCAGGCTGTTCAACAAAATGGAGAAAATATGGCTAAAATAAGGGATTATAGCCCTAAATAGTAGGTGTAGCCGAGACATAAATGGTGTCCCTATTGTGTTGGCGAGAAGAATGAAGTACACATGCAGTCTAAGCATCTGGATCAATCTTGAGATCAGGGATGTGCTAATGCCTTCCTTCTGAGCAGCTCTCCATCGCTCTCTCTCTCTCTCTCTCTCTCTCTCTCTCTCTCTCTCTCTCTCTCCCTCTCCCTCTCCCTCCCCCATCTCTCTCTCCCTCTCCCTCTCTCCTCGTGCTCGGTTCCTGGAAGAGAGAGAGGGGGGGGGGTAATCAATGTGAGTCATGTGTCCCAATCACAAAAACATCTCCCCATGGGGGTGCCCCTCAGAAGTCTCCGGAGGAGCTGGGCAGAAGGAACACGATTGCTCCCCACGGGGTAATTACTGGTCGGGGGCTCCATGGCTTCCAGTGTGTTTGTCCGAGTCCGAGTCAGAAGGGGTTACAGACAGAGAGCTTAACGACCCAGCCAGTGCTGTTAGCGCAGTGGGAGACCCCTTCATCCACCAGGGTCATTGTCTGGTGGTACACTCACCGAGGACAATAACATCGCTACTCACCAAGGACGGGCACTGGACAGAGAAACCCCTTAACATGGCGGCATTGGGCTCATATAAGGGCCCGTGTTTAGAAGGGCAAATCAACAACCAAAACAACAACAAGAGCCGAAGGAGAGCTTCTTCTGGTGCGTTGGTCCATCTGTGCAACCCCCACACACACACACCCCCACCACCACCATCACCCTTCTGAAAAACAGGTTCAACATTTTACTGTTTATGGGTTAAAGGGGTCATAAAATTAAACAAACACTAAAACTTTGTCTGCCTGCCTCAGGGCCTTTTGTTATTTTTAAAGCCAACTTCCACCTCTGATGTGGCCATTGATAAGCACACTTTGTCCCCTCCTTCATCCAAGCAATGAACCAACGATATTTCAGTTTGAGAATAATGACGAACCCACATGTACGATTCTGGAGTTATTTGTGTTTGCTGTTTTTTGTCAAGTATGTCAAAACGGGACAAACCCAGAGTCCGTTCTCTCTTAACAACATTTCCAACACTGTTATTAACACGTCGTTCAACGGAACATTGAGTGTTGTAGTGTTATAGCAAGCAATGGTTCTAGCCACTCGCCAAACCCTGTTTTCCCAGTGCATTCATACAGATAGGATTGCCTAGTTTGTGCTTAAACTCAGGCAGCACTGCTTGAAGGGAGTACACCGTGAGAGGCTTGCTAGGAGGTGAACTGTGGAGACGGTATGGCTGATGGTGGCTCCGGGTTAAGACTTAAGTAAGCCCTCTCTGCACAGTAGCAAACAGAGAAGGCCGATGAGGGTGAAAACAGTCATTAGTGCTCTATAATCAGGGACAATAATACACACACACACACACACACACACACACACACGTGTGTGTGTGTGTGTGTGTGTGTGTGTGTGTGTGTGTGTGTGTGTGTGTGTGTGTGTGTGTGTGTGTGTGAGAGAGTGTGGGTGCATGTATGTGTGTGTGTGTGTGTGTGTGTGTGCGCGTGTGTGTGCGCGTGTGTGTGTGTGTGTACATTCATGATTCTCACGGAGGTCCTTAGATTAGAAATCTTCCTCCCATAAACATACATAAAAATAAGGAAATCCCTGAAAGTGCTAAAGGTTAAACAATATAATTATCAAGACAACCTAATTTATCTATAGACACGTGTATTTTAATGCTGTGTTCGTCTTATGTTGAATGCAATTCATGTCGTTTATATAAAACCATATGGACATTTGAAAAACACCGGCAGTGATTAAAATGTGACAACACAAATTAAACATGCCATGCAAATCCACAAAATCAATTTCTAGTTGCACAAGCACAGATTTTTTTTATATTGCATTTGTTTTAACATAAAATGATAACCTGTCTTGTCTGCATAGCAACAAGTGTTACACAACTAAAAGTGTAATATGTCTGTGAAATCCTGAATTAACCCCATTAAGGAGCAGTCTCACACGGGGGGAGAGTTACTATCCTATACTGCCCTCATGTGGAGAAACATTCTCAAGGCACTAATTTATCTAAAACAAAACAAGAGCAATTCATTTTAATAAATCAAATAATATCTAACGATGAACGAAACAAAAATATTATATATTCTTGTATATTGCATCGCATGGATAATCACTACCAACATAAGTCGAATACCCTCACATGAAGTAACAGCACACCACGTCCCATTTCAACCACGAAAGAAGCTTAGAAAATAAAATATCTAGAATGGGTAATAGGTAATATAGTTACACTAACATTTATAGTTATATTATATAACATTATATAATATATCATATATATATTATGTATTATATATACAGTATAATAATATCTTACATTAATACAATATATAATAATATATATTAAATGTATATATATAATAATACACATGTAATATATGTATATACTTTATTATATAATTATATATATCTATAGTTAGTTATAGATCCAGCCGCCAGACGCCACTGACGAAACGCGAAAACGATACCCCCAGGTCCCCCAACATCCGGGCGCTCCAGCCGCTCCAGCCTCCTCTGAACCCGGGGACGGACGACGGTGGGCGGCGGATCACACCCAGCAGGCGCACCGATGACAGCTGTCAGCCGGGAACATAACCTCACATTCTGACGGGGGGAAACAACGTCGCATGGCTGTCTGAATCACCGGGGAAGAGGAGGACTTCAACCGGCGGGCCGCGGCACGCTGGACTTGGAGGTAGGGGGATACGGTCGGCTGGGAGCGGGGCGTGCGGCGTCCGGGGTCCGGCGGGTGTCGGGAGTAGCTGGGGTTAGCTTCCCAGGCTAACTGAGCTAATCGAGCTAATCAGCTAACGGATTTAGCTAGTCTTCTCCCCATCAAGAACACCCTCTGCGGTGTATTAGTGGGGTCACTATGGAGAAAGGGGGAATTGTGACTAGCATGGCCGACCACCTTTTTAATCTTAAATCCCAGATATGATTGTAAAAGTGCCTTGTTGTTACTTTCCAGGTGGACGTAGCTCGGTAGCTCGGCTAATTCACAAATTAGCCAGCTCACCTGATCTATCGTGTGTCCGTCGGGGCTAATGTTAACCGCCAGGCTATGTTTTAACAGCCTACTCATGGTGGGTTATGTGCACGCTGGACGTGTAGTGGGACGCCCATTGATTACGTGATATTTAGCAATAAGCAGGACACTAAATATAGGATGACCGAGGGGAAGGTTACGATCCCCCACAGAGGTAGGGCTGGTGTTTCAGCCCAAACACCCCATTATGGGGAGGGTTGTGTACATCTGGGCTGGATTCAAGTGAAAACCAGCGTTTGCTTTAACCATAATGTCGTGGGATCGACACATGGTCAACGATTTTGCTTTTTATCGGCAGTCGGGAGTTGGTAACCACTAACCAGTACCACTGTTTATTTGACACACCGACCCCCCGTGTCCCTGGCTCCTTATCGGGGCGTATTCCTGTCAAATCAGCCTCATGACTAAACCGCGGTTGTATTGATGTGTGCAATAACTGTTCCACACTAACCGATTGATTAGCCTTTCAAACCACTGCGATGTCGTTCTCTCATGAACTATATTTATAGATTACACTCGCATTGTGTTATGCTGACCGTCTCCAATGCCCCCAGCACCACACTCGATAGACCAGATCCTGGATGGCGTGAGAGTTCATCTTGTGTGTCACTTTTTACAGCTGGTTTATGTCAACCACAACTGTTTATGCAAAGCCTCCTACAGCGAGAGCAGTCAGGAATGAGTTACTATGGTGGTCTCCTCTTGCTGCAGAAAGGGAGTGATGGGATCAGGGTTAGGTCATACCCTACATAAGGTGAACATGTCCAGCTGTATTTAGCCCTGAAAGTTTACAAGGAAAAAGTTAATGTGTGCTGGCTTAGCTCTTCAATGCGTTTCTGTTTCGGAAGGCCTATGCATTTACCGAATAACGTTTTATAAAATTGAAATTGTAACTAATAATCGTGTTTGGTTTGTTTTCAGGTGCTGGGCCAACAGTTTTATCGTTTTGGTCTCAAAGCGGCGTATTGGTGCTGAAGGTTCCTGGGGCGCCATGGGGACACAAGGTACTGGGAGGAAGCGAGCCCCGGTGAGAGACCGCTTCTCGGCCGAGGATGAGGCCCTCAGCAGCATCGCTCGGGAGGTGAGTTCAGGTCCCTGCACAACCAGCCCATCCTGCTGCTCATCACTGATAAACATGCAATCGACACGGAAAATAATGTTTACATAATATCCGCCTCTTTTTAGTCTGCCGTTACCAGGGTAGCGGCGAAAACTAATAGATTGAATAAGAAAAATGCATCAATGATGTTCAGGCAGCTTGTGGCCCAGGAGATAGAGCGGGTTGGCGGTTAACCAGATCGTTGCTAGTTCGATCCCCTGCTCCTCCTAGCTGAGTGTCGAGGTGTCATTCTGCAAGACATCTCACCCTAACTGCTCCCGACGAGATGTCTGTCGCCTTGCATGGTGGACTCCGCTGTCTGCGTGCATGAATGGGTGAATGTTAGGCTATATTGTTAAGTGCTTTGAGTGGCCGCTGGTTAGAAAAGCACTGTATAAATGCAGTCTGGTCAAAGAATGGATGACCATGGAACAGGAGTTGAGCCGAAGGGTCCCTCAGGCCCACATTTTCACACACTGCTGGCCTTTGTTGGGCGATGGTCTTTCTGCTCATGACATGTGGATATTCAGGTTCTCTCTTCACTAAACACTGCTGCAGCCGGAGCAAGGGAGACAGCTGCTTTTGGGGATTGACTTGACTTGTCGTGATTTGGCTTTAGGAGGAGGAAGGAGGGGGGCGGGGGCGGCGTCAGAGAAAGCAATGTGAGGGAGACAACCTGGCCTGTGTTGACTTGCCTGGAGTAGATCATTCCGTTTTGTTACACACAGGGATGCCATTCCTTTGCTTTTCCCCAGACCAAGCGGATTGGTCGGTGTGGATCTGAGGCACAAATCACTCCCAATACATCCATGTTTTAATGTTGTGTTCGGGTGATTTTGTAAGACTGTTATTGTTGCTTGTCTCCGAGTGTCGGAGCCCAAGGGTTCCGGTTTCCCTCCCTGAAGCCTTCGTAAATCGTCTCACTCAGCTCCCTATGGCTGCCTTGATACAGTTAAAGAATGTTCCATCCCGGTCTGTCGCTCCGAGCCCCGTGCACTTGCACTCAGCGCAGGGCTCCATTTGCTCCCTTTATAGTCATGCAGGCCGATCATAGAAACATGAGTCATCGGCACCACCCAGTTGGTCTCTGAATGAATCAGTTTTTCTGGAATGAACCTCGTTGACGTTGGCTCTGCGCGTGTGCAAAAACGGCGGGCATTAGCTCAGCCCGGAAACCTCAGACACTTCCCCACTTTCCAATATAGTGCTGTGAAACGTAGCAACTTTCTAATTTCTATCGTGGGTTATTCATGCCCGGCCTCGAGTGGTGAGAGCGAGTTCTGCTGGTGCTTGGCACAGACCACGGCAGAGAAAGCTGTTGAATTTGAGCCCTGCCCTCCATAGCCTTGCTTTGGAGGACACTTGCCTTACCGTCATTCTAAAACATTAGAATCCCCTCACATCATGGCCGACATTAGGATCTGATGGTGTTTGATGGTAATCAAGGCTGTCTTGGCCCAGTACCACTCTTGTTTGTGCAGAGTTGGACGCCTGCACTCATGCAGTGTATGATTTAAACCCTGAGCTGTGAAATTGACACTTGTACATGTTCTGTTTGGCTGCGGCCTCTGCTGTTTGACACTTTACTCCAGACCAGGCCTCAGTGATAAAGTGTTTTAAACTAGTTACGTAATGGCTATTTCAGCTTATATAATAGTCTACTCACACATTTGAGAAGCCTGCTGACCTGGTTAATGATCAAATCAGTCAAAGATCAGATTGTAAGGCTTGATACTGTCAGTACATGTATTGAAGCCAGTTAGCTGGTTATATGAAAGGCTATATTGATCAAATATTGTCATGGATATATAATGTAAATACTGGGCTTTCAGTAACAGACATTATCCTCCAATGTTACAGTAGTGTGACATTGTTATTGGCATACGAATAAGGTTTCCATGTACCACATGGATCTGATAGTCTTCTATCAGATGGGCAGTTCCAAGAAAGGCACCTAAATGTGAGAGGACAATGGGAGGATTTGTATAAAGACTCACCAAAGCAAAGAGTCTTCTGAGCAGCGCATTTCTCATGTGCTACAACTAAAGGGAATGACTGTTCTTTTAGTCCAAATGAAATCATAACAGAGACACGGTTGGCAGTATGCGGCATGTATAAATACTCCCACACGCATCGGCACACTGAGTCACGGCGCCCAGGGAGAAGGAGGTGCCAGCGTCCCTGATGCATGGCGGTGATGGAGGTGTGTGATGGTGCACTTCTGGCTCTGCTCAGATTCCACCCCCCCCCCCCCCGAGCCCCCCCGGTCCCGGGCCCCATGATGAGGGCGCTGTGAGAGCTGCAGGCCTAGCAGACAGAGCTATAGATAGAGGCCGAGACGTCGGACTCAGCTGTGCTGCTGTGCAGAGGAGGTCACACGGTCGGACAGGTGCAGGGAACACAGGCCCACTGCCACCGCCGCTCCCCGCCGGCTGTCTGCTGGTTGGGCTGACACACACACACACACACACACACACACACACACACACACACACACACACACACACACACACACACACACACACACACACACAGGTATACATACACACACACACACAGGTATACATACAGACACACACACACACACAGGTATACATAAACACACACACAAGTGTACAAACACACACTTAGGGACACACACAGGCACCCCAACCCCGCTCCCCTAGGGCTGCAGTCTGTCTCCGGGACGGAAGACAGACAGACAGACAGACAGACAGACAGACAGACAGACAGACAGACAGACACACACACACAACTTGTTTCCGTCTCATCCCTGTACATGGCCATAGAAAGCAGGTCCTGTTTTTTGTGCCCACCACAGTAGCCAACCACCCTTAGGACAGGGTATTGACATTTTGCTGCTCACTGATGGTTACTGAGTATGGCGACACTTCCACCTGACTGATGATTGTTGGTTCTTGCTAGTGGGATGTCATTCTGAAAACACACATGGAATGCACAAGGTAGCACCAAGTGCTTTCCAAGTTTGGTTTGGTCATAGAATTGATTCTTCTATCATGAAAATCGCTATGTTCAATACCAGTAAGCCATCTCATTATGAACTGATTAACTCCTCTTTTGTGCAGACAGTGAAGCCATGGCTAAAGGTTTCTGAATGACAACGTAACCTAATTAGCCAACAGGACTTGTTGTGTTTGAAGCCTGCTTTGTCCTTTCTAAACCTCCTGCAGCAGAACGGAGTGCCCTCTAGGACGTGGTTTCCCTCATCTTGGATCTCATATAAAAAGGCGTGGTTTTATCTTGCCTTTATGACTGTTGAAGGCAACCGTTTCCGTGGACGCCAATTGCTAAAGTTGAATCGTAATCATTATGACTCAACGTTTGCAACGTTTACAACGTTTTTGTTGTGGGTAAACAAAACCAATTAAGGTGACTTCTCCACATACAAGCGAGACAAAGAGCACCAACAACACAACTTTGGACCATTCCCAACAGGAACAGCCCACGGCCAAACATGCCCTGCACTTTGGCAGCCCTGATAAGCCTTCACTGGAATTCTGTCCCCAGTTGTCAGCAGCGGCCAGATACTGATAGGAAATGCCCAGTATTTATGGCCCCACGCTCCAGGGGAAGATAAAGAGGATGAGCTGTGTGGGGGAGTCATTGTGGCATTGTCTTTTACAGGCGGAATGTTTAGTTTAAAAAAGGCATTAATGCTAATGGAGACCAGTGGACGAGGAAGGGCTGAGCAGAGTCCTGCTGACAGCAACCCCCTGCAGGCTGAGTACTGTCAGGTCTGGTTTGTATCAGACCCCCCCCCCCCCCCCTGCTGCGATTCCCTTTACATTTGGGGCATTTAGCAGACACTTTCATCCAAAGCGACTTACAAAGGTTAATACACACATTGACACACCAACGACGGTGTCGGCAATGCAAGGCGAGAGCTAGCTTGTCGGGAGCAGTGTAGGGTGAGGTGTCTTTCTCGGGGACACCTCAACACTCTAGCTAGGAGGAGCCGGGGATCGAACGAGCAACCTTCCGTTTGCCAGCCAACCCGACCTCCTGAGCCACATGCCGCCGCGGGTGGGTACTGTAGGGTCTTGCTTGGATCAACCCCCCACTGCTGTGTTTTCCTGGAAAATGAGCTCCCCTGTTCATCCTGGCCTTGACTCAGCACAGCAGGGGGCCGGTGGCGCAATGGGTCTCGCTTCTTGTCCCTTCCTCTCAGGAAAGATTGATGAGGCACGAGGTGTTGATAAAAGACCTCGTAAAAAAAAAACGGTCTGTTCTCCATTCTGGGTTTATGCGCTACTTTTGCTTGAGTGCATGAGTATTCTGCTCGTTGAAACCAGTGCCATAACTTTGCTCTTTTTAACTGTTTACTGGGCGAAATGAGGCCATGTCGAAGCCCAGTTTACCCAATCGGATTCTGTTTGTTTGTTCGTTCACCATTGACATCCCCCCCCCCCCAAACCCCCCCGCATGGGGTCCTAACATGAGCCTCCCTGGAGCTGATGCTTAGCACATGTTGTTGCTGGTGATGGTGAGCCATCCCAGGCCCTCTGGTTGTTGCTCTGCAGTATTCTGGAGCTGTGACTCAGCCAGGGCAAACGGTGCTGTATGCTCTTGTCAGTCAATGTCTGCAGTTCATTACACTCTGATGTATTGCGAGGCTGTTGTTCAAGAAAGGAATCCCAGGGATGAAAGGATACATGACTCCTGACAGAAGGACAGCATCTTTGGTTTTGTGTGTCGGCTGTGTGATGATGACCATGGCTATCGTAGTAGTATTACAACTTTTATTAGTAGCATTCATCCGACTATATGGAAATCTCCAGTAATATTGTTCAAGATAGTGATGGAAATATAATGTAAATACTGGGCTTTCAGTAACAGACATTTTCCTACAATGTTACAGTAGTATGACATTGTTATTGGTGTAAGAATAAGGTTTGGATGTACAACATAGATCTGATCTAGTCATTCTGGGGGGCAGTTCCAAGGAAGGCACGTAAATGGGAGGATAGGAGAATTTGTATAAAGAATGTATCAGCAAAGCAAACAGTCTTTTTGCTGTGCAAGTGACATTGAGCAGCCCACTGTAGCTCATGTTTGTCAAGGGGCTGCTAAAAGGCCAGGTTAATGTGCGACAAACTAAAAACTCAAACCAACTATGCATACTTTGACTAAGCACTCAAAAATAAGTCAGAAACTAATGTGTTCATACGTCTCCCATTCACCCTCAGCCTGTGTCATCATTGCCTTCCAAAACGTTTTCCTTACACCATTATTCCTATTGCTTTGCACATTGTGGTCCGGTTGCCTTGACGACGGAGAGCCCTCCAGTTTCCACGCGCGGCTAACCGTGTGTGTGTGTGTGTGTGTGCACTCTCTCCCTCCTCAGGCGGAGGCCAGGCTGGCGGCGAAGAGGGCCGCGCGGGCGGAGGCCAGGGACATCCGCATGAGGGAACTGGAACGGCAGCAGAAGGAGGTAAGACCCAGCGAGCGGAACGCCGAGCCACCGAGCGGCCCAGCTAACCACTGGCCACTGTCCCTGCGAGGGCCAAGACATGGCGTCACTCCTCCTGCTCTTAATATAGGCCACGGCGGAGACCTCCGCCAGGTCCCTCTCAGTGTGCGTTTGATTTTCCCTCCCCGGTCCAGTATAAATACGGAACCCAGCGTGTATACACACAAAGGAAAGTCTGTTCCACCGCGAGGATCTCATTTGGGCTGGAGGGTGTCTAGTGATTCCTTAAGATGGAGCAAACAAATCAGGCCTCCTTCGGCTGTCCTTGGCTACGAAACATTTCCATAGCTGCCGGTTTCCCCCCCCCCCCCCCCGTGTTAATTCTCTAGCTTCTCCAGTCATACTCTCTCTCAGTCTCTCCCCCTCTCTTTTCTTCCGTTTTATCCTCCACGGCAGTGTCTCCAAACCAGTGTGTCCCTTGAGGGCGATCTAGGTGGGCCTAGGCTTGTTTCCCTTATCGAGTCATTCTTCCAAGTAATGCAATTCACTTTCAATTAGGGCTGGGTTAAAATATCGATTCATCAATGCACTGCAATTTATTTGTTCTCGATTCAATTTCGATTCAGAACTCTTTTGAAATCGATTATTTCCATTAAAAGCATACTCAGTCATTGTATCTAGAAGCGAGTATGCCTAAATGTACATGCCCTTTTACATTTGTCCATGTTATGATTGTTACTTTTATGCTGCAAGTTTAGCTCAACAACAACACTATACAATGGTGTATTCCATTTTTGATTGTTAAAACACAATGAACTTAATTTTGAAATAGTTCATTCTAAATAATATTTTGGTATTTTTGTCATCTGCAAGTATTATTGAATCGATATCGAAGCAATTGGATCAATATCAAATCGAATCGATATCGAATCAAGACCTAAAGAATAAAATTGAATTGTGAGGTACCTGGAAATACCCAGCCCTACTTTCAATACAATATTATTATTCATTCATTATTTACTCATGAGTCTCCACGTGACACTGGTTGTGGACAGTCTGCCGTGTGTAAATCGATGCCAACATTGCTAATAACCCAGTATCTCTAATCTGGTCCTACCCGAGCTGAAATTCGTCCTAACAAATGTTCTGTGCCTTTTAAGTTAGTTGTCCTTGTGTTTCTGGTTGGGAGCGCGGTGTGCCCAAACTCCTGAGAGGTTGGAAACCACCGCTGTGTGGTGTTCAGAGCGTCACAGGGGAAAGATCAATATGTGCTATCACTCCGCTCTCAGTGTAACTTTGGAACAGTGCTCCGGTTCTTCAACCCTGTGTGGTGACCGATGAGGTAACCTCTTTGTTCCACAGAGAGTCAACAGTGGAGCTGGTTTCCCTTTCTCTCCCTTCCTGGACACTCCTGACATGACTTGTGTACTTTAGACATCACCTGACGCAGCGAAAGTATGATTCACTGTGTGTGTGTGTGTGTGTGTGTGTGTGTGTGTGTGTGTGTGTGTGTGTGTGTGTGTGTGTGTGTGTGTGTGTGTGTGTGTGTGTGTGTGTGTGTGTGTGTGTGTGTGTGTGTGTGTGTGTGTGTCCCCGCTCCACACTGTCTCTTCTACCTGTCTCTATCCAGCTCCCTTACCACTCTTCGTCTGGAAGTGGGGGCCGTAAATGGGGTCAGATCCACCAGTGGATGGTAGGTCCTGGGGGGTCGGGGAGCAGCTCGAGCTACCCCCCCCTCCTCGCTGTGTGGCTGTTTGCTGTACTAAAGACCCGCTTGACTGGCAATGGCCAGAGTAGAACGGACTCACTTTAACAGCACTTTAGCTCCCTGGCAGAATGCCACTGGGCTCTGTTTGTTTTGGATACGGTGTGTCTGCCTGCCTGTCTGTCTGTCTGTCTGTCTTATTATAAGAGACTTTGTGACTAGACTGCATGGTTTTTAAAGATGCGGAGAGAAAGAGTTGTTTCAAATAACCAGTTTGAGTTCTCGATTGCCGTTGGCGTGAGATGGTGGTGGAGTGTTAACACACCAGAACTAAGTTCTGTTGCTTTTTGAAATGAGAAAAACGACCCGCTCCCTTGAACTTGACGTTGTGACTAAACACCTGGCTTGTTTTTGAAATCAACTGTGTTGTGAACATGCTCTGCATCGTTGGCATGGGTTTGGCTTTACCCTCCGTCTGGTTGGAGCTATTGGGCTTCATGCATTCAGTCTTGGCCTCCTGTGGTCCTCACCTGTGGTCCTTACTTGTAGTTCTCCTCTCCTCCAGGCCGACACTGAGAAGGCCAGCACCACCACTAGTAGTAGTCGGTATAGCGGCTATCAACGGCGGGTCGGTATCCCCTGTCCTCTCTTCTGCCTGTTCCTTCTCTCTCCTCTTTCTTTATCGTTCGCCCCTCTCTCTCCTCTTACTTATCACTCGCCCCTCTCTCTGTCCTTTTTCTTATCATTCATCCCTCTCTTTCCTCTCTCTCCCCTTTCACATCATTCACCCCCCTCCAGGTCCCTTGTTCATAACGACTCTCTCTGTACTTTCCTCCTCCACGTCTCCCTCTCTCCCCCCCCCCCGTCCACAGGGCCTGGACGATGACCTCATGTCGGTCCGCAGCTACAGGGTGTGTACATATGGGCATCATGAAGTAGACAGGCTGGTCCGCTCTAATGAAGACTGTGTATTGTGAGCCATGTGAGAAAGGCCTCTATGTTTGGTGGACTGGTGCGCCAGTTGAAGAGAAAGTGTTGATGGGGTTTCTGTACAATGTGCTCACCTTTTTAGAAGCTTGAGCCTCATGTTTTCAATCTTCATTTCTGTTCTCGATCTCAAGTCCACGTCTTCTTCGGTGCGAGACCTAAGCTCTCAAAAGAGATCTGAGAGCAGGTCCAGTTCCCATAGGAAAGACCTCTTGGTAGGTTTCTGAGTTTCTGCATGCGTGTGTGAGGGCATGCATCTTCTTCAATAAAAAGTGATGATGATAATCAACCGCGTATGTTTTAGTAGTTTGAAGGCGATGGCGGCCCGCTTTGTATAACACCATGATCATCTGCAGGTTTGCAGCTTTTGTTACAACCACTTTATGCACAGCCCACTTTAGTTAGTTACAATAAAAGACACACTGTAGTCAGACGCTGGTTGTATAATGGGTTGATGGATGGCGTTGTTAAAGCGTAGGCTTTTGATACATAACTGTATAATGAGTTGCTGATAACCAAGCAGAGAAAAAGCAGGATTTCCTTCATTTTAATGGCGATACATTTCACATCGCACACATTTTCTTCAGGCTGTTCTTGGTACTTTCATCCAATGTTATGCGTGAGGTGCCGAAAGATTAACCTTCCCCAAATATTTTCAACGCAAGATAAACCATTATAATCGTCGTCGTTCTGTTACTCATACAGTAGACTGTAGGCTTCTAACAAAAATATGAACTGTTGTTTTTCCAAATTATGATTTGTAGCATGAAGCACAAATCTCACAGCATGCTGAAAGTCAGACTCGAGTGCACCAGATGTTGAACCTTCCATGGTCAACACTCTCTCTCTCTCTCTGTCCCTCGCTCTCTCTCCAGTCCGACAGCCTCTCCACCACGTCTGGGCTGAAGAGCTCCCGCTCCACTGTATGTATCCGCGCTACGTGCTTCACGCTTCCTGCTAGGCCATTGTCTCTATAGTTCGCGTTGTGCTGACGTTGGTGTTTTGTGTCTCCGGCGTGGGGCAGAGCTCTGTGTACAGTGACCTGCAGGGCCATAGGAAGGCCTCGTCCATCAGCTCCTCCTCCTCCAGGAAGGATCTGCTGGTCAGTGTTTTCCCATCCCTGTTCCCCTGTTCCCCCGTTAGCATATGAGCCTCCCGCTGCTAGAATCGATGCTACAGAGCTTCTTTACTTTCACCGTTGATGGAACAAGAGTCTGTGTTGCTTTAGCGCTCCACTGCATAAGGATTGACTAAGAATGAATGTCTTTAGGAGGTGTGTGTGTGTGTGTGTGTGTGTGTGTGTGTGTGTGTGTGTGTGTGTGTGTGTGTGTGTGTGTGTGTGTGTGTGTGTGTGTGTGTGTGTGTGTGTGTGTGTGTGTGTGTGTGTGTGTGTGTGTGTGTGTGTAACCTGTCTCATCTGTTGTGTTTGGGGCTCTTCCTAGACTGGGCTGTACCACGATCAGAGGAAGTACAGCAGCCTCACCGCCAAGTCCAAAACTCCGTCTTCCATCAGCTCATATCAGCCAATGACCTCATACCAGCCTATGACCTCTTATCAGCCCCGGGTTGGTGCTCCCACACCCAGCCCCTACACACAAACGCACAAACGTACTCATAGACATGTACACACATGAACGCACACACAAGGTAGACATGCACACTCAAACACATGCACATACACGCACATGCACGCCAGACACATGCACACACGTATTACACACACATGCACATACACACACGCAATTGCACACGCATAAACGCACAGGGCAGTCTCACTTCTACTGCTTCTCATCCTGGGTTGACTCATCAACATTATAAACTTTACCCAGCCCAGAGAACGTCTATCTTTATCGCTCGGGCTTAACGGCAATAATAAATCTCTACGGTTGTATCAGGAGTTTATGGCTGGTGTACTGCATCAGTCTCCTAGACACACTGTCCGTCTCACGGCAGACGTAAGGGTTAATGCAGCTGTGCTGTACAATATCCACTCTAGAGCCTAGCGATAAAGAGAGACTGTCTGCCCGACGATTTGAATCCATGCAAAGGTCTCCAGTGCATATTTGCCCAAAGCCTCGTAGATAGATTAGAAACAGGGATCTCACATTCACACACACACACACACACACACGCACCCAGTGGCTGCACATCCTAATCCCACTGCAGGTCAGACCCAAACCGCCTTCTCCCACTCTTCAACTCCTGAACCTTGACCTTTCGCTGCCCCGTCCACCTCCAGGTCTCCACCAACTCCACCACCGCCGCCGTCACCACCACCCCCTCCTCCGCCTCCACCACCGCAGGCTCAGGCCTGGCCCGTAGCTACAGCATGGTCAGTCCACGGCATCGTGCCAGACCCCCCAACCCACCCCGCAGCATGACTCTAGTTACCCTTTTACAAGTTAACCCCCCCCCTGACAGCCCCTGAAACCACCAACCACACCCCCCTGAAACTCGCGCAGACATAGCATTAGCACGTCCATATCACATTGGATGCCTGGGCCCGTGTGCGGCCGGCTATATTTAGCTCTCGCACACCCTCGGGGCACTTGGTGTGGGGCCAGGGAGTAGTGTTGCTCCTCACGGAGGCCGGGGCCTAGTGGCAAACCGTTTACTTTCTCTACCCCACCCTCCCTTGCAACACTGACATAAACCGGGCGAGAACCAGGAAGCGGGCTTTGTGTTTGACTCTCGCTGCCTGAGGAAGAGAAGACTGCTGACTGTGGGATTCATGCCGCCCTCTCTGATACTGTGCTCCTCCCCCCCCCAGGCCTCAGTTCACGATGACGCGGGCGTCTATGGCTCAGGCTACAGTTCTAAGGCTGTGAGTCTCTCGTGTGTGTCTGTGTGTGTGTGTGTGTGTGTGTCCAGCAAGCAGCCTCTCCACTATATCACTACCTCTGACCCGATGTGCGACCTCATTCTAACAGTGTACCATCCTCCACCCTCCACCACCTCCTCCACCCTCCACCACCTCCTCCACCCTCCACCCACCCCACCCTCCACCTCCTCTCCCACCCCACTCTCCACAGCCCTCTGAGTACAGCTGGTCCGCCCGCAGCAGCCCTGTGGTGAGGTCCCTCCACCCCCGCCCTGCATGTCGTCTGCCAACCCCCCCCCCCCCCAACACACACACACACACACATACTCACTCACTCACTCACTCACTCACTCACTCACTCACTCACTCACTCACTCACTCACTCACTCACTCACTCACTCACTCACTCACTCACTCACTCACTCACTCACTCACTCATCCTCACATGCACCTCCCACACCCACACATGCAACACCGCTACACACACCCTCACCATGCCCTCGGTCTCCACCAGAGACCTCATCTCCAACATGTGCACCAGAACGTGATGAGCTATCTCGGACCTGTCCCTGTATACGGCATGGTGTTTGTGGCAGTTTGAGTAGAGATACCATGATGCTGCGAAGGCAACTGTACAGGGAACAGCAGAGAGCCCCGTCTGTCCCGGGTTATGGACGTACATCCTAATATAATCGCATGAATCGGGAACTGCACCCTACAGGGCATCGTCCTCATCGGTGTGACCCAGTTATTGCTCTTGCGTGTGTGTGTGTGTTGACGGGGAGAGGACCCTCACTGTGTGTGTTGTTCCCCATCAAGTCCTCAGACGATGACTCGGTCAGCACGGTGTCCCAGGACCGCTACAGCCGAGGCCGCAGAGACAGTGTGGTGAGGCCCCGCCCACTATCCTCATCATCAGTTCACTAGGCACCGCCCACTGTCGACCCACTAGTTGATGATGCGTTAGTTGGTTATGTCCTACCATTTGCTAGCTGGTGCGCAGTGTTGCTGTGATTTTAGCGCAATGGGTCAATATGGCGTACAGGCTTTTTTTCGCTGTTTTTCATGAACTTTTTCATTGCTATTTCCTACTTTCTATATCTTCTCCTTCACTGCTCTGTCACCTTTTTCTTGTCTTCATGTCTTTCCCCAAATGTGTGTGTGTGTGTGTTTGCGCGTAAGTGTGTTTGCCCGTGTGTGTGTGTGTGTGTGTGTGTGTGTGTGTGTGTGTGTGTGTGTGTGTGTGTGTGTGTGTGTGTGTGTGTGTGTGTGTGTGTGTGTGTGTGTGTGTGTGTGTGTGTGTGTGTGTGTTTGTGTGTACGTATGGCCCGGGCTCTCGTGTGTATGTGCGTGTGTGCGGGCTGTTGTGTGTGTGTATGTGTGTTGTGGGCTCTCATGTTTGTGTGTGTGTGCGCGTGTGTGTGTGTTGCGGGCTCTCGTGTTTGTGTTTGCGTGCGTGTGTGTGTGTGTCACGGGCTCCCGTGTGTGTGTGTGTGTGTGTGTGTGCATGTGTACGGTTGCGTACGTGTGGTCTGGCCTCTCGTGCACCGAGCAGTCCTCGGACTTCTCTGACATCAGCGAGTCGGCGGCGGACTACTTCAGCCGCTCCAACCGCCGGGGCAGCGTCGTGTCCGACCTGGACGATCTCAGCATCCCCGACCTGGACTTTGTAAGTGGCCTGACCCCGAGGGCCGTGTGACCCATGACCCTGGATGACCTCACTAACATATGGCCAGCATGACTGCCTTGGACGATCGACCCCCAGAGTGGTTCCTACTAAAACAGAGTTCAGGGTTCTGCTGTCCCCTTATGGACGGGACAGGGGTGGCATGTGGCTCAGGAGGTGGAGCGGGTCGGCTGGTAACCAGAAGGTTGCTGGTTCGATCCCCGGCTTCTCCTAGAGTGTCGAGGTACCCCTTAGCAAGACACCTCACACTAACTGCTCCTGGCGCTGTCGCCCTGCATTGTTGACTCCGCATTCGGGGTGTGAATGTGTGCATGAATGTGTGAATGTCACAAAATAATGTAAACCACTTTGAGAGGCCAATGGTTAGAAAAGCGCGGTATAAATGAGGAAGAAAAAGGAAAAGACACCCGTGTTGGTGTTTGTTGTGTGTGCTGTGTGTTGTTGTGTGACGGCATGGTGTTGAGGGAGTCAATCGTGTCCCTGTTTTCCTAATCAAGTGTGTCTGGACTTTGAGCCGGTCTGCTCTGCTTGTTGAGTTCAGAGCCGCTCTCCCATCGAGCGACCGACCCTGACCTCCATCACGATTTAACTCCTCGATTAACCACAGCTCCGCTTCTAAAGGAACCACCGGATCCACGGGAAGAGACCGTCTCCGTCCTCCACGCACGGGCCACCTCGGTCCAACCTGTTCCCTTAAATCCATCTTACTCATTGTAGTTTTGTGTCTCTCTCCAGCTGGACGACAAATGTGACAAGACCTTCCCAGACTACAGCCGGGTAAGAGACCAATCCATTCCGTTCAGCCAGCGGCACTCATGACCTCACCAAGAGTCACTTTTATTTATCTTATCTTAAGTACACAAGAGTAAAATTCTTGGGCTTGGTTCCTCAACAGTCACATAGCAGCAACAATACAAGATAAAGTAATAAAGATAAGTTAATAAAAGTGTTTAAAAAATAAATACAAATATGTAAAAAATAAGTAGCATCAATAGATCGCAAATAATAATAAATAAAGTAAAGTAATAATAAGTAGAAAAACTAAAACAGTGGTAATAATATGTATGTATAGTGATGATGTGTATAGTTGATTCATTTCCTGTGTGCCTTTCTAACCCCCCCCCTCGTGTTCCCCCAGCCTTCGTCGCGGTGCGCCACCCCCAGCCTCTCGGCCGCCACCCTGGCCTCGCTGGGGGGCACGTCGTCCCGGCGGGGCAGCGTGGAGGCGGGCGCCGTGGTCGACCCCGACGCCAGTATGAGCGAGCTCCGGGTAAGGTGGCCGCGCCCTCCAACACACCCCCGGGTTACGGTCGTCTTTAGTGGCACTGCACAGAGAAGAAGAAGCGCAGTTCAGCAGCAAAAGTAATGCAATACAAGTAGTAATGTGCAGAATGAGGTATGATGTGAATACGGTGGATACACAGTGGACCTTGTTTGGTCATTGTAATATACTTCTACCCCTTCTAGTGTACTACTAGAATACTACTCCCCGCTTCAAGGATTTAGACTTATTCACCTTGACCATGTTCTGGCATTGTAATATAATGATTTTGTTTCAATGCTAACCATTGACTGTTGCAGGCCGTCAATGGGCTGTTTATTTCATGCAATCACAGTTCCAGACTTTAAGTCAACATGAACTAATCAGATGGTAGAATGAAGTCACTCAACGTATCCGACTTTCCTTTTTAAAGGGTGTCGCGTTGAGCTAGGGGAGCATGCCGCCATTCACTGGGCTACGGGTCTGCACTAATGCGTACCGGGTCCGCGACCTCGCCGTCTTCCTCCTGCGTTGGAAGCCTCCCGTGCCTACTGAGGCCGTCCGCCACGCTGCTGTTTTCCTCTGTGTGTTTGTCGAGGCCCCATAACCTTTCCTCCCTGTCAGAGCAAGTCCTCCCGTGTCCGGGGGCTCAATGTGTTGAAGACGGTACTGGCTCTCCTTTCTCTGCCTGGTCCGTATTCAAGCCTCTCTCCTTCCCTCCCTCCCTCTCTCCTCCTCCTGCTCCTCGTCCGCCACCTCTCCCGTCTGCCCGCCAGGATATCTATGAGCTAAAGGACCAGATTCAGGATGTAGAGGGGAGATACATGCAGGGCCTTAAGGAGCTGAAGGTAGTCGGGACGCGATCCCTCCAGCATGTGTTTTCTGTGTAGAACCCTCTAATGGCCTACCGCTTCCAACCTCTCTACTCTACAACCCCTGCACACGTTTCCCCCCCCACCCCTCAGACTGTGAACCCTGACCTCTACTGCCCCCCACCCCCCCCCCCTAGTCTGTGAATGGCCTGGCTTCCCTTTGGTCCTCACTTTGCATGATCTTCCTAACCTGCGTCTGAGTGTGTAAACCGATAGCAGAAGTCCTAATGATGCTGTGAGTTCGAGGAACCGACGACTGGCGTTCTCACCCCTATTGAATGACGTGTGAAGTGAAGCATCTTATCACAGCGCCTGACTCACGGCCTGCACCTCCCAGGGTCACCACCCACCAGCGTTTTGACTCTCCCTTTGTCTCACCTGTGTTTACTGTTGAATGAGCGTTCAAAGGTTAACCCTCTATAGTAAGTGCACTTATGTTTCTTGTTACTTGGTAGACCAGGGTAGTGGACTCGCACACCTGACACCCGAGTCCTGTACTTGTACTTGGTAGAGCACAGCCGGGGTGGGACTCTAGCGTCTCGCCTCAATGGTTTCTTTCCCCCCTTTCCTCCACCACTGCACCACCACCACCACCTTTTTCACTCGGTTCCCTGTTGGCCTGGTTCTATTCCACATGGAGAGGGCATGAGTGGGTCTGCTTGGGATGGACTGATGGGGAAAAGAACCATTCCTCATAGAGAACTGAAAAACTCCCTCCACCCCCTCCCATAGACACTATTAATGAAGAGGTGGAGCTTCCAGGTTCAGGAGGTTTGGAGCGCGCCCCCCCCCCCTCCACAGGAACTAAAGAATGTGTGGGGAGGGGGAAACGCCACAGAACCACTCTGAATCTGGATCTTCCCCCGTGTGGTTTAACCTACGACCTTCTGTCTAAACTCGTCGTTGACAGCACACCTGGCCCCCCCCCCTCCACCTCCTCCAACCCCTCACCCTCCTCCACCCAACCCTCCACCTCCTCCACCCAACCCTCCACCTCCTCCACCCCACCCTCCTCCTCCACCCAACCCTCCACCTCCCCCACCCCAGCCTACCCACCTCCTCCTCCGCCCCTCCACCTCCCCCATCTCACTCCACCCTCCACCTCCTCCACCCGACCTGACCCCACCCTCCACCTCCCCCACACTCTTCCTCCTCCACGCCACCCTCCTCCTCCTACACCCACCTCCTCCTCCCCCACCCCACCCTCCACCTCCACCCCGACCCACCCACCACTTCCTCCCCCACCCAATCTACACCTCCTCCACCCCACCCTCCTCCTTCTCCACCCCACCCTCCACCTCCTCCTCCCCCACCCCACCCTCCACCTCCTCCTCCTCCCCCACCCAACCTACACCTCCTCCACCCCACCCTCACCCCACCCTCCACCTCCTCCTCCACCCCACCCCACCCTCCAACTCCTCCTCCCCCCCCCCCCCCACTCTCCACCTCCCTCACCCTCCTCTGCGGCCAGGTGAGCTGCAACACCCCCCCCGCTCCGCCTAACCTCTCCCTTCCCTCCAGGAGTCTCTGTCGGAGGTGGAGGAGAAGTACAAGAAGGCCATGGTGTCCAACGCCCAGCTGGACAACGACAAGGCCAACCTCATCTACCAGGTGGACACGCTGAAGGACGTGGTGGAGGAGATGGAGGAGCAGACCTCCGAGATGAAGAGGGAGCTGGAGGACAAGTCCAAGGTACGAGGCATCGCCCCGAGGCGTGAGAAGGCCCTCCCCTCCTGGGGGGGCCCCAGAGCCAACCAACGTTGCCGTGCCAACCAACTGATGCCAACCAACTGGCGTCAGTTGTAATAATTGTCATACGTTTCACATTTCATGTATGTCACATAACACGTTACACATGTCATGTGTCACATGACGCGTTATACATGTCATATATGTAAAATGACCCGTTATACATGTCACATGTGTAACATGACTCGTTAGACATGTCACACCGCCCGCTGTGACCTGTGGCTGTGCGCCTAGCCCCGCTGGCCAGACCCACAGCCTCCTCTGTGCTCAACCTCCTCCTCCTCCTCCTCCCACAGGAGCTGGAGCGGCAGAAGCACACGTGTAACGTCCTGCAGCACAAGCAGGAGGAGCTGAAGGAGGGCATCCGCCAGCGGGACGAGCTGATCGAGGTACGGCCGCCGGGGACACGAGCCGCGCAGGGGCGTGAGACGGGTGGACGGGCGGACGGGCCACAGGGCTGCCCTGCCCGGAGACGCTCAGGCCCAGGCCTCTCACCCACCCCTCTCTGTTTAGGCCCCTCCTACCTCCTCCGGCCTCACTACTTCTATCTCAACTGATTTCCATGTTCAGTCCTTCCATGTTCAGACTTTGCCATCTAAAACTCTTTCCCCAAGTGAACCGGTTTCCCCATCTCCGTCCCTCTCCATCTCTCTCTGTCTCTCTCCCACCCCTCGGTGTCCTCTCCTCCTCCTCTGTGTTTGATGGTTTCATTCTGTTCCTCCTGGTGCGGTGCCGCTGTGTCTGTGACGACGTGTTCCTCCTCCTCTTCTCTCTACGCCCAACCCCCCCCCCCTCCGCCTCTCCTCTCCAGACGAGCCAGCAAACGCAGGCTAAGTTAGATACGTTGACCAGGGAGGTGTTTGACCTGCAGGAGACCATAAACTGGAAGGACAAAAAGATCGGGGTAGGAGGCTCCTCCGGGGCCGCACTCCCCCCCCCCCCCCCCCCCCCCCCAGTAGAGAGGCCGCGGTCGGCTTGTAACCGCATGGAGGACGGGCCACCAGGACAGACGGGGGTCTCCTCCCCCTGGTTGCCTGTTCCGTTGACCCATGCTTGATGAACCCCCGCTTGGACACGCGTGTGCTTACTTTGCGCTTGAGCCAACGTAAAGCTAGTGCATCCCGTTTGTAAAACACAAGCACAGTGTGCTGATAAGAACCATCACCCATCACGCCTCTCATCGATGAACTATCCATCACGCCAAACCGTAGGTTTGCAGGGGATTGATTGATGAGAAGTGAAGTCATCAAGTCGGTCCAATCGGATGGATACGTTTTTTTTTAATAATAATTAATAACACTGGAATGCATTCACGCGCACACATTCGGGGTCTAGTGGATGTCACGCCTGAGAGAGGGCGATGGACCAGATCTCATACTGCTGGTGCACCACGGACACCCTTAGTCAGTTAGTGGACCAGCCTGTAGTCAGACACCCCCCCCACTTTGTTTTGATTGCTGTGTAAATAGTTAACATTGCATCGCTCACATCCCCTAAACAGATAGGTTTGGATTTTGGCTTCTAAAAATTTTTTTGTGGATGGAAATAATTTGGTACGGAAGCAAGAGACCGTCTGTGTGTACATTAGGAACGTTAATCCACTTTAAAAGCATCTTAAGGTCTCATGCACGATAAACTCAAACCTCTTAACAGAGTGTGATATCCACGGCATGGAGGACTTGAGCTTCTCTCTCTATTTTAAAGTCCTGCCTGAGACCATCAGTTCCTGTGTAGTTTAGTTTTCTGCACCTCCCTCTTGCAACCCTTCCTATGATCCTGTCTTCCAACGTCTGGCATGCTCTCGCTGTCTCTCCTCTGTGTGTGTCCGGTGTGTTGCACGCTGTTGCCATCGGCCCTGCATGCACACACACTGTGGAGCTGTCAGTCCATTCTTGTCCATCCAACTTTTTCTCCTGCTTCTCTTCTTCTCTTGTCTCTCTCTCGTCTCTCCTCTGTCTCCTGCTCTGGCCCCCGGTGCCCCTGGCCAGGCACTGGAGAGGCAGAAAGAATACTTTGATTGCATTAGGAATGAGAGAGATGAGCTCAGAGATGAGCTGGCTGACATCAAGGCCACGGCCAAGACCAAGGCGGGACAGGTAGGTCCACCCCACCCCCCCCCTGACCCACCCCAGAGTGACTGCTACTCTGTGCAGCATCCGGAGGGGCTGGTCCACACGCAACACAGGGTACCGCTCTTGTGTGCGGGCTGAAGGCCACTCGTGCCGCCTAATCAGTGTGTGTTAAGTGCGGAACTCTTGACAAACGCGGTGAACCGATTAGGTGACCAGTATTTGTGTTTGACCTACAAAGAAACGCTCATGTTTTAAGGGCATCCGTCTTCCCGATTGTTTACCCAACGATGGATCCCAGGAGAGGAGAGCAGTGCAGTCATAGTTCTCCATTTCTCCGCCTTCCTTCTCTCCCCAGAAACACGGGCTGGTGATCCTGCCCGAGGGCACGCCCAACGGGGACTACCACCACGAGGCCAACCACGCCCCCGGGCTCACGCTGGTGTCGCAGGAGGCCGCGCAGCTGCTGGAGTCTGCAGGAGAAGGGCCACTAGGTGAGTGGGGAGAGCCCGAGGGAAGAGCCCGAGTCCTCCTCAGGGAGGTGGAGGTAGAGACAACCCAGAGCTGGCTGGCTCTCTGGTGTTTTGTTTTGATTGCTGTGTAAATAGTTCACATTGCATACATTCCCTGCACAGTTTGCTTATGTACGATTCACGTACGTTTAACTAATTCATATGTTAACCTCCATGTATAACCGCATATTAATGCTATAACCGTCTCGTTTCAGACGTCAGGCTACGCAAGCAGGCGGAGGAGAAGGAAGAGCTGCTGGCCCAGATCAGGAGGCTGAAGATGCAGGTGGAGGACGAGAGGCAGAAGCATGCCAAGATGGACGGCACGTCCACCGACGGGGAGCGGATGGAGAACGGGACGGACCTGCACATCATCGAGATGCAGAGTGAGTAGACTTTCTGACTTGAGCTGTTCCGATACCATTTTCTCCTTCCCGATACCAATTTCCGCTTCCTGATCTTGAGCATCGGCCTCTAGCATTGTAACTACTAACAGCACTTGTTCGTATAGAAGGGTTCTCTTACGGTGACGGCAATGTATATTCGGTTCACTTACTGTCTACAGTTTCTTCTAGTTAAGCGTGAGCATCAATGTTTTTCCGACTTGGTAGCTCGAACGCTCGGAGATGACTCGTTTCCCATTCCGACTTTCCACCGCCGACCATTAACGAACGCAGCACAACACCGTAGTGTTTTTGATGTGCTGTTTGTGATGAGTCCTCCCACACGTGGCTGAGGATTTTTTTTCTGTGTGTGTGTGTGATCTCTACAGGGGATGCAAACCGACAGGTCAGCGAATACAAGTTCAAGCTCTCGAAGGCGGAACAGGAAATGGGTACAATGGAACAAAACGTGAGTAGTGGAGAATACCTTTCAGCAGCTCGTACACGTGGTTAGACTAGGGTGTAGGACTGCTGCTCACTCGCCTCTTAACTTCCCCTCATGCAGGTCAACCGACTAGAAGGACAGGTGGCTCGGTACAAGACATCGGCCGACAACTCTGAGAAGGTGGAAGACGAGCTGAAGGTGGAGAAGAGGAAACTCCAGAGAGAGGTGAGAGGGTTCGCCCGCCCCGTTTCCCCCAATGGCTGAGCAACATTGGGCTCTTCTGTTCTGACCGACTCCACATAGGGCGGCATGTGGCTCAGGAGCTAGAGCTGGTCGGCTGGTAACAGGAAGGTTGCTAGTTTGATCCCCGGCTCCTCCTGAGTGTCGAGGTGTCCCTGAGCAAGACGCCTCACCCTGACTGCTTCTGACGAGCTGGCTGCTTGGTTGACATCGCTGCTGGTGTCTGCATGAATGTATGAATCAATGGGTGAATGTGTGCATGAATGTGTTTGTGAATGGTTGAATGTGTGCATGAATGGGTGAATGTTAGGTAAACTTGTAAAGCACTTTGAGTGGCCACTGGTTAGAAAAGCGCAGTGTAAATGCAGTCCATTCACCATCTCATCCTCCCTGTGTCCCCCCCCCCCCCACAGCTGCGCACGGCCCTGGACAAGAACGAGGAGATGGAAATGACCAACAGCCACCTGGTGAAGCGGCTGGAGAAGATGAAGGCCAACAGGAACGCGCTGCTGGCCCAGCAATGAACGCCCCCCCCCCCCCCCCCCCCTGCGGCCCTCCCCGACGCCGCTGCGGCCTCGGCACCACAGAAGCCCTTAAAACTCGCACCTCAGAACTTTATCGATTTGCGTCTGGAGCACATTTCCCTTTCTCGGCTAAAACACTTAAACGTAGCTAACCAAATAAAAGGGGAGGAGAGAAAAACGAAAAAAGGAAATAAGACATTTGTAGCACAGGCGGGAGACTAAACTGTGTTTTTGTTTTTTAAATTGGCGGCACGCGCCCGTTCTGTCCGGCCCGCTGCTCTGCTCTCCGGAGAAACGCCTCGGCAATGTATGGAAACCCACGGGTTTTCTGGGAGATATGAGGACGTTTCCCGAATCGCTACTTTAAAAAGTTTTAAAGTTCTTCAACGCTTGGTACCACATCGTGATATTCAGGAGGCCTCGAGGCGTCTCATTGGCTGTTGCTTTGTCCCTTTTGATGAGTTGCATGAATGGGTCTCATGAGGGTTTTAATAGGTTCAACTCTGATGGCTGGTCTGCCCCCCCCCCCCCCCCTGTACATCCCAACCCCCCTGCCCCGCGTCTCCCTCCCACCAGTCAAGTGCCTTCTCACACCTTGGAGACTTACCCTTCTGAACCGTTCAACTATAAACACTGATCTTTTTTTTTTAACAGGTACAAAATCATGTATTTCAACAGTGCTGCAGTCCTTTATTTGAGAATATATGTAGAACCAAATTTGTCTTCTGCGGTTTTCATTGATTCTTTTTTTTCTTTTCAAATATTTAAAAGATTTTTCTTGAAATAAATGTGTAATTTACAAAGCTGTATATACGCCATGCATCTTTCTTCAGTCTCTGCGTAAATTAAAAGGAATGAAACCCGGCAAGTTATTTGCTATGGGACTTGCATAGGGTCAGCTACGAAGAGCTATTTTTTCCAAGAGACTACATTAGAGTAAAACCTTTTCAATGTAATTTCTTCAATTTAGTTTTAAAAGCTACAAGTCCTGTGAAGAAGCTTCAAATGTTGACTTTTAGAGCTAAATAAAACCGATGCTTAGTCGTCGGTAGGTTTTGTTCTCAGGTTCGAGTTCAAAGGTTTCCTGGTTCCTTGGGGTTCGGTGAAGTGGAAAGATCCTAGGAAAGGATTTTCGTTGGGCTCCTTTGCTGAAGACATGAAGAGTGAAACTGTCGGGACGTTTAAGGGGTTAATGCTCCTGGTGCTTTTCCCAGCTCCGCGCTTCAGGTATTTTCCTGAAGGCGGAATGACGCGTCTCATTTAAACGAGCTGTATGGAAAGTTTTCTTCCACAGGAAAAACACATTGGTTTGCTTGGCTTCTGAATACCTTTGGCCAAATCCTTTATCAATTAAGTGTTAATAATAAACATGCATGCTAATTAATAAATGTTTTTTCAAAGAAAGATTTCCCTCTAACCTGCAAGAAAACGTTCAATCCAGCATTTAAAGAACAACATTTATTTACATGAAGAGTACACAATATAAAGCGGAACATGTTAGACAGGACGTCTCAAAACGGACACGTGTTCTCCAGACATTCTCCACATCCTCAGCACCTCTCCAACACCTTGTTGAGTTCAGCGGTTAGGGTCAGAGGTCAGCCACTCCTAGAGGTCGGGGAGGTCAGCACCTCTCGAACACCTTGTAGAGGTCGGGTAGGTTGGCGATCTGCAGCACGCTGCCGTCCTCGCTGAAGCTCTTGGGCGGGGAGAAGAGGCTCCTCAGCGCCTTGAAGACCACGTGCTCCACCTTCCAGCGCCACGAGCCGCCCTCACCCTCCTGCAGTGCAAGGCAACGTGTTCAGCCCGGCTCCAGACGGAGCTCCCTGCTAGAGTCGTTCCCATACCAGTATCGGAAATGCCTCTGATGCTGCCTAAAATGCAGCATCGGGTATCGGCGAGCACGCGAGTCTATGTGCCAATCCGATACACTCACATGACTAGCTCACTAACCACATAGGCGCAGAACGTCACAAACACTGCGGTGTTGTGCTGCGTTCGTTAACGGTTGGAGGTGGAAAAGTCGGAATGGGAAACGTGCCATCTCCGACCTACGTGGGTTCGAGCTACAGAGTCTGAGAAACATGGATGCTCACGCTTAACTACAGTCCGGAAAAAACCAGTAAGTCAATACTGACCTACTTACGAAGAAACGTAAGAGGACCCTTCAATAAGAACATGCGCTGTTAGTATTTAGGATGTTAGATGCTGTATCGGTATATACTCTATCGGCAGATATTCAAGTTCAGGTATCGGGAAGGAAATCATAGTATCGGAACATCTCTACACGCTGTAGGAGTATGTGACGAGGACTAGTCTTTCCCCGGTGTGTCCACGTACCTGCGGCTCCTCTCCGGGCTCCGCATCCAGGATGAACTGCTTCCTGATGGCGTAGAACTGGCTGCACTCCTTGGCAAAGTCCCCAAAGCACTCCTTCTCATCGTCCCAGTTCACCTGCACCGAGGGACGCCGTGGGGAACGGTAAATGGACTGCATTTATCCAGCGCTTTTCTAACCAGTGGTCCCTCAAAGCGCTTTACAATACTGCCAAACATTCAGCCAACGACAGCGGAGTCAACCACGCAAAGCGACAGCCAGCTCGTCGGGAGCAGTCAGGGTGAGGCGTCTTTTTCAGGGACACCTCGACACTCAGCAAGGAGGAGCCGGGGATCGAACCAGCAACCTTCCGGTTAGCAGCCAACCCGCTCTACCTCCTGAGCCACATGCCACCCTTCCGCCAGGAGACATCGCTGCGAGCGTTTACAGAACTATAGTTGTTCCAATCTCTCTGTTGCTAGGCGCAGGATAAACATGGGCCCCTACCTCTGTTGCTAGGCGCAGAATGAACATGGGCCCTACCTCTGTTGCTAGGCGCAGGATAAACATGGGCAGCCCTTCCATCACGGGGCTGTAGTGGTCGAGCAGCAGCGGCAGGCCGGTCAAGTTCCCGTCCTGTGGTAAGAGGAAATGGGAGCTACAGTAAACAATAGTGTGTGACGGTGTGTGTGTGTGTGTGTGTGTTTGCGCGCCATGGCAACACGTTCTCTGTGTGGGTTTTCCTCAGAAATCCGGATTGACGTACATTAGCATGTCATCCTATATGTCTCACTATATAAGAAACCTGAAAGGGACACAATCTGGTTTTTTTTCACCCATTGACAGCATGCTTTTTCTCACAAAAGTGAGTGATTAATAAAAAGGTGTAGTCCAGGTCAGCAACCTCGTGCATGATGTTATGAATCCCCCCCCCCCCCCGGACCCCAGACAGACCTGGTCTATCTCCAGGGAGAAGTAGTCCTCAAGCATCTCGTGCTTGTTCCTGAGGAAGTCGGTGATGTACTGGGCCAGGCCCTCCCGGGGCCCGTCCTCCTCCGTCCAGCCGCTCTCCTCCGACTCCAGCGCCAGCATGGCCAGGTCGTACAGCGGGGCGGGGCTCTGGGACACAAGACATGGACAACACACTGATTAGACAGGGCCGGACAGCTCACACAGGCTTAGACAGGGCCCGCAACACACACACACTTAGAAAGGCCCGCAACACACACTCACAAACATTTAGACAGGGCCAGGCTCTGAGACACAATACATATAACACACGCGCTTAGACAGGACCGCATGACACAGGCTTAGACACGGCCGGACTCTGGGAAACAATACACATATAACACACGCGCTTAGACAGGGCCGGGCTTTGGGACGTACCACAACACACACGCTTAGACGGGGGTCTGACATAGACTTTGACCCACTTAGCCGGGGTCTAGCACTATCTCAGCCCCCCTAAAAGTGTAATTTCCTTTTAAAAACATGTGACCATGTTATTGAGGCTGGCGCCGTTGTGCTCAGCCTCGCATGGGGTACTCACCGACAGCCGGAGAACACCAAAGTTCCCAAAGTCATAGATCAGGATCTGACGGAAGAGCTCCTGGCTGCAACACAGAGAAACAACACAGCATGATGAAGATCCAACACAGCAGAAACAACACAAAACAAAACGACATGTTGAAGATCCAACACAGGAGAAACAACACAAAACAAAACGACATGTTGAAGATCCAACACAGCAGAAACAACACAAAACAAAACGACATGTCGAAGATCCAACACAGGAGAAACAACACAACATCTTGAGGAATCCAACACACCAACACGTTGAAGAATCGTGCGAGTTTGCGTGTGGGGGTCTGACCTGAGCTTGGTGGAGTTGAGCAGGTAGAGCTTGGTGTGGTGCTGGATGAGGGTCCACTGGGGGTTGACGCAGCCCACAAACGAGTGGTTCTGCAGCATCTCCTGAAGACCTGGGGGGTGGGAGGCCGCGTTCAGTTCAGCCTTTCACTCTAAACGGACTGCATTTATACAGCGCATTCCTAACCAGGGGCCACTCAAAGCGCTTTGCAATACTGCCTCACATTCAGCCATTCATGCACACACATGCACACATTCACACATCGACGGTGGTGTCAGCCCCACAGGGCGACAGCCAGCTCGCCAGGAGCCGTTAGGGGGAGGCGTCTTGCTCAGGGACACCTCGTCAGCTAGGAGGAGCCGGGGATCGAACTAGCAACCTTCCGGTTACCAGCCGACCCGCTCTGAGCCACATGCCTCAGGTCACAGTTCGGAGCGGAGCGGGGCGAGGCGAGGGGGGAACTGACCTTTGTGGGTGTCTTCAGAGATCTCAGTCCGCAGCTCCTTGATGCTGTTCAGCTTGATGACACGCCTCCTGGGCGTGGCTGCTGCTGTTAGCTCCTCCCCCTCCTCCTGGCTGGTCCTGGGGCGCTTCCTGGGAACACACACACACACATGTGAGTTTGCACACAAAAACGCACTAACACACACACTTAAAGGGTTAATGCACACAATTATTAACATGGTTAGCAGGTGCTAGTGTTATGCTGAACTATGTGTCGATTGTAAAATGTTAAAGACATTTCGCAGCAATATCTAATTATTAATGACACGTTATTATGAAATATAGATAAGAGATGATCAACATTGTAAAACTCCAACTGAATTATCACACAATGACCGGTACCTGGGCTGGTCTGGGGTGGTGGTGCTGCCTCTGGAGGCCGGCTCCATGTCCTCCACCTCCCCCACCTCCCCCAGGGCCTCCAGCAGGGCAGCATCCTCCGTCGCCTCCATCTCCGCCCCCGACTCCGCCCACACGGCCCCAGCCCCGCCCCCGCCCCCGCCCCCGCCCCCGGACGCCCCCCCGGCCCCACTGGGACCCGGGGCGGTCTTCTCCCTGGGCTGGAGGAAGGCGTCCAGCTTCTGGGCACGGCAGTCGGTCCGCACCATCTGGTGGGCGTAGACGCGGTCTGACGGATCCGCCCCCGCGGCGTCCCCCCGGGCGGAGGAGGAGGGGGGCTTCACCTCCGACACCGACAGGCCCGGGAGCATCGTCTGCAACACACACACACACACAGGGGGGCACGCGGTCACGTGTGCAAAACACACACAGGGGGGCACGCGGTCATGTCTGCAACACACACACGGGAACGCATGTGGGGGTTTCCCCTCCGGATCCAGATTGACCTGCATGAGTTAGTGACCCCTAAATGTCTCACTTTGTGAGAAAAACCTTGACATTGACTTGCCATTTGCGTGTGACACAGTGATTGTGTCCAATTCAGGTTTTCTTTACCCATGCTGCCCTGACGGCACGTGTTCACATCTGCATGGGGCTGGGGCTGGTACGGGGGATTGTCGAGGGCGGTGCGTTTGTACTCTCAGCCAAAAGGTTCTGGGTGCAAACCCCAATATCTGATGCAGTGTAACCTGTCGGCATCCCCGGGTTACGATTCCCTTAACAACCCTTACGACTCATAAACGGCATGCGTCACGAGATTACCTTGTGATGAACATGAAAGCTAGCCAGGATACGGGCTTGCTACTTTACGTTCCTGCCTAGCGTCAAACGCGGGCTTGCCTGTTAAGGGCAACCCGTGTTTCAGTGTCTCTTAAAGTGCAGCGCGCCCCTCCTGACCCTACCTGGGTGAAGTAGGTGCGCGAGGAGTTGGAGCCCAGCAGTTTGCTCTCCACGTGTTTCTGGACGCTCTCGATGATGCTGTCCTCGTGCAGGAAGTGGACCTCGTGTTTGGTGGGGTGCACGTTCACGTCGATGTTGTGGGGGGCGATCTCCAGGCTAGGGGGGGTCCGGCGTGGAGGACAAGCACAGAGACGGTTCGCACACACAACGAAGCTACGGGCTGGGCTGCACTTTATCGGCGGTAAACCCCTACATCCTTGGTTCAAACCCAAATGTCGGCAGTTTAACCTGTTGCCATCCCAGGGTACCCTTACCCACTTATTGTATGCTGTACGTCCTGGCACTTAAAAACAGTACTTAGCATTGTGTAGCGTCTTATCCTAGCTATCTTTGTTGAATACGGGGAATAGCATTACCTGAGGTAGAGGAAGGGGTGCGTGTTCTTGGGGAGGTAGGCGGCGTAGACCGTCTCCAGGGCTTTCTTCAAGGCGCCCGACTCCACCAGACGATCTGAGGCAGACGGACAGAGGAGAGCTCAGCACGGCGGCAGCGGCGGCCCTGTGACGCTCGCCGGCTGAGGTGGGTCTGTGGCGTGGATCGTCAGCGGGGGACGTACGGTTGATGAAGAGGACCAGGATGCACTTCTTCACAGAGTAGTTGGCGTTGGAGATGTAGCCCTTCAGCTTGAAGGCGAACTTCGTATCCTCGCAGCCGACTTCAATCAACTCCCTGGCGGACATGGATATCAGAAATACACATTTACATTGACATTTAGGGGATTTTGCTGACGCTTTTATCCCATGCGACTTAAACCCATTCATTCACACATTCACACACCGACGGCGGGGTCAACCACGCAAGGCGACAGCCAGCTCAGTGTGAGGCGTCTTGCTCAGGGACACTTGGAGCCGGGGATCGTACTAGCAACCTTCCGGTTACCAGTCAACCCGGTCTATCTCCTGAGCTGCTGTCGCCTCGTTTACAATAGCTCAGGAGAAATGGTCATGTCGAGGGTAAGAAATAAATCAGAGCAGTACAGGAACAAACGGCCTTGTTTGGGCTTTCGTACCGGCTGACCGCGTTGCCAAACACCCCTCGGATGTTATCCACGACGGACGCGTCGGGGAGGGTCCGCACGTCTGCCACCGTCTCTCCTTGCTGAGGAGAGTGAGATCCATGATTAACATTAAAACCTCACATGCTTTGGTTTGTTGCAGCAAAATGATGAGCAGAAAACATTAGTACCGATTAGTACCGATAGGTTTGAGCACAGAAACCAACGAGTGTTACACTTCTGCGAAACTCTATCAAACGTCTATTCTGACAGAAGTCATCCAGGATTCTTCTAGAAAGTTTAAACATGAAGTAAAATAAAATAGCCATGACTGATGGACTCGAATTAAATACCTTCTTGACAGAAAGGCTTTTCCCCGAGTTGTGTATAGCGTACCTGCAAAAAAAAGGCCACAGTAGTAAGAGACAGCAGGTAAACGTAAACATAGAACGAGGCAACCGAAGGAGGAACCCGCTGCGCGTCGCCCCGCCTCTCCCCACCTGCTCACCACCTCCACGATCCGGGCGTACTCTTCTCCTGGGCTCTTCAGTGCCTTCCTCCGTGTGGACACGTTGTAGAACAGGTCCTCCACCTGCAGACATGGACCCAAAGGCCGCAGCACCATCGTTACATGCACAGCTCCTACTCCTGAAGAACCTCCCACCCGGACCGTTTACATTTATATTCAGGGCATTCAGCAGACGCTTTATCCAAAGCGACTTACAGTAAGTACATTTGTCAGCAGTTCAATTGAAACAATATATCGCTGCCTGTCGGTACAGTAACGATGTTCATAGAACCAAGGGCCAAGCACTTACAATCACTAGATTAACCCATTCCCCGTATACAACAAAAATGGCTAGGATAAGACGCTACGCAATGCCAAGCACTTTTTTAAGTACAAGGACGTACAACCTTCAATAAGTGCTCACATTAAGGACCAGGAAATACAACATACAAATAAGGGCGTAAGAGGGTTTTGGGGGGGGGGGTAAAGGGGAGGGGGGGGGGGGGGGGGAGACTATGCAGAGTGTAGGTGAACTCTGATCAAGTGAGGGACCACTCACCAGTATCTGTGTGCCCTGGTTCCCAGCACAGGGTTTGGGAGGCCCTTTTGGTTTCCCATCACTGTAGTTGGCTCTGAGGAAGTGGGCGACACACGTGTTCAGAACGGTCCAAGTACCGCCCCCAAGGAGACGTAAACAGCCCCGCCCCTCATGTTCAGAGAAACTAGTTTGAAACTCCTACCTGTAGGCACACTTTGCATCCTTTGTTTTGGTTGTAATGGTCACATGGGCCACATGGCTGATACTGGCCAGTGCCTGCAAACACACAATACAAACACATGATACAAACACACAACGCAAACAAGCAATACAAACACACGACACAAACGCACGATGCAAACACACAACACAAACAAACACACAATAAAAACACATGACACAAACACACACCCGATCACATGTTTTAGGGCACACAAAGAGTACATATTGGTAATACAGTAACGCATGTGTCTCAGCTCACCTCCCCTCTGAAACCATAGGTGGAAATAGCAGAAAGGTCCTCAAAACTCTGCAGCTTGCTGGTGGTAAACCGTTCACACACTATATCCATGTCTTCTTTCTATGTTAAAAACAAAAGGAGAAGATATTGAGAACGACACGAAGCCAGCAGAGCAGAGATGCCCCATGGACAGACCGAACAGACAGACAGTCGTACCCTGATGCCGGTGCCGTTATCCTGGATCTGGATGAGCTTCAGACCACCTTCCTTCACCGTCACTTGGACATTAGTCGACTTTGCATCCAAACTGCAAAAAAATGTACATACAGAGGCCGTTATTGGTTTCTGCGTCACGTCATCAGCCCATATGTTGGCCACAGCTTTGTCCATGGGATTGGTTTTTGACCAGGTTAGGTTATTCATTTAAATTCTATTTTAAAAAGCTTTATTGGCATGAGAAACAAACAAACATTAACATTGTCAAAGCAGGTGAACAATAAAGAGGTCAAAGTTTAAAACGTTAAATACAAAATATAGATACATATATCAGATGTTACACTATTAAGTATTCAATATATAGTAAAAGTAAAATGTGTGACATTATAAAGATTCTGGTATCTCCTATAAACAAATAAATGAAAGATACTCTAAAGTGAATACACAGTATTTACAATATGTATGACTTGTGCAGTAGTCAATAGTGAAAAGTGAGTCCAGTGGGATGAGTCCGTTTATGGGGAGTTTGAGGGCCTTATCTCATCACAACCGGTGAATCTGGCTGGTGAGATCGCACATCGTTGTATTTCTCCAAACAGGTATGGCGTCTTTAAAGTCATGCAGGTCTATGTAATCCGTGGGAAGTGTGTGTTCCTGATGTCTTGGTGCGAAGTGCAGCTCAGTTTCCAGTTGGTTGTGTGTGCAGTGGGAGCAATATATTCCGAGTAAACACGAAGAGCTGCTCCAATTAACATCTACCAGTTCTCCCATCAACACCCAGCAGTGCTCCCAACAACCCCCACCAGTTCTCCCATCAACACCTACCAGTTCTCTAGCATCTCCTTTATGGCGTTAGCGGGTCTCTGGATGACTTCTCCCGCTGCGATGCGGTTAACCACCGTCTCGTCCAGCCGGCGGATAACTCCCGCCATGTCTGCTGCTCGGTCAGACTTAAAAAAGGTTGAATTAAACCTAAAGCATATATGATAAATACGTTAAAAGTGAGCTGAACGGTTCATATTGAGCTGCCATGCAGCAACCACAACAAGCATTGGGGCGCGCGGGAGACGCGGTCGTTCCGGCTGACCGCTCATTGGTTGATTTCTGGCTCTGAAGGCGGATTCCCCGCGATGGTCAGCGAATGGAAGTCCAGTAAATCTCTTCTACGCTCATTGGTTTGTTTCTGGCTCTGGGGGTTTATCCCGCCCCGTTGGGCAGCCAATGGGTGGGTTTCAGTCACGTGATTATGATGACGCACGAAGGAAATAAACTATAGAAACGATCCCTGAAAGTATGATCTTACTTTAAAAACGGGCGCGGACAAGACCCTATTCATCAAAAAATATTTTGATGAATAGGGTGGGCCACACTGGGGCTAGTTGTTTTGTTGGAGTAACACATTGAACCCGGGACGCAAAATATTTAGTTTAGTACTAACTAACGGCATTCAAAAACAAAATAAACAATAAATGGCCTTTTCCCATTACAGCATTTATTTCAGTAGCATAGTATTACGTTTTTCTTTCAATTACAGCAATTGTCAACATTATTTGAAATGTTTCATTGGTCAAAGCAATTGTCAATATTGCAACATTTTGGGCTTCCTTCACTGACATCAAACCACTCAGTGTCATACATCACCAACAGCAATAACGTCAGTATGATATATATTATAAATCTCAAGTTCCACCTTGTGCGTCAGTGCCACACCATCATAAGAAATCGACCCCCGTCTGGACGGAGATGGGAAAAAAAAAAAAAAAAACGTTTGGAGGGGGGTCCACTGGGGGGTACGAGCTCAGTTTTACGAGGGTACTGCCCCCCCCCCCCCATAGAACCGTCCCTGTCATTGAGACAGAACTCGGGCGTTAGTGATCCAGACATGATACAAAGAAACACTTTTAATGTTACCGTGAATGTTGACATGTATAACCCTGATATTGTTTTAATAATGGCACATGAGGACAAACATCGGGATAGAGTGACGTTCAAAACTAGTTATCATAAGGGCCAATACAGGTACCACGCACAACTACGTTAAAGGAGTGATATGATAAAGAGAAATAGAGATAAATGGTCCCCACATCTCTTTGCGATACAAGGGGGTCCGTTGACGAAAGTACCACCCCGCCTGTCAGAATTCAACTCAATCCCCACTGCTTTAGTTCAACTCACATCTGACCTCTCTGTTTATCAATTATTAAATATACCTCCTCTGGTAAATGAATAGAGAAATTTTGATTTTGTTGTGTTTATTTTGTTATGATATTTAATCAATTTTCTGTCTATTTTCCCTAGGTCAACTGTGGCGACATTTGGATGCAACTGTGCAGAGGAGCAGACAAATTCATAGTGCCACAGCCGATGCCATCGTAGAGGTCCAGCGCTATTTAAGAGAACCTCACATCAACCGAAATGATGATCCACTCCAATACTGGGAAACGCAGAAACTATTATTTTCACACCTCTACATTTTGTCATTGAAATTTTTGTGTACCCCTGCATCCTATGTGCCCTGTGAAAGGCAGGAGAGGTTGTGTCAAAAAAGAGAAACCGGCTAAGCCCAAAGGTTTTGGAGCAAATCTTGTTTCTAAATAAAAATCATTAGCCAAATCCTGTTTCTGAATGAAATCATTAATGAAATCGCCAAAAACTGTCCCACATCTCAACCACATTTCCCCTTTTACAAAATCAGTTCTACTATCATGTTGCCAAAAAAAATGCAATAATCAAAGCACTTTCACTGTCCTGTTGCCTAAACACATAATTTACAAAAATAAGACAGTTCCCAGTTCCAAGAACACTTTAATGGCTATTGAATTAATCACTCATTCTCAGTCATCATGCAGTGTGATACCACTTTAATCTATCAATCACATTCTCTTTTGCCAAATGATTTATTTTCTAGCATGAGCTCTGGAGATATTTATGAATTGCACACTCACACACATCATGTATCACTGAAATTACCTAAATTCTCATAAGATGTTATGTTGTATCGGCACACGAAACAAAAATAATTTTGGGTTGGGTTGTCATAATTTCATTCACCACTAGATGTAGCGTACTCTTTTGAAACTTCGAGCACGAACCACGTTGGAGGTTCATCTGGCTGCGATGCTTTGACGTTTCATGAGGCATCATCTCGGCACCTTTAGAAAACACTACAAATATCTTCGGTCACCTACTACAATATTTTGTTTTGTATTTTCCACATCAATATCAGGGGATAGCGCGAACGCAGTCCCCCACTACCACAAATTATGCAGTCGAGATTCCGCCATTTGAGGAGGTGAGAGCCATGCGAATGCATAGCCGTTGGAAGTGTAGACAACGGCGGCCGCCCATTGGCTCGGAGTCTACACTTGTCTATACTTGTCTACACTTGCCGGCCGCTAATTGGCCAGGAGTCTACACTTTCCTCCGAAAGTGTAGACAATGGCGGCCTCCCATTGGCGCGGAGTCTACAGTTCCCTAGAGCCCTCCCCCTCCCCCCCTCCCCGACGTTGGCACTTGACGTTGGCACGTGCCCATTCGGAGCGAGTTCAGCCGATGGAAAAAGGTAAAACGTCAACACCGTTTCACCCGGTAAGAGTCGCATTCCTACTAATATTACTAACTAATATGTTCGGCTTGTGCTTCTCGTTCCCACCGAGTGCTTTTCATTCATCATACCTGTCGTACCTAGCTTATTCAATTAATGTATTTTTAATAAGCTAAATAATTTTTAATATTATTTTCTTCCCACTCACTGCGGAGGCTACTTTGCCCTAATACAACCAGCCTCGTTCGCTTCATGTCAACAACTTAGCCATACAAAACTATGTTTTTTAATGTAGGTTTATTAAATGACTTTTTCCTTGAATGAACTTGTTTATCTTTGGGTTTATTCATATGTTAAGGTGCTGCCGACGGCCATTAGGCCTCATTTACATGTCCGAACATGCCAAACTCCGAGTCCGCCAGCGAGCGGAGTTTGGCCTACTCTCGAGACATTTTGCTTAGTTACTGTTAAAAAGTATATCTATAAATGTAGGTTGAAAGTGTCCCCGTTAATGTACTACTATCGTATATTGATTCAACGTCGATCGTTACGATCGTTACGGTCGATCCGCAAATCAGTGCCCCGACGCCGACGTTACGGCGATCGACCGTAACGTTCAAATTTGACCGATATTTGTCATTAATTTCTCTTATAAAGCTATCATACCTACCTTGACTTAAACTTGCCAATATTACATCAATATGTAGCCCACTCGTATATTTATGAATCAGAAGTCGACATAGCCATAGCAGCCCTCAAAAAAAGGCCAAGAAAAAACACTACGGTCCCCCTAGCATTTTGACGTTGATATTTTGTTTCTATGAACTTTAATAGGCAACACATTAGCTCTATTTGAGGATGGATTCCGAAGCAGCGACCCATTCAGCAGGTTAGTTTATAACATGCATGTTTTGTCTGTATGGTTATAACATGCATACTTCCATTGTCTATACGTTATGTATAGCCAGCAGAATAAACTGCCCAGTGCGTGAAAACATTTGTTATGTTATTATTACAAATATAGTATGAAATGAATGCCTGGGGAAAAAGTCCCAAAACACTTTAAACACTTTGGTGAATATTTTTTCAGGTACAGCCAGCAGCAGCAGACCGTCTGCGGACCCATTGCTGCCCGTGCTGCCCATTCTGGACCCCACTGTGCCCCTGGACAGGCAGCAATGTGTCCTGAAGGCAACCAAAGAGGCCAGGGCCTTTCACAGGCCCAAAGGCTTCCAAGCCAGCGCCGGTCCCAAGGACCTTCAGACGGCTTGTGATGAAGGTAATAAATCTGAATTATTATCCCACACCCTAAAAAATCTAAAGTTGGGCCAACTTACAATTTTAAGGCAACAAACTGCAATTTTAAGTTGGGAATGACAACTTAACATTTTAAGTTCTGCTTTTGAGTTGGTAATACTTTGAATTTCAAGTTCTATTAACTCAACCTGAAGTTGCAGTAACTCACAATCTTCAGTTAAGAAAACTGTAAAACCTTAGTCATCTTGACTTAAGTCTAAGTTGCAGTAACTTGTAATTTTGAGTTGAAACTACTTTAAATCCTTAATCATCCTGACTTAAGTCTAAGTTGCGGTAACTCACAATTCTAAATTAAGAAATCTTTGAAACCCAAGTCATCTCGACTTATGTTTACTTCGGTAACTTGACATTTTAAGTTATGAATACTTTAAATCCTTAGTCATCTTGAATTCTCAAACTTGCAATAACTTCGAAATATGAAAACTTTAAAGCCATACTCATAACTCAACTTCAACTTGCAGTAACTCTATATATAATACATCATGCATGAAAGAAATTACAGGGGCTATAATATCTCAATTCAAATCTTTTTTTATTGAACATGTCTTGCATGTCTCAAGTGCTGTGCAAAAGCACAGAAGACCAATAGCTCACCCGATCAGGTGAAACAGTTGCTTTCTTAAAACATTGAAATAACAGCACGTGCTGTATTAAAATGCATAATACAGCATTATTCCTATAGACAGGAAGAGAAGAGATATTTGGGGGACTGAGTAAAATAAGTAAATATACAAAAGGGCAGCATGAACATTAACAATTTAAAACAGGCCCAACAAGTTTGTTTTCAACAGAACTTGCAGCTCAACATTAGGTTCTGACACAGGGTTACAGAAGAAGTTTGTTTTTGAGGGATCTGACTCTTGCAGAGAGATCTGTCCCCAGCTCCAAAAAGATCTTTTGAAACATTTCAAAGGTGTATCGCAGTTCCTTGGGAAACTGGATGTTCAGAGCGTATATCAGCCCAAAGAGCAACGCAAGGGCCGTTGGCAGGTCAGGGAGGTCTTGTAAGACGATATGTTCTTCTAAAACCACAGCTACATTTTGAAGTCTTGTAGGAGCGGAACTGTGATCCTCCATCACAGAAAGTATCCCCACTATGAGACCTCTTGTCTTCTCCTCTTCTGGGTCAGTATCCTTGTGATGACAGACAAAGACAAATGTATGATTAATAAATGAAACAAAAGGTTTGTCTTTTCCTATGGCTCAGAATAAGCTCTTACTCTCAAATAACTATAAAAAATATTACATTTATTTTACCTTATGTTAAAAAACAGAACATTTCCATCTCGTAAGTTTCAGACTAAATAAAGTAATAGCCAACGAAGTACAGCTTTTTACGACACTTAATGCATTGACATAAAGAGGGCAAGGAGAACATTGGAATGGATAAACTGGATGAAAATAAAGGGCAGAGAGGTTAAAGTCAATAACAGAATAAACATTATGATCCAAGCAGTCTATTTTACAATATTGTTAGTAACAGTATAATCCAAGTGACGGTTGCTACTACTAATGACCACTCACCAGACAATTCCTGAACAGCTTCTCGTGACTCTCACGGAGAAATAAAGGAAGGCCCTTCAATGCTGCGGTCTGTCTGTGTGCTGTTATGTAATTTGTCTTAAACACAAAGAGATGGATAAAAAACATTACTACAAAATCAAAGTAACATGTACTAAATTAGAGAGCAAACAGGAAAACGTCAATGGTGAGTTTATCTGATATATTTCGTCAAATTTAATCACACAATTTAGTGTATCACTGAATGAAGCATAAACTATATATGGTGTGCCCGCATGCACGCGCCCGCCTGGCTGAACGGCTGAAAAGCACAACATGCCCCAGCGAAAACTGAAATACAACAACCACACAATAGAACCCACAAACAAACCGTTTAATTAAGGCAGCTGTAGACCGGTCTTACACCCCGAAAAATCTTTTTTTTTTCCCAATGGAGTCTGGTGACTTGGAGCTTATAAGCCACCAGACTCCATTGAAAAAAAGTGTAATCGTACGGCGTGGAAAACCGTCCTACAGCTTCCTTAATTTAACAGTTAGTTACACATAGCTAGAAGTGTATGCTACTGTATTCTTGCAATAACGAGATATGTCTAGTAGAATACCGAGTATTTGAACTTGCCGGTCTGAAAGGACTGCAGTGCCGTTCTCGCACGACTGCGCTGTTTGCTGCTTGAACATACCGAGACAAGCACCGCAGGCCTCGTCCTAGCTTGCGATAAGCTAAAGCTAACGGCGACGGCAAGCATTATTTATTCTGTATAGGGTCATACTATCGTCAGTGAAAATGCATACCTTATCCACTTATTTATCGTGTATTATATTCACATTCATGGAAAAAACTTGGGAGGATGCATTGTTATCAGAGGCTCTCGCCACTTTTGAAGGTAAATCCGTTTTTTATTCTATCGATGGCATTCACAGATCAACATTAAGCTCATATAACTGTACATATATTTAATATAAAACTTTAAATCAGTTTAAAATAAAACAGGTTAAAAGGCACACTTTTCAGGATTATTCTTTATTTCTGTTTCAACCCAATATGATCCTTGTGGCTTCCTAAGCTTTCGTCCTCATTTTCTTCCAGCTGACACTGCCATGGCCCCTCCACCAGACCCTCCACAGCAGCCACAGACAGACCCCGTTCCACCATCGCAGGTACAGACATAGTTCATAGATAGGTCACACTAACATACAGGTTTATAGTTATACACTTACTCACTTCCATATATGTTTATACTAATACACTTACTTACAGCCTGAGGTAATACATGTTCAATACAGCTAAATACTGTTTAATATGTTAATGCAGCAGGAACAGCGTTACAGTCAGAGCACTCAGTGACTGGTACATGACGGTTTTGTCTTCCACCAGGTGTCATTTGAGGGCTGGCACAAACAGTGGGAGTCCGGCCCTCAAGGTCTCCCCAGTGCTGACGTGAAGTGGCTGAAGGAGGACGCTGACAGGGGGCTCTTTAAGAACCTCACCATTGCTCGCAGGAAAATTCTGAAGGAGGATCGCATGTGGTTCCATCCACCAGAAATTCCTGGAGTGGTGGTGGGGGGAGGAGTGCCCTCTGCAGACGCTTTTTTTAGAAGCCGTGTCTTCTTTTGGAGGCCTGTGGGAGTGTGGGGCTACAGCCTTCGCTGTCCCAGGTCAGGATGCCCCGGGGGAAAAGCAGCCTTTCTGTACCGCTGTGGGTATGGAAACACAGTGAGGCATATCTGTGACATGACTGGTTGGTACAGCATGCTCACAGAGCTCCTGGCCTGCAACGCGTGCAGGAAGGCTGCAAAGGGCTCTCAGGAGCATTCAATTGGTCGCTTCCTGGCGTGGGATGCTGCTATTTTGAAGCAGCTGACTCCAGCCCACCAAGCCTTGTTCCCTGCGATCCTAACACCAAGGTGAGAGTCTCTTGTTATTTCACAATATTTTGAATCTTAAACAGTTTTACTACAGAGCAAAGTTCCACTGGCGTTACATGATTGTGCTGTAATTTCAGACACGGTGTGGACAAGCAAGTTGTCCGCCTGATGAGGGATCGGACTGAGGGCAACACCATGGTCAAGGTGTGGAGGCAGGTCCAGGAGGGTCACTGTGAGGAGTACCTGCAGAGAAAGGACCTCTACACCACCCTTCTCTGTCAGCTCAGCAGACCTGGAAGCATCATGAGTAAGTCAGATTAGTTTGTTTTTTTCACACACACACACACACACACACACACACACACACACACACACACACACACACACACACACACACACACACACACACACACACACACACACACACACACACACACTCTGTATAATATAACAATCCACTTCTCTGCCTCCAGGTGCTCTGGGCCATCATTACCAGAAGCCGCCAACGCGCAGGGAGCTGCCGTCGCCGAGGCTTCTGAGAAAAGCCTACCTTATCTATGAGGCAGAGCACATTGAGTTACTTGACTACCGGACACGAATCATGTCCACGTTCGGGAAAGTCCTAGAGTATGACTCCACCAGGAAGGTAAATTTAACACAGTGTAAAATGTTTCATTTAACAAGTGTCTCAATGTGCATCATTTAATAATCAATACTTCAATAACTGTATGAGCCAAAGACTGACTAGTTATTGTACTTATGTTTGTAGTATTGCATTTGTTATATTAATAACAGCATTATGTACACATTTAAAGTAGTGGCATATGAGTTTTGAAATATTGTTAGAGGGTTGTCCATAAGGAGACAGGAAGCCTTCTCAGCCACAAACGTGACGGATCGAGGTTTGTCTATCCTCCAGCGTCCGCAGAGCGTCACCAGCACCAGCCTACCTCCCGCTGCAGAGCTCCCGGATGAGAGGCCGCACACCAGCCGACCTCAAGTGCAATATGAGGTCACTCCATCTCTGGCTGGCACGCGGAAACGCAAAGTGCCGCAGGACAACCTAACGTCTGCACCCCAACCTCAGCAATCAACCACGGCAGCAGGACTCCAGCCCCAGCCCGTGTTCGTGTTCCTGCCACTCCGTAGACCAGCTCTTCCCCCCCAGCTGCTGCCGCCGCCTGTTTTCCTGCCGCCTCCCGCACTGCCACAAGCCAGATCTACTCTGTACAAGAGGAAAAAAAAAGAGCTGGGCGCTACACGGCCCCAGAGCAAAGTACAAACGCACACATGCGCTCTTTGTGGCCAGTCCACTCAAGGACACATAAAATACAGGAAGAAAACATACTGTCAGAAATCGAAATTATCCACATCCAAAGGCCTCACTGGAAAGCCTTTTGAAAACATCACAGACTTCCGTATGGCAGTGGACGAGCTTCTGGCCTCTCAGTCCCAGGCCCCTTAGAGCTGTCATTGCTGTTTTAGATTTAGATTTTAAGCTAATATTACAATTATTTATGTTTTTTTACACCTGTGTTTATAAACCTGTGACAACCTATTTTATTATTGAAAATGTGATTTATTAAAAAAACAAAAATTGCACTCCAATAAACCTCTCTGACCTTTATTTTCATACAACAATTAACAGAATATAAAAAATCATAAACATGACAAGATAAGACAGTCAATTCCTCATCCAGAACATTCCCCTATTACAGTAGCAATAAACATAAAGGTGATAATCTGTACTTAAGCTCTGCTAAGGCACTTTTAATGTAAACAGATCCACACCAGTGATAGCTTTCCATACAGGTTGTTTTGCCTTTTTTAAACCTTTCAATGTGGAGCTTGCATGAGGGCAAAGGTTAACTACTTTGTTTGTGTGGTGTTCAGAAAACAATATGGCTTTGAACACCACAAAAACAAAGTAAATCTGTATCATGCAGGATACAGATATTACAAAAGACAGGCAATTACACAGTATAATTGCAACCATAATTCTAAGTGAGTATACAGAAGATATGTACATATATACTGGTTTAATAAATAATATACAATATAAATATGAAAACAGATACAGACAGTCGATACAAATACAGCTCACCAGTCACACACAGTCATGATCAGATTCTGCCAATAGAGGGAGGTGTTTGATTGACAGGTGTCCGGTCTACAATCTCTCCCATTGAAACTCATCAAAGATGAGAAAAGTACCTATAATGCTTTTTTGAAACATGCTACAGTTCTAACGTAAACTATCATGGTTTCAGGCTTCAATTTTTTTTTTCTTCTACATTAATCACAATGAATTGCTCAGGGGTTTGCACGTCGCCACGGCTCATCGCCGGCCGTCGAGTAACTTCTGAGGCAGGTGCATTAAATAGCTACCTCTTTTGAATTGTCAACTGTCTATATTGTATCAGAGGCCCTTTATGATGCATATACTGATGTTTATTTTTTATATGCACAGCGTAATTATGTAGATTTTTTATCTTTGTAGACGACAGATTGCCTGCTAGTTTGTAAACTCGACTTCGCCATCTGTGAAGGTATCTCCGGGGTAAATTGATTACATTGCTACCTCTTTTGAATTGTCAACTCTCTATATTATATCAGAAGGCCTTGTATGATGCATATACTGATCTTTAGTTGTACATGCACAGCGTAATTATATATATTTTTATCTTGATAGACGACCGATTTTTAGTCATTGCCTGCTAGTTAGTCAGCTCGATTTCACCAGCTGTGAAGGCATCACTGCACCAGAAGTTAAGTAGTGAATCTCTGACAACTTTTATTTGGTTAGTCATTGATGTAGGATTACTAAAATCAATAAGGTTGATGATTAACGACGGGTTTAATCTGCTGAACCTGACGGTGTTAGCTACGGTTGGAGTAGTGTGTGTCTGATGCTATAGATAGTAGAATTAGGTTGCTTTTGTTTAATTATACCCTGGAAAAGGCTGTTGGATTACATATATGGATAGAAATGATTCCACGCGAAAAAAATATAAGCCATAATGAGGAGCTTTCAAATGTTATTACAGACAGGAGTGTCATTCTTTTTTTTCATAATGTAAGCTTCTGTCCGACCCTTCCCCAACTGTTTGGCCATGTGTGGGGAAACTCATTGACCTACGGGCTATTCAAGGTCTTCTGATTAACTTCACTTTCCTGCAGGTGGTGGCTGCTGGTGCTGGTGATGGTGTATGCTGCGGCTGATGGTGTATGCGGCTGATGGTGTATGCGGCTGATGGTGGATGCTGATGGCGGTGGCTGCTGCTGCAGGTGGCTTGAGCTGGCTGGTGCCGGCAAACACTGCTGCTGCAGGTCGCTGCTGCTTGAGGCGATGGCTGCTTGAGCTGGCTGGTGGTGGCTGCTGGTGGTGGTGGCGGCGGCGACTGCTGCGATTGTTATCCTTCCTTTCGACCTGATGCACTTTACTATCCTTAACGTCAGCCTGATGTATGTGGAGTATTTTCTTTGTTTATTAATAACTTATAATATTCCTCCCTGTTCCTTCACTTTGTTCTTGTTTTACAAGTTAGATATACACGCACACCTGTTTATTCATTTGTTGTTCTTGTTCCACACATGACCAACATTGTTTTCTATTTATTGATACCCCCTGGCTCTACGTTGCTGTTATTGTTCACTTACTGTATGTTTGCTTTGTTGTTCTTAGTCCTTGTTCCCATTTGTTTTGGTTCCACAAACCTCAGCCTGATGTATGTGGAGAGGATTTTTTCTAAACACATCTCAAACACTGGGTCCAGCTTTACATGGTGCATCCTCCTTTGCAGCGTGTAGATGTTAGGCAGTGGACTCTGCATTTGCTGGAGGGTTTTATAACCAGTGGTCCATTTTCTTGTATTGCTTTTTTAATTGTCTCCTTTCCTCACTGTATTCCTCTCTTGTTACACTTATATATACAATATTCATCCCTGTTCCTTCACTTTGTTCTTGTTTTTCAGGTTGGAAACACACACGCACACATTATTTTTGTCTCACCCATTGTTTAATAAGGTCTTCCACCAATTACTCGTTTGACCCTTTGTATGCAGAAATCTTTACCTTTGAATAAAACCACAACCCCTGACGCTCTGTTCTTGTTGTCCCCTGACCATACAGATTGGCCAAAAGTCCATCTTTGTTCAAATGTATTGTAATCGTCTCTGTATGGTATATTACACTCTTGGAATAGAAAGATGTCATTTCTTTCACTATTTAAAAATGTGAACGCCGTCAGACACTTCCCAGGGTCGATAAGGCCTCCAGTGTTCAGGGATGAGATGGAGATATTATTATTTGGAGTTATTTCTGGTTTAGGATTAAAGACCACCAGCAAAGCGACGTAATTTCTAAAGCGTGCAGGAAGCAGGTTACGACAAATGGTGGAAACACTACAAATGTCTTCAGTCACCTACAGAAATATTATGTTTCTTATTTTCCACAACAAAATCAGGGGAGAGCGCGAACGCAGTCCCCCACTACCACAAATTATGCAGTCGAGATTCCCACATTTGAGGAATTCGCACGGGTCAGCACAGCCGAAGTGCAATGGCTGAGCCTCGCCCTGGGTGAACCACCTTCATGATCATGGTGTCTCCCCTGCCAGGTAAGTATGAGTTGTACACGGCTCTCGTGCTGTAGTGACTCTCTCACATAAGAGTCTACGTCATGGTGCAAACATTTTATTGACAACATTACAAAAACGCCTTGACCGACAAATTACAATCGGTCGTATTGTATCCGGCAGAAATAATTCAACCACAAATTACCATTAACGTAATGAATGAAAGTATAATCTGGATCATGCACTGCTTTGTTCTTCTTCTGAGATTTCCCATAAATACTAGCCTTCAAGGGGCAACACTGCCATCTACAGGAGTATTGAGGAATCTAGTCTAGAATCGAGATGTCCAACATGCACGTCCAACAACAATCTTAGCCTCATTGTTTTTTCTACAAACCAAATGCAATGAAGGCCACCTTTTTGATAAAGATAATGTACTTGTTGTTTTTGTGGTTCTGAATGTCGATTATTAGTTGACTTTCAGTAATTATCTCCTACTACATTGTTGCAGGTATAAAAAAAAATAGCCTGTTGCAAAGAAATGCAATTATAAGAACCATGCACCATTTTTTAAATTTGAAAAACGTTTTTATCATTAACATTTATAATAAAATTATTATTTAATATATTAAGTGATTGGGGCAAAAGCGCAAAATCAACCACTCCAAACCTGAACACCAGAGAAATTTCATCAGCATGTGTAGACAGGAAGTAAGGAGGTCTCCAAAAAGTGTTGTCCCGCTATGACCACGGGGGGCGCTATGACTTGTAATCAAACCTATTTGTCCGCGATCCACGCCCCGTTTTATAAAAAAATCTGAAACTTGATATCTGGCCCTTATTTGACGAGCTGAATCTTTTTGCCATTGTGTCCATTAGGTCAATGGGGATACATTTTGCTGTGTATTTAATGTTTTGGAAACTTGAAATCGTCATGCAAAACAAACCATAAGCCCAAATGATCCATAATTTGTTAAAAAATGTCCTTGCCCGACCTTATGGTATTTTGTTTCAGATTTATGCGGAGTTACCCTTATGCAATTGTGAAGTCTGCTGCAGAGAACCCCAGAGGCCTCACATTTGGTGTGTCCAGGTCCTCCCACGTAGGTTAAGTTTTGATATCTTACAAAATAAGTATAGGGGGAAAAAACGCTAACCTCAACCATTCCAAACTGGATCAACTCAGGGTGGTCAATATGGGTACCCGTGAAAAGATCTGATATTCTGTAGTAGTGTTACAACACCATTTAATATGCTGCAGGGAATTCAGCATTCCACATTTAAGAAAGCGCCCTCTATTGACCATGAAATCCCTAAAATATTTTGTTTATTCTTTTCCACAACAATTTCAGGGGAGAGCGCGAACGCAGTCCCCCACTACCACAAATTATGCAGTCGAGATTCCCACATTTGAGGAATTCGCACGGGTCAGCACAGCCGAAGTGCAATGGCTGAGCCTCGCCCTGGGTGAACCACCTTCATGATCATGGTGTCTCCCCTGCCAGGTAAGTATGAGTTGTACACGGCTCTCGTGCTGTAGTGACTCTCCCAGAAACAGGTCTATGTCATGGTGCTAAAATTTACCGTGAATGTCAATATGTATAACCCAAAAATGGCACATGAGGACAAACATCGGTATAGAATGACGTTCAAAATTAGTTATCATAAGGGACAATACAGGTACCACGAACAACTAGGTTAAAGGAGTGATATGATAAAGAGATATAGAGATAAATGCGCACATCTCTTTGGGGGTCCGTTGACGAAAGTACCACCCCGCCTGTCGGAATTCAACTTATTCATCACTGCTTTAGTTCGACTCATATCCAACCTCTCTGTATATTTATGCAATTAAAAATCCTACCAAGTATTTATTATTACAGGAAATTGCTGTGCATAGGCTACTGCTGTATTGTGCCGACAGTACAGGCATTCCAGATTCAGTGTGTGCAAATAACTTGATACTGTCTACAATATGATAACCTGCACATAGAGTAAATTAACAATTTATACTACTTGATATGGCCATCACTCTCATCATATAAGTGAAATATTATTTTATATAATGTTTACACTTAAGCATTTACATCGGCAATGCAGGTAATTGCAAACGTTTTTCAAGATCCTACACATCAATCTATTTGATTGGCTGCGAAATAATTACTAAGTAAAGTAAAAATACAAACGACATAACAACATGCCCAATGACTCAGAAAAATAATTAGTTATTTTTAACAATTTCTATATCTAACCACTCTGATCATGTTCCCTACCTCCAGGCTCCACTAGGGAGCAAGGAACGGTCATCAATGACAACGAGCGGATGAAGTAAATCATCACTCACTGCCCGCTTCGCGCTCAGAAGGGAACATCAGTACTCTTCATCGTGGTTAGAGTAACCGATCACTTTCGTACGATATTTCTCAAGTCAAAAACTATAGAAATGATCCCTGAAAGTATGATCTTAGTGTACCAACGGGCGCGGACGGGACCCGATTCATGGGGTAGTCCTTCTCATTGGTGGTTTCGAGGTTGAACTTTCACAATATTTACGCTCATGTCAATACAACAGACGACATTGACACAGATTTTAGTTTATTGAAAGGGAACATTGGCGTCCACGATCCAGTCATGACACAAAAACAACCATATTAAACTTTATATTACTTGTTATTTGTTACCCCGAGTGTTTTAATGTATAACCATAATATTGTTTTAAAAATGGAACATGAGGACAAACATCGCTATAGAATGATGTTCAAAACTAGTTACCTTAAGGGGCAATAAAGGAACGACGCACGGTTATGTTAAAAGAGTGATATGATAAAGAGATATAGAAAATAATAGTACCCACATCTCTTTGCGAGACACGCGGGTCCGTCGATGAAAGGTATCCCCCTCTGGCGGAATTTAACAGTCCCCATTGCTTTAGTTCCACTCACATCCGACATCTCCGCATATTTATATTGTTTAAATCCTACGAAGTATTAAAAAGCAGACGGAATTCAAATACAAATGCTACTGCTATATTGTGCCGTTATTGTACAGACATTCCAGATTCCGCGTGTGTAAATGACTTTCTATACAGAAAATATTTTGTCAAACAATACGTTTTAAGTCTATTTTCTAGCTGAAAAACGTAATGTAAACTTGCAACGCAGGTGCATTCATTCTGTCTACAATAGAATAAATTCAATTGATTCAATTAAAAACCAGACCATCTCTAGTCTAGACTATTTAAACTCCGTTAATGTGATATTAATCCAAGGCGTTATTTAGCTATGTCGCCATCTCCCGGCACAAGGTTGTTATGATCGCTCAAGTATACGGAATTAAGTGAATCGAGAATGTCTTTGTATTTGTGCGACAATTGTTTTTTATTAAAGGTGTTAGTCAAGTAAGTGGATACGAAGTTTACTTTAAACGACGTTGCAAGTTTCTGTCTTCTCGTGTCTGTCGGTCGCAACCCCGAGCTACGCGGCATGATGACGTAGATATTTTTATGACGTTCCTTCTGTGCGCCAATGAAACACTATCAACACTAACACGCTTTTTCTATGGTCGCCTCTGATGCACTGAACCCAACCATGGGGTAATTTGTTAGACTAACAACATGAAGTAAAGTTACATTGCGGACATTATCGTTTTAATGTGGGTATCATTGTTCAGTTGAAAACGTAAGTTATCCAGATGTCTGTCTCAAACATGGGTGGCTTTGGAGGGAAGGACACACCTTTCAGATTCACACCACAACGCATACATCTGGGCAAGGATCACGAACTATTTGAGGTAATATAGCACACACATTTGTCTGCAAGAGAAAACACATAATTATGTTAAATTATGTTAAGTGCTATAATTGTATAATAACATGATCTGACTGTATATTGGCTTTGTTTTCATCAGGATGGGGATATCCACAGACATATGTATCTGCAGAACCTCTCCTCCTCAGAGACAGACGAACAGCCAAAGCACAGGTAGTTCGGTAGTCATTCCTGTTTGTCTTGCAAACGTAAGACAAACTACTGGGAGACTAAGTATAAGTATAAATGTTTTGCTGCACATAAGGTTTCATTAAAAAGACATTCATCAGATAACATCCATTGCTTAATGAGAGTCTGTGTTCTTTCATTGAAAATCAACCTCCTATTCATACACATGTATGACACCTTCACGTGTTCAAGATTATAGGCTTCATGTTGCTGGATGTCATACATTAAGCATCTTATTGCGTCCCCCTACCCCTCGCAGTGTGTCCGAGTTCGGCTGCCACATCTCGGGCTGCTGCCAGCGGTTCCGCAGCGTGGAGGAGTACGAGCACCACTACAACTCGCTGCACCGTCACGTCTGCTCCGCCTGCCGCCGGTCCTTCCCCTCCGCCCGCCTCCTGGACGTCCACATCGAGGAGTGGCACGACGCCATGTTCGACATCCTGTCCCAGAGCCAGGACATGGTGAGAGAACCACCGGCCAAAAGGTTAGAAGTGTTGTCGGCGAGACGGGAGAGTCGTGAAGTGAGAGGGATGAACAGAGCGGAACACGGCACGATGGGCGACATGCGGCTCAGGAGGTAGAGCGGGTTGGCTGGTGACGGGATGATCGCTAGTTCGATCCCCGGCTCCTCCTTGCTGAGTGTCGAGGTGTCCCTCACTGAGATACAACACCCTCACTGCTCCTGACGAACGGGCTCTCGCCATGCGTGGTTGACACCGCCGTCAGTGTGTGAATGTGTGCAGGAATGGGTGAATGTGAGGCAATATTGTAAAGCGCTTTGAGAAAGCGCTGTATAAATGCAGTCCATTTACCATTTAAGATTTGGCAGCTCAACGACCAAAACAAAGTCCCTCTCCCTCTCTGCCAATTAGAAGTTTTGCATTTCACACACCTGTGATTGACAGGTGAAGTGGATTCTCCGATGGCTATGAACAAATGATTCCCAAATATTAGCTCTTAAATCATGCTTACAGCACTATTAAGACAATCAGATGGTCTCCGAGAAAATATGTGATTGACACTTGTATGCTGTGTTCCAGTACCAGTGTCTGGTGGAAGGCTGTGGACTGAAATTCAGGACGAGTAAACAGAGGAAAGACCACCTGATTCAAATACACAAGTACCCCCCTGACTTCAGGTTCGACAAGACTAAACGGGAACACAGGTCAGTTGTTCCGTCGTATGTCCTCTAGGTGGCAGTATAAACCTTTTATCGGACATCGTGGCTGACCAAAACATAACCAACGGATTATATCTCAGGGATCAATAGGGATACGATGACTAGACTATCAGAGGTGTATCTACATTTGTATTGGATTAAATCCAATAATACATAATGTGTGACACATATGTGTTGTTTTTTTGTAAATGTTCAGTATTTTGTAAATGTATATAAGACTAATTAAAAGCTTACTCTTTATCAAAGGAGAAATTCCGAAATTGTGTTTTTTGTTAGTGCAATCGATGTTTTTTTTCTGCATTACAAAACCGAATACTATCGTCATGTTGTCTTCCCTGAGTTCAGAATAAGTTGTTTATCCCCATGTATGTTATCGGCGTAACGATGACGTGCATTTCAACAGGAAAGAGCAGAAACCTCAGACGAGGCAGCAGGCCGGCGGTGCGGAGGTGATGGAGGGCGTGTGTGAGGCCGTGCTGCCTGCCACTGACCCAGAGCAGCATCAGGAGGAGGAGGAGGAGGAGGACATGGAGACCGTGGAGCTCCAGGCCCCCTCGGGGCCCGGGGAGCAGGGGTCTCCCAGCGGGGGGACCCCTCAGCCGGACGCAGAGACTGTCAGCGACGGGCAGAGACCACGTTACTCGTACAGGTGGGTGGTGATCCACGGCTGCATCGTAGGAGAAGGGTTCCACGCCCAGCTGAAAGGTTCCGGGTTCGATCCCCGAGGTCGGCATCCAGAAAATAATCGGACATTTTATATTAGCATACATTGAAGTTACATTGCGAAACACATGATAGAAGGTATGGGCAAGGTACCTAAGCCCTACCTGCTCCTTAATGCCCTGTGTCTTGGTCCACTGCGATTTGCTTGGGATTACACTTATTAGTAATACTAAATAAATAGTAATAGTTGGAGAATTCGATATCTACGGGCCGGGAACCATAGTGTTAGTTTGTGTTTTAAATGTTCTGAACTACCATAATTGCAGTTGTACAATAACATGTTGTATTGTTTGTGATCTATTCCCTCAAAAAATGCCCCTTTATTTTTGTTTAGTATAACTTATTTAACTTATTTATTATTAACCTTATTTGATCATTGGCAGGTAACTAACCTGCCAATGATCCAATAGATCCAATAGGTAGCATTGTTTGATCTCAAGTGTACTGAGTGCTGGTGGTCTCTCTCTGGTGCTGCGTTGTGATTGGCTGAGCATGTCTTCCTTCCTCAGGGTCCCGGCCACTGTGTGCTTCGGGAAAGGCTCGGTGCGAGGGTTCAGAGGTCGAGGCAGGAGGAAGTGACTCACTGCAGTAAAAGTCCCCCGTTCCTATAACGTTCGATTTGAACCATTGTATAATGACATGACTTGCAATTCAGCACATCCTTAAATAAACAATTTTTCCAATAATTATTGACTTGATATTAATTGTATGACCCTTCATTTATGCTTCCGTTTTCTCTGCCTATATATATGTGCTTGTGCGTGTGTGTGTGTGTGTGTGTGTGTGTGTGTGTGTGTGTGTGTGTGTGTGTGTGTGTGTGTGTGTGTGTGTGTGTGTGTGTGTGTGTGTGTGCGTGTGAGAGTGTGTCCAAGGTCCTGATCTAATGCACTTGTACTGATTTAGGAAACAAAGGCCCACGTCCATCCTAACACCATATACAAATAACCATCTTAGACTCACCTTATCCTTGCCGCAGGGATGAGGATGCTGCCTTTACATGAGCTCAGACCATAACTCTTTCTGGATTATTATTATCCAAACCAATTTTTTGTTGATGTCCGTTCAAGAGTTTAAACATTTGCAATAACTTGCGTTGCATTAAAATGCAACGTGCTGAGTGGAAAAAAGCGACCATAAAAAATGTTGACTCAGACCAAATTAATTAAGGGCGTCACTGTTGGGTATGAAATTGACTGATAAATAAAGTAGGATTTTCTTTTTAATAATGGTACAAAAACGAACTCGTCAAACAATAACACACTTAACCGAAGGCAATTATAAATATATTTTTTTGAGAATGTGATTATAAAAGGTTTCGGAAAAAAATATTTATTTACACCTCTAAAGTCAAGGAAGCACTTAAAATAACAAGCTTGAAGGGCCTATTAACAGCTGTGCATTTTGTGGATTTCACTGAGGTAACGAACCTACAAAATGACAGGACGTGAAGAGTAGAAAGAGACTGAGGACGGCCTATATTTCATATTCCTTTTGATCATGCATATCTTGGAGTCATGCTCTAAATTAATTTACAGTTGAAAGATCCATGTATAAAAAAAGATTTCTATCATAAGCCCAGTATTATTAAAAAAAAATTTTGTAGCATTCCTCTCGTAATGAATGTGCTCAGGCCGTCCGCGGTTCTGTATTGATGCGTTTTATCACCGACTTGTCCAGCATGATTGGTTCTCTTTACATAGGCAAATGTATCGAATCAGAGAACGGATTTTAAATGTAGTAAAGACTAACATTAATAACATTAGGGCATGTGTTGCATAATTTATAAAGTTCAGATAGCCTACAGGCTGACGTATAGGCCTGCTTGTCTCAAGGCCCGTTTTGCGCAATGGCCATTAATCGTATTATTGGGCAGGCCACTGCCTATATACAATCGCTAATGTTATTCATATTTTCCATTTAGCCGGTGCTCGTGGCCTGGTATTATTAATTCAGGCGATCATACATCAGGGAGATGAAGTGATGCTGGAACCCCACAGTGTAACACCGTTAACCGTCTGTGCGCTGGATAGGAATATGCAGCGTTCCGAGCGTGCAACAAATGCGCTTATGCGTAAAAGCGAACTGCGTCTCAGAAGGCATTGGCGTATAAAGGCAGAGTCGAGTAAGGCAGCGCTATAACACAACTCATCAAAGTTCAAGAGTGGACGTTATGACAAGTAGTACATCCCGTAGGGCCCGCTGTAGAGTCCAGGGACCGACAGGGCGTGCCGGGGTCCTTGGAGGGCCGCGTAAAGAGGGCCCATGTTGTGGTGGAAGGGGAACGCGAATGCGGCGGGGAGAAGCGGTTTGGACGCCAGTTTGATCTTCTCCAGCTCGGCCTCCTGGAGCCTCTTGGCCTTTGCCCTGCGGTTCTGAAACCAGATCTTGACCTGGGTCTCCGTGAGGCTGAGGGAGCAGGAGAACTCTGCTCTCTCCGC
>NC_079426.1:7026044-7031044 GCF_026213295.1 Gadus chalcogrammus
ACGTGGCCCATGTTCTCTGGCTCTCTCGCCCTCTCTCTCTCTCTCTCTCTCTCTCTCTCTCCCTCTCTCTCTCTCTCTCCCTCTCGCTCTCCCTCTCCCTCTCTCTCTCTCTCTCTCTCTCTCTCTCTCTCTCCCTCTCTCTCTCTCTCTCTCTCTCTCTCCCTCTCCCTCTCGCTCTCCCTCTCTCTCTCTCTCTCTCTCTCTCTCTCTCTCCCTCTCTCTCTCTCTCTCTCTCTCTCTCTCTCTCTCGCTCTCGCTCTCGCTCTCCCTCTCGCTCTCTCGCTCTCGCTCTCGCTCTCCCTCTCCCTCGCCCTCGCCCTCCTCTCCCCGTCTTCCCTGGAGGCAAAACGCTTGACTGAATTGGTTCGCTGACATTTCGCCGGGTTTCTTTCCATGTCTCTGCGTCCTGTGCTGGGACGCGACACACGCGACAGCGTCACACGACTCACACTACTACGCAGATAGAGCGGTCCATGTGATCCCGGCCGCACACCGTACGGTCGTTTATGTTGAGGGGAAAGCTGTTTTTATTGGGAGTTTAACAGGAACGATTATTACAAATAAAATGAAAGAATCCCATCTGGATACGACAACGCGAATATATACGCGACAGATTGGGTTCTGATTGGCCAGTCGCCTGTTTGCGGCACTTCTTGCCCTCCCTGGAAAAGTGTTCATTTAAGAGTTTCCAGGGCCCTACAATTATTTGAAATGTCAGGAAGTTTGTTTTGTGTTTTAAAGGGTTCCATTATGTTGGTTCTGGGATGATAATTGAGGTTATGAAGATAAAAACTTCGCTCCATATATTTATTGCATATATATTTTTACTTTTACACCATACTTTTGTCGATTACTTTCCCATGAATTTATGTTGTTTTTAGCTCGACGATAGGTAGTTTGCATTCAGACATGTTTATTGTAAGTATGTTTATGTAACTTGCTTTAGATTGATATCATCTCTCCCAGTTCCCTAAATGGGGTCCGCTTCGACTATGACACCAGTCATCTTGTGGTTAGGGTATGATAAGATCTGATGAGATAATCAACTTAATTATCCCAAAGAAAAATCAACATTTGATATAGTTGACATAAGGGCAGGACATTAGCTTCCCCTTCATAAAGGAAAAAAAGACAGTAATAATAACAACGTCAAATGGTTTACAAGTTGAATGCGGTGCTCTTTGGCATTTTCAGGGGCAGCCTTGTCTTATTAAAGTGTGATCACTGGGATTTCCCACCCCGCCTGAGGATGCGCGCTGTTCTGCTCGCTTAGCTTCCATAGCCCCAGGCGACTGTCAGCATTCCCGCTTTCTCACGCTTCCATACGTCTCTCATATTGAATGTCGACTGTGTGACTATAGGGAGGTTTGCTAGTGCTAGTAGCTACTATTGGGCATTTATTAAATGAATAGTAATCTATCTAGTAGCCTAACTTCTGTCCAATCCGTCTTTGTGTGTGTCTGTGTACATGTGCATATGCGCGTGTGTGTGTGTGTTTGTGTGTGTGTACGTGTGCGTATGTGTCTGCCTGTGTGTACGAGAGAGTGTGCGTGTATACAAGAGAGAGTGTGCGTGGTGTGCATGCATGCACACTTCTATGCGTGACAGCGTGAGCGTGCTCGTGTCTGCAGGAGACGTGCACGTGTGCGTGTACAAGCATGCATCTGAGTGTGTGTGTGTGTGTGTGTGTGTGTGTGTGTGTGTGTGTGTGTGTGTGTGTGTGTGTGTGTGTGTGTGTGTGTGTGTGTGTGTGTGTGTGTGTGTGTGTTTGTGTGTGTTTGCAACTTTGATCTCAAAACAGTGACAACCTGAACAAATATGCTGATTTGATTGTTCTGAGATCACAATATTCCTCGTCGTCCCAGGACAGCCTGAAAGAGATGGGAGGGGAGAGGAGGGGCCCCTGAATAAACAACCATTAAACTCTCTCAATCCGGCTTTGAGAGGGCTCTCTCTCTCTCTCTCTCTCCCTCTCTCTCTCTCTCTCTCTCTCTCTCTCTCTCTCTCTCTCTCTCTCTCGCTCTCTCTCTCTCTCTCTCTCTCTCCTCTCTCTCTCCTCTCTCTCTCTCCCTCTCTCTCTCTCTCTCTCTCTCCCTCTCTCTCTCTCTCTCTCTCCCACTCTCTCAACATTTTTGGCCCATGCTTAGAATAACTCACAGACCCCGGCCATTACAACAATATATAGGGAGCGAGAGAACATATTAGTCAGAGTGAAGGGACACGTTTGTTTTTGTGAGATCTTACGACGTTGAATCGAATGTTCCTGAGTCGACGAAGAGGAGGAGAGGAGGAAGACGAGTTGACGGGGAGGGACAGAGGGATGAAAGGAGAGAGAGTAGATGAACGCTTTGTTCGGCCCCTGCTTAATGAGCTGGAAAACACAATTGAACTTCTCTTGACTGTGGAAATTGCTGTGAGGGCACCGTAAATTAGCTTCAGTGTGGGAGCGAACCTGGATGACAGAGAGGCCCTTTGTGTCTCGGACCCTGTGGCTAACCAAAGCGGCGGCGGCGGTAGCGTTAACATGTTAGCATTAGTAGCATTAGCAGCAGTGTTAATAATAATGATAATAAATCATTATGAATGAGTGGTTGTGGTGGTGGTGGTGGTGGTGTTGGTGGCGGTGTTGGTGGCGGAGTGGAGGGGTGGTCTTGGTGTTGTTGGTGGTGGTGGTGATGGGTGGGTGGTGGTGGTGGTGGTGATGGGTGGGTGGTGGTGGTAGCAGTGGTGGTGGTGGTGGTAGCGGTGGTGGTAGCGGTGATGGGTGGGTGGTGGTGGTGGTAGCGGTGGTGGTGGTGGTGGTGGTGGTAGCGGTGGTGGTGGTGGTGGTGGTGGTGGTAGCGGTGATGGGTGGGTGGTGGTGGTGGTAGCGGTGGTGGGTGGGTGGTGGTGGTGGTAGCGGTGGTGGTGGTGGTGGTGGTGGTAGCGGTGATGGGTGGGTGGTGGTGGTGGTAGCGGTGGTGGTGGTGGTGGTGGTGGTGGTGGAGGTGATGGGTGGGTGGTGGTGGTGGTAGCGGTGGTGGTGGTGGTGATGGGTGGGTGGTGGTGGTGGTGGTGGTGGTGGTGGTGGTGGTGGTGGTGATGGGTGGGTGGTGGTGGTGGTGATGGGTGGGTGGTGGTGGTGGTGGTGGGTGGGTGGTGGTGGTGATGGGTGGGTGGTGGTGGTGATGGGTGGGTGGTGGTGGTGATGGGTGGGTGGTGGTGGTGGTAGCGGTGGTGGTGGAGGTGATGGGTGGGTGGTGGTGGTGATGGGTGGGTGGTGGTGGTGGTAGCGGTGGTGGTGGTGATGGGTGGGTGGTGGTGGTGGTGATGGGTGGGTGGTGGTGGTGGTGATGGGTGGGTGGTGGTGGTGATGGGTGGGTGGTGGTGGTGGTAGCGGTGGTGGTGGTGATGGGTGGGTGGTGGTGGTGGTGATGGGTGGGTGGTGGTGGTGGTGATGGGTGGGTGGTGGTGGTAGCGGTGGTGGTGGAGGTGATGGGTGGGTGGTGGTGGTGGTAGCGGTGGTGGTGGTGATGGGTGGGTGGTGGTGGTAGCGGTTGTGGTGGTGGCGGTGGTGGCGGTGGTGGTGGTGGTATTGGCGGTGGTGGTGTTGTCGGTGGTGGTGTTGGTGGTGGTGGTGGCGGTGGTGTTGGCGGTGGTGGTGATGGTGTTGGCGGTGGTGTTGGCGGTGGTGTTGGCGGTGGTGGTGCTGGTGGTGGTGCTGGCGGTGGTGGTGTTGGGTGCAGGGCAGCAGCGAGGAGGGCACTAGTCTATTTCTGTTATATTTAAACACCAAAGGGCGACTCTTCATTCTGGCCTTGCGGGCTTGGCACATGCCTTCTGTTACTAAGTGGCTTCGTATTGAAAGGCTCCGTGGCCGCTATTCTCCGACCCACTGGGCGCCAGCCACTCTGGCCCGGGCAGCTGCTGGGCCCCAGAATGGAGCCATAGTTCCCCCTCTGCAGGTGAGCGGCCCGGCCAAAACAGGGCCCCTCTGAAGGGCCCTTTCAGAAGCTCAAAGGGAAAGTGACTCTGGAGGGAGCGGGACGGCCACACAAAGGCCTCCTTCTCGGCAGAACAGAGGAGATGGAGATGAGCTATTGGAGGGCCGCTTTAGCAGCGCTTAGTGCCATGTCGAGGCGAGGCGACGAGAGACGGAGCAGAGGAGAGCAGAGGGCTGGGGGGCCGGGGGGGTGAGAGGGGGTCGGATCCCCTTGTTGTTGTCTGGAAGGTGAGGTTTTTTTTTCGTGTTGTGTGTGTGCATTTGTTTGTGTGTGTGTGTGTGTGTGTGTGTGTGTGTGTGTGTGTGTGTGTGTGTGTGTGTGTGTGTGTGTGTGTGTGTGTGTGTGTGTGTGTGTGTCTGTGTGTGTCTGTGTGTGTGTGTGTGTGTGTGTGTGTGTGTGTGTGTGTGTGTGTCTGTGTGTGTGTGTGTGTGTTTGCGTGCGTGTGCGTGTAGCTTAGCCGTTGCCATGCGGAGATACTGGAGTATCTCTGTTATCCTGTGACTCCAATCTAATCGCCGGGGCCTTTTGAAGGCTGACAATGCCTCATGTTTCGACCACGTCCCCAGGCCAACATAGTATGACATGGTATCTCTGGCCCCCTCACCTCCCCTCTCCCCCTCTCCCCCTCTCCTCCTCTCCCCAGCCTTGTGTCGCTGGACGAGACGTTCACTTTGGCACCACCGCTGTCGTGCAGCAGGCACCGGGGAAACTCTCTGTTTTGCTCCCCTTCTCACCTCCTCTTTCTGAATGAAATTAGTAACAGCCTTCTGTGACGTATCCATGGTTGGCACGGGAGAGACACCGAAAGGCGGGGCGGGGTGGGGGGGGGGGGGGGGGGGGGTAGAAGGGTGAGAGCCAAGTTAAATGGCAGCATAATGGTGTTGAACCGAACCCGGGTCGAAGCAACAATAAACACAGCCATTCCACTCTTAATCGTTGTTGAACATCGTTGAAAGCCCCCTGTTAAACCCCGGTAAAATAAAGTCAAGCACAAGACGAAGTGAAGCGTAAACTTGA
>NC_079426.1:7036044-7228544 GCF_026213295.1 Gadus chalcogrammus
GAATTACCGTAGTGATGATAAAAGAAGGTGCCTCAGAGTTGTCTGTAGACACGGCATATAGTTTAGAAGTGTATTGAGCAGGGACAAATACGTTGACCATTGTTTCATATAAAATAGATGTCATGCATACAGGTTTCTAGTTAAGACTCATTTGAAACCATGTCACTGGTTAGGCCTTTACTAAAAGTGACGCACCAAGTAAGGATTTTTTATTTTGTTATTTTATTACTGATTCAAGTCGAGCTTAAGCCAGTTAATAAAGGGGTTTAAACCAGGTGAGAGCTGAAGCTGAGTAAATAAGCATGTCTCTTTGTGGCAGCAGCTTTTACTGGTGACAAATGGAGCACTTTCTGAGCACATGTGGTGACGCGTGTGAATCACCAGAGATGACCGTTACAATCTACAACAGTTCTCCTCCATCTCTCGGTCTGGGATCGGTCTGATGGATGATGATTCAATTGAGAATTAAAAAGACAAAATAGATTGTTGTCTCTGACCATAAGTAGACTAATGAAAAGGGTCATGGGTTATCATGTCTTTATTTGGACGAGACATAATCTGAGTCACAACCAACTTTCGACCAGATGGAGCGGGTGTGTGTTTCTGTGTGTGTGTGTGTGTGTGTGTGTGTGTGTGTGTGTGTGTGTGTGTGTGTGTGTGTGTGTGTGTGTGTGTGTGTGTGTGTCACAAAGAGCCATATGTGTGTGTGTGTGTGTGTGTGTGTGTGTGTGTGTGTGTGTGTGTGTGTGTGTGTGTGTGTGTGTGTGTGTGTGTGTGTGTGTGTGTGTGTGTGTGTGTGTCTGTGTCTGTGTTTGTGTGTCTGTGTGTGCGTGCATGCGTGCGTGTGTGCGTGCATGCATGCGTGTGTGTGTGTCTGTGTGTATGTTTGTGTGTGTAGGCACAGTTGTTTGAAACAGACGCAGATGAACAACGAAGGACATGAGTGCGTGTGTGCGCGTGTGCGCTCGTGTGTACGCGTTTGCGTGCGCGTGTGGGGCGTGGGTGGGGGTGTCTCACTATTTCAGCGGCAAACGTAAAAAGACTCTTTATGTGGCTGTTGATATCCCAGCAGACTATCATCAGGACATCCAACGGCATCACCTCCAGCCCGGCTGGGAGGTCCCAACGAGAACCCAACCAACAGGCTTCAGAGCACTGAAGAGCTGCTACTGTCTTTGAGGGCCGCCGGAGAGATGCCCATTAAAGTAATTGTAGATCATTGAGTTAATCTTAGTTATTTAGAGAGAGAAGAGGAGAAAAAGACCTTACTTCCCCAAATGTTGGGAGTGTGAGTGTGTGTGTGTGTGTGTGTGTGTGTGTGTGTGTGTGTGTGTGTGTGTGTGTGTGTGTGTGTGTGTGTGTGTGTGTGTGTGTGTGTGTGTGGGTTGTGGGGTGTCGCGGAAGACAGTAAAGACAGACTTGTGTTTAGCCTCAAATCCTGCCTTCATTTAAGAGCATCTTTATGGGATTTACTGTGGTGTGTGGCACTGCAGTGTGTGTGTGTGTGTGTGTGTGTGTGTGTGTGTGTGTGTGTGTGTGTGTGTGTGTGTGTGTGTGTGTGTGTGTGTGTGTGTGTGTGTGTGCGTGAGTGTGCCTGGTGTTTGTGTTTGACAGGGCGGTGTAATGGGGCGAATGACATCTTAACAATGATGAAGGTGTGATTGCTGAGTGATGATCTCGGTGTGTTTACCTGAGACGCTCTGAGGATCATCTCTGTTCGGAGCAGTCACCTCGCCCCAAGGACAGGACGTGGACACCCTTTGGAACCTGGCTGGGCCACAGAACCCTTCAGTTGTCTCTGTCTTGAACCAGATTTGGTATAAAAGTCCCTCAAGTCATGCAGAGATAAACATTTTGCTTGGTGATTGGCGGTGGGCCGGTTCTTACAGAATATACATTTGTAGTTGAACTTCTGCCAGTAGGACCACATCCTTTACTGTGCATGTGTGTAGAGACTGTACATACACAAGGCAGATCAACACACACGCAAACACGACAGCACGCACGCTCACACATACATTGTCACACACACACACACACACGTGCACACACACACACACACACACACACACACACACACACACACACACACACACACACACACACACACACACACATACACACACACACACACACACATACACACACACGAGCGACCACATGACCACAGTGTTAAATGCCTTTAAACCATGTGAAGCCCAGAGCATCACGTTGATATGGCTTGAATAGGGACTTTAGTCAAATGTTCATTCTGGTGGTTTCCCCTCATATAAGTCAAATTGCTGCAAGCTGCTCCTTCTGGAGTGAGTTCTCTCTTAGATTTCCACATTAACGGGCATAAATCACAACTTAATGCTGCATTTATATATTTACAGACAGGCAATTTATTCTTGGCTCACTGCGTTTGTGTTATAGCATGTAATCAATGTGTGTGCACGGCGTGCGTGTCCGTGTGCGTGTGTGTGTGTGTGTCTCCATTTGGAATTCTGGTGTGCGTCCAAAGAGAACTACTTGCTGACATTCTCTTCTCTTTATACCGTTCTGCACCTCGGCTTACTTGCGTATAAGCACACACGTTGACGCACACACACGCGCGCGCACACACGCCAATGGATCGTGTGTCGCAATTGTTAACACAATTACTAAATCTCCCTTTATAAGGTTAACTCATGTTGGCCTCTCGGCATCAAGCGACCCTGGTCCAGTGGGTTTGATCTCTGTGTGTTTGTATAGCAGTCTCAGGCCTCTGGTTCCGTGGTGGAAAGCACCTTATTTACATTAAGGGCATTTTGCAGATGCTTTTATCCAAAGCGACTTACAATAAGTACATTTGTCAGAAGAAGGATGAACAACAATATATCGCTGTCAGTACAGTAAGGATGTTCATAGAACCAAGTGTCAACCACATGCGGTAGGTTAACCCATTCCCCGTAGGCTACACAACAAAGACAGCTCGGAGAAGATGCCACACAAAGGACTATTTCTAAGTGCAAGGATGTACAACATACAATAAGTGTGTACATTAAGTGCCAGGACGTACAACATACAATAAGTGTGTACAATAAGTGTCAAGACGTACAACATACAATAAGTGTGTAAGAGGGGTGGGGGGCAGGGGGGGGTTACTCATGCTAGCTTCATGCTAACATGAGTCAAACCGCTTTCCTTGATGTGGCGATAACGGGCTAGCACGTTGCTACCGCTAGGTCCCAGTATGGTTATACTGTCAATAAGCGGTGGATTGTATTATATTTCTCTCCCCGTTGCTGCGTGGGTTCTTGATACTCGGGGCCAGCAGGAGTCACAGCCAGGGTCTGACCTGGGCCACGGGGCGGGTCTAGACCCAGGCCGGAGTGGGACCATATGGATCTGATAGAGATAACAGATACAGCAGACTCACTGGAGCCATCTCCTGACCCAGACAGTGTGTGAACTGGAGCTGGTGTGCGTGTGTGTGTGTGTGCGTGCGTGCATGCGTGTGTGTGTGTGTGTGCGTGTGTGTGTGTGCGTGCGTGTGTGTGCGTGCGTGTGTGCGTGGGCTCGTGTATATGTGTGTGCGCGGGCTCCTGTATGTGTGCGTCCGTGTGTGCGTAAGTGCGTGTGTGTGTTTACTACCTAAACTACTCCTTACTTGTCAGCTGAACATTATAAAGCCTTAAGACACTAGTTTCGCTGAATTTAAAATTCAGTGAAAAAATGGGCATATGAAATAAACGTCTGTTTTTTATCGGAAGAGAAAGACCCTAACAGTTGTTTTATCCGACAGTGGTCCACATTGGAACACCATAGGTCATATAGGTCATGGACATTAAGATCCCATGTTATATAGTTGAACTGATTGCTGGAATATGAATATATAATCATCTTTATTGGCAATTACTACTGTAGACCATAGCTGGACTACATGATAAAGGTTGATTGTAAAAGCTATTTATTAACTATCTGCTTGTAAACATACTTAAGACTTATGCATCATTAAGCCCAAGCCAATTATCATGAATCATAAAACTAATTTAACGGCTACTTGAGTGACAGTATTGGGCCATTGAACCATATTTGGAGACGCCTATCATCATAGTCACTATCACAAGATTGGTCATTTTACATTTGTAATCTTTATTTTAGCGAATAACCAATCACATGGTTCTAATGTCAGGCCACAGTGCCAACCAGAGACTTCCTGAGCGGCCTGATCACCACATCCAGGGTACAACGTTCAGGGGAACATATGATTTATTACCAGACCTTTGCTCTGTTGTTTCCCATCGCAGGTGAATCCAGCGTTTGGCTTGGTCATTGTTCAGTTCCACCAACGACTAAAGGCTACAACATGTTCGGGTAAGGATCTCTGCCAGTGACTTTTCATCATTAAAATGGAGATCCACCAGCATTATCAAAACACAAGGATTTGTTGTGTTTCTTTGCAGGACTTCCCTGATCGTATGTTTCTCTCTGCTGCTGCATGGAGTAGCAGCAAAGCCGTATAAACCCTTGGTATGTACCGATCACAGGTAGAGCCAAAGGCGTGTCATTTTTCTGTCAGAAACAGTCAACCTAACGGGATAATGACTACTAAGAGTAATGCTATTTCTCTCATTTCGCAGAATGGACTATCAATCCAAGACACAATCATGTAAGTCAAAAAAAAATTACACTCATTATGGTGAGCCGAACTACACATTTGGGCAACAAATATCAATTAATTAGTTTAATTGATTGAATACTTGAAGAATCGTGTTTATGAGGGAAGTACATGACTCTTCCCCTAATGATAAGAAACATGTATGAGACCTAATCCACCCTATATCAAAACACTCAAACCGCAAGGTACAAGTGTGAAGTCTTCAGTCTTATAGCTGAATTTGTTTCATTTATTGAATCCTTGAGGGGTTTATGAGTGAAGCACATGACCTTTCACCTAATGAAAAGAAACGTACGAGACCTAGCCCACCCTTTAACACAAAGACTCAAACGGTACAAGTGTGAAGTCGTTAGTAAATGGACTGCATTTCTCCAGCGCTTTTCTAACCAGTGGTCACTCAAAGGGCTTTACAATATTGCCTAACATTCACCCATTCATGCACATTCACACACCGCCGGCGGTGTCGGAAACACAAGGCGACAGCCAGCTCGTCGGGAGCAGTTATGGTGATGCGTCTTCCTCAGGGACACATCGACACTTGCTAGATCGATCTAGCAACCTTCTGTTACCAGCCAACCCGCTCTACCTCCCGAGCTACATGCCGCCCCGTAGCCTTATACCTGCCACTGCTGGGCCTTTATCCTCCAGGGCCGTGGAGCAGCACTGGGACCTCCAGGTGGCGCCCCCGGAGAGCCTGGACATGACCAGCTACGACATCGACCCCAGCATGAAGATCTGGAAGAGGGTGGACCAATCGGGACCCGACGGAGAGTACCAGATGGCTGAAGGGGACCAGGCTGAGCTCCACCACCCCTCCTTGGTGGAGGTGGTCCCCCTGGACCAGGCTGAGCTCCACCACCCCTCCATGGTGGAGGTGCTCCCCCTGGACCAGGCTGAGCTCCACCACCCCTCCATGGTGGAGGCGGTCCCCCTGGACCTGGCTGAGCTCCACCCCCCCTCCATGGTAGAGGAGCTCCCCATGAACCAGGCTGAGATCTACCCCCCCTCCATGGTGGAGGCGGTCCCTGTGAACCAGGACGTCTCCGACCCCGACGTGCTGGACACGGTCGAGTGGGACGTCCCGGGTCAAGACGAAGAGGAAGAGCAGTATGAAGCCATGCGAGCATACCTCGCCCCGCTCTCCGGAGACATCGCAGGGCGCCGCCTGGACCCCGCGGACCGCTGGACGCCGGTGGACGTGATGACAGGAAGTGACGTCATGAGTCCACCGGGCGCCCGGCTGCACGCTGAGCCAGAGGAGGACTTCGACGACCTCTACCACGCCGACCAGCCCGAGGTCGTAGAGGTGGAGGTCCAGCCCCCGGCAGGAAGTGACATCAGGGAGCAGACAGGGGTCCGCTTGCACCTGGAGCCAGAGGAGGACCTGGACGACCTGTACCACCAGGACCAGATCGTACCGGAGGAACAGTAACCGGGGCTCACCCGGGACCCGCACGTCGACCGCCGTGTGGCGGACGAGGATGATCTGTGAAGACCAGTGATGTGATTGGCTGATTGTTATGTGATGTCATCAGCGGCCACTCCCAACTGCACCTGATTTATCCGGCGTCACGTTCCGGTTGACGATTCCTTCAGTTTGACAATCATCTGCGACAATAAAGACCTTTTAAATTGCGCCCTTGTTTACGTGTGTGTTGTCATCAAGTGCAGATTGTGTTCATGGGATCATTTATTTGCCAGAATAAACAATTTAAAACATTGCAAATGACAAGTAACCAGGGATAATGGTTACATGTCACATGTCATTTGTAATGTTTTCTATTTTATACACATATTTGACTGCTCTAAGACAGTTTACAATATTCATCATAAACAATGAGAGATCAGCCAATTAGGTCTGTGATTAATAAAACGATCATATACCAACTGAGAAATATGCATATTTGTATTTACAAAAAAAGATTCTGTCATACAAGTCAAATTGCATCTTCCCTTTATTATAAAGATATAAATACACAATTACAGACAAAAAAACCAACAACGAATCATTCTTCCTCAGACCAACAAAGAAAGGGACGACCAGCTGTGCGCCGCCGCCGGAGCGATCATCTCGTACGCTTCTCGTTCACTGCGTCAGTTGGTCGGCCGGGATGATGCCCTTCTTCAAGATCAGGTTACCGTAGATAGACGTCTCACTGGAGGGACAGAACAGAGCCAGCGGTGTTGAGAACGACCATAAACAGGGCTTTAAAACACTACCTATGTTACAGTATAGCTAGTATAAGTAACATTTCATCCAGAGATATTATTATTTATTGTAGCTATTCAATCAACTGCAGAAGATTGTATTGTACTTGTTGGGTGAAGCTTATGAGTAAAATATCATTTTTAATACCTTTTGTAGACAGTGTAACACAAAATGCAACCACTTAGTATATAAATGAATACAATCCTTACCCGGTTGCAACAACAGCAAACGCTTTCTTAGCGCGCTCATAGAAGGCGAATCTTTCAACTTGTTCAAAGGATTTCTAAATTCAGACAACAAGCAACAGGTAGTAACTCAAAAATCAACCAACGAATAGTTCTGTACAGGAATACCTGACAAATACCCTTCTTGTATTGTAATGTGTGTTACAGAGTTGATTCTTAACATATTTTTCCTCTGACATGGTGACTTCATCAAAGGAGAGTTTTATCACCCATCGGTAGAGACTCTGGGGCTGTCTTACCTGCATCTGCAAAGCCTGATTCACAAGATGGCTATAACGTCTCCATACAGGGACTTCCAGACCGCTCCTAACGTCTGCCTCAACCAGGGCCATCACTGCAGCCTGTACAGTCATGGAGGAAACGGGTGTATAGTATAGAAACGGGTGTTACTGCTTAATGCTGAAACAACGACCGGTATTCATGTCATGATAACAATGTACTGGCCTACCGGAGAGGAAACATAAGTATCGAGAGGAAAGAGTTTCAAAATGGCTTCTAAAAGAAGAGGGATTCCCAGACCTATAATAAAATAGTAAAAATAATAAAGAGGCAAGTCAGTTTCCTTACATTTATTTTACTAAACCTCCCGCAATAGTTAGCAAGACACACTCCCGTTTGGTTTAATAAGAAATGCGCGTACCGTCAGCCCTTATCTCCTTTGGACCGTGACCGCACACAGAAGACACAGGGAAGTTGACATCGGCCAGAACTGAAAACAAAGTTCAACCACACAACCGCAAACCAAACAAAATCAAAGAGACGTCATGTCTCCCCCTGCCATCATGTTATCATGTTGTCTCTGACTGCAGCGTGAGGGGTAGGGATGTCTGTCAGGTAGGTGATGTCGGTCAGGTAGGTTATGTCGTGGATCACAGAGGAAAGTACGTGCAAGAACCATGCAGGCCTACCCAGTTCATCCCCGTGGCCCATCTTAGCGAGAGCGTAGAGCAGCTCTGGAGACAGCACCGCGGGAATCCCTTTCAGAACCATCGGGACAGCCGCGGTGGAGAGAGGAAGAGGTTCAAAACAGAAGATCACGGACTCAGAGCTGATTGGTCGGTTTTGGGGAAAGGGCTGTCGTGATGAACCAGGAAGTGGGGAGCTGACGGCGAGTTCTTATTATTATTATCAAATAATTAATACGATGAATTAATTGACGGAACAATGGCTTAAGTAGGCCTGATTATTGTATAGGTTACACATTTGTCCATTTAGGATTAGTTTGATAATAGGTCTACTCAAATTATACTTGATCTACCCCCCCACCATGGTAAAGGAGGTCTACTCAAATTATACTTGGTTAAGCATTGGCCAATGTGATAGCCTGATTAAATATAACGTGCTATATTTTCATCAATACAAAAAAATATTTTCTTTACAATTTCCTTTTTATATTTTGCTGGGACTCGAGTCGGTCCGAACCTCGGACTCGTGTTGTTCTAGCAGACACCCGTGCGTGTGATTCTGGTGATGCCAGTGCACGATGGGACATCATGAAAGTGAGTCCCTTGCTTGATCCGGGGCCGACACAATGAATATGCAGGAATCCCTGCTCCACTAGGGCACGCTGGTGTTTCTGCAGCATGTAAGCTTGCTTGAGTGCTAAAGCCTATATGTATGCTGAACGTGTTTAATCCGGGTGTGTCTCTAAATTTACACCCTAACCCGGCAAGGGGTCAGAGGTTGTATGGCACGTGAGAATGTGGAGCATCAGATGTCCTTTGAGGGGCCCTCTCTGTCTCCTGGTCCTAGGGGCCCGTTCTGTCTCCTGGTCCGAGGGGCCCTCTCTGTCTCCTGGTCCGAGGGGCCCTCTCTGTCTCCTGGTCCGAGGGGCCCACTCTGTCTCCTGGTCCGAGGGGCCCGTTCTGTCTCCTGGTCCGAGGGGCCCGCTCTGTCTCCTGGTCCGAGGGGCCCGTTCTGTCTCCTGGTCCGAGGGGCCCGTTCTGTCTCCCGGTCTGAGTTGAAGAGCAGAAGGAGTCCTTTGAGGGACCAGCTCTGTCTCCTGGTCTGAGAGGCCCATTCTCCTTCAGGGGCCCCATGCTGCTCCTCTTTAGTGGGCCCTCTCCTTCAGGGGCCCCATGCTGCTCCTCTTTAGTGGGCCAGCTCTTACCCGGTTCATCACACTACCAGAGTCTGCGCTGCCAGAATGTACCATTCTGCCTCCTTTGTCTCCGAGGAGAGCCTCAATTGGGTCTACATTTATTATTTTGACCTCTCGGTCTCCTCTTCCACCGCTCTGGGGGGGGGGTTCTACAATGCAATGCGGCAAGTTTTTTGTCTCCCTATTGAAATGTGGTTCCAGAGACTGAAAGCCAGCTCCGGGAGGATATTGAATGCAAATTAAAATCAATTAGGCTACGGGCCCTTGAAGATTCGGGTCCCCGTGGTGTTAGGGCCCGAGCTGCTATGGATGAACACATGAACCGACTTGTTCAGTGGCCTTCGTATATACTATTTGTTTAACGTCATCACAAAAGATAATACCTGCATGCTTTCGAAGTGAAGAAACGTCAACATTGAAACCAATGGCATGAATCTAGAAACGGGCAGTTTATCCTACACATGTTAAATCAGTTAAACCAATTGCTGCAAATTAATGTTGGCTCGACATTCTCCAAGAATCAAGTGATACTGGATTATGTTCCCTCCGTTCCGTCCCTTTGTACAGTAGGCTCATGCTCACTGGCGCCCTCTGGTGGCTCGGTCTTGAACTGCCCCCCGACCCAAAGCTGGAAGATTGGTGTATCAAACTAGTTTATAATGGAGTTTCCACAGACTCTTTTAGTTTGACATTCTAAACAAGTCTTTTTCAAGCTTATTTGACTTGTTTATTCTTGAATCTCTTGCCGACCAATCACGGTGGGTTTGAAAAATATTTTCCGTGGATATTTTCATGGATGTGGATCACAGCTGTTTGATTACATTTCCAACAAAAAGTTATGGTTTACGATGAAAGCAAACAATTCCTCAGTCAGTACATATGCCTGAAGCAGAGAGTCGAGACATTCATTAACATGCCATGAACATGGTGAGGCGATATCAGATACAAGATGTTTTCCGCGTTAACGGTTTTTTATTTATAAATAACAATTCCTTCAACTCATATTGTATTTCACCTTTATTATAAAGATATATATTCACTGTCACAATCACAGACAACGAAAAATCAAATCAATCTTCCTCAGACACACAAAGAAAGGGATGGGTAGCTGTAAGACAAAGCAGCATGTGAGACAGAGCAGCAGTAAGACAGAGCAGCTGTAAGTCAGAGCAGCAGTAAGACAGAGCAGCAGTAAGACAGAGCAGCTGTAAGTCAGAGCAGCAGTAAGACAGAGCAGCTGTAAGTCAGAGCAGCAGTAAGACAGAGCACCAGTAAGACAGCGAAGCAGTAAGACCGAGCAGCAGTAAGACAGCGAAGCAGTAAGACAGAGAAGCAGTAAGACAGCGAAGCGGTAAGACAGAGAAGCGGTAAGACAGAGCGATCATCTCGTACGCTTCTCGTTCACTTCGTCAGTTGGTCGGCCGGGATGATGCCCTTCTTCAAGATCAGGTTACCGTAGTGAGACGTCTCACTGGATGGGACAGAACAGAGCCAGCGGTGTTGAGAACGATGAATGAACCGGGATCAGGGCTTTAAAATGCTTCCTTTGTTACAGCATAGCTAGTATAATTAATAGTTCATCCAAGATATTATTGATTATAATTATTCAATCAACTGCAGATTGCATGTAGTGCATTGCATGTTGGGTGATGCTAAGGAGCAAAATAACATTTGTAATACCTTTTGTAGACAGTGTAACACAAAATGCAACCACTTAGTATATAAATGAATACAATCCTTACCCTGTTGCAACAACAGCAAACGCTTTCTTAGCACGCTGATAGAAGGCGGATATCTCAACTTGTTCAAGGGATTTCTAGATTCAGACAACAAACAACAGGTAGTAGTAACCCAATAATCAACCAACGAATAGTTCCTACTCTACAGGAATACCTGACAAATACCCTACTTGTATTGTAATGTGTGTTACAGAGTTGTGTTGATTTTAAACATAGTTGCCCTCTGGTATGGTGACTTCATCAAATCAGAGTTTTATCAACCATAAGTTGAGACTCAGGGCTGTCTTACCGGCTCCTGCAAAACCTGATTCACAAGATGGCTGTAACGTCCCCATACAGGGACTTCCAGACCGCTCCTAACGTCTGCCTCAACCAGGGCCATCACTGCAGCCTGTACAGTCATGGAGGAAACGGGTGTTACTGCTTAATGCTGAAACAAATACCAGTATTTCATGTCATGATAACAATGTGCTGGCCTACCGGAGAGGAAACAAAAGTATCGAGAGGGAAAAGTTTCAAAATGGCTTCTAAAAGTAGAGGGATTCCCAGACCTAAAAATAGTAAAAAATAAAAAGGCAAGTCAGTATCCTTACATATATTTTACTAAACCTCCTGCAATAGTTAGTACGAAACACTCCAATGTGGTTTAATAAGAGATGCACATACCGTCAGCCCTTATCTCCTTTGGACCGTGACCACACACAGAAGACACCGGGAAGTTGACATCGGCCAGAACTGAAAACAAAGTTGAACCACACGACCGCAGGGTCACAGAGAGCAGTGATCCACCCCTCCCTTACAATATGATGACCAAAGAATGATATGACGAAAATAACCCATCATGAAACGACCAATCATCATGTCTTCCCCTGCCATCATGTTATCAGGTTGTCTCTGACTGCAGCATGAGGGGTAGGTGATGCCTGTCAGGTAGGTTATGTCTGTCATGTAGTTGATGTCTGTCAGGTTGTGTCTGTCAGGTAGCAGGTTATGTCTGTCATGCAGGCGCGTGCTGTCAATAAGGGCAGGTGGGGCAGCGAACTAATTGCAAAAGCATGCCCCCCAAAAAATAGTTCCTCAGTAAATCATTGCTCCACGTCTATTTTTAATAATTTGATTGTCACGTTAACTATCTATAGGCCTAGTTTCTGTAGGCTTTCCAACTACTTTTCTTCTGTTGACATCACATTTTGGATAATGGTTGCGATTCTAGTTGAGTTTAACGTGTCATGCAATGTTGGGGCAGGGCAGCTCAGCGATTGCGTTCCTCCGTATGTTTATCGCATAACCCTACAGGCTGCAATAGGGATTTCAATCCTCGCTAAAAGACGCCTATATGGTCGTAAAGTAGTCTGTCCCATGGTCAAATTCTAGAACTGTTGTTGTTTTAACTCGAATTATTCCGCCAGTGGCGAGTGGTGTTGCACGTGTGTTTAACAGTGTTGAGCTTCTGTTTATTCTTACTCATAATTAGTTTAATTAGTATGCTTAAAATAAACCTCAAGAAATAAATACAAAAAAACATTAATCGTGGGTGGGGTCTTACGCTAGTAGTTTCTGCTGAAATGTAGGCTCACCGCACGCTACTGCTGTCATGGTTTATGTCTGTCAGGCAGGTTATGTCGTGGATCTCAGAGGAAAGACGTGCAAGAACCATGCAGGCCTACCCAGTTCATCCCCGTGGCCCATCTTAGCGAGAGCGTAGAGCAGCTCTGGAGACAGCACCGCGGGAATCCCTTTCAGAACCATCTCGACAGCCGCGGTGGAGAGAGGAAGAGGATCATAACAGCCAGGTCACCGGATCAGTTGCGCGTCCTCAGATCGGTACTGGCGGATGGGATCCGCGATGATCCAGGAAGTGAGGAGCTGACAGTGTTCTTATGCAGACATTCAATTATTAATATGACGGATAAATTGATGGAACAAAGGTTTAATTTGGTCTGATTATTGCATAGATTAGGCCTACCAATTGTTCCATTTACGATTACTTTGGTAATAGGTCTACTCAAATTATATTTGGTTACGCATTGGCCTGTGTGTTTAACCTTCAATATGTATTAATAAATAAAGCTAAAGGCAATCATCATGGCAAAAATAAATAATAATAGCCCATACAACAAAGTATTTTCTTTATAACTTCCTTTTTGTATTTTGCTGGGACTCGATTGCTATTCCGGACACCCTCGGGTGGGAATCGCTCTAGTCTAGACTCGTGCGTGTGGGATCCTGGAGAGGCCAGTGCACCAAGGGACATTATCAAAGTGAGTGCCTTGTATGAACCAGTGCATCGCCGACAGCTTCAACATGTAGTCAGCTCCAGTGGCGATGGGTGAATAGAGGGCGCTACGGCGCCGCCCCTCCGTGAAATATTCACTTGAATATATCTGCCAACTATTAATCAACTATTATCAATACGAAATAAATCAACAAAAATACAGCCGTCCACCATTTAAATGCGTCTGAACGTCGATGATTTGGGCTAGGCTAGTTATTGGGTTATTCGAAATAAAGCCCTCTTTCAAGTCAGGGACGCCGGCCAGTTGAAGTCAACGTAAGCTTGCTAACTTTTTGCCGTTTATCAAGCAGACAGCTTTTCATTGGCGCAAGAAAATTCGCCCTCGGGTCGCACCAGTGTGCGCCCAAGGCCAATGGTATCGCTTTTCTTTTTTGTTATCACCACATGATTGGACAATTCAGCGAATCAATCAAATAGGCTACCTCCCTCAACAGCATTCACTCCACACAACTACATGTAGAGAAGAGATAGATCGCTAACTAGCAGAGTAGTTACCACTTTCCACCCTTTTCAGTCGAGGAATTGGACTCACCCAGCAATATTATAGGCCTACTTAAAACAAATCCAGCTCCGGGAGGATTAATTAAAATCAATTAGGCTACGGGCCCTTGAAGATTCGGGTCCCCGTGGTGTTCGGGCCCGAGGTGCTGTGGATGAACACATGAACCGACCCGTTCTGTGGCCTTCGTATATACTATTTGTTTAACGTCATCACAAAGGTAATACCTACATGCTTTCGAATTGAAGAAATGTCAACATTGAAACCAATGGCATGAATCCAGAAACGGGCAGATTATCGCACACATGTTAAATCAGTTAAACAAATTGCTGCAAATTAAGGTTGGCTCGACATCCTCCAAGAATCCAGTGATACTTTATTATGTTCCCTCCGTTCCGTCCCTTTATAGGCAGAGGCTCACTGCGCCCTCTGGTGGCTCGGTCTTTAACTGCACCCCGACCCACAGAAAGACTGAAGTATCAAACTAGTTGGCAGCGGAGTTTCCACAGACTCTTAGTTTAACATTCTAAAAAAGTCATTGTCAAGCTTAGTTGACTTGTTTAGTCTTAAATCTCTTTCCGGCCAATCACGGTGGGTTTGAAAAAGCCATGGATATTTTCATGGATGTATGAAAATGGATCACGGCTGATAGTTTGTAATTCCAACCAAAAGTTATGGTTTATTTGTTTTCCCGCATTAAAGGTTTTGGACAAACTATTTAACATTATAGCCTCATTGTCAGATCAGTGTACTGACACTAATTTACCAACACAACTGAATCACTACATACATTAAATATCTGCATTCATTCGACACATTCTTTGCAAAAAGATACACACCGAGTTTGTACTAGTTCAGACACGTCTAGCCAAATGTTAACTAGGATTTTAATAGGTTTGTACATCTGTCACAGTCATGTGCACAACAAACCCTAGTTAGCCAGTCTGGCTATCTCAAACTTTTTTTTTTCTTGGTATACACACATGAAATAATTCACAACCTACACTTTGAAGTACATGAACTTTACAGTACAGTAAATTCTCTAAACTGAGACGCAGTCTCAAATTAAGCCACTAGTTAACATGTTCTCCCTGCCCAGTGTGTGCCCGGATTAAAGATTAATCACACTTGTGTCCACCGTTGTGTGGACTGCATTACCCAGGATACATTTCTTCCATGACTGACTCAGATCATCAGATAAACAAAGAGGGTCAAAACAAGACATGACTATGTTCCCGTTGCGATATGGGCTCAGCTGACTTCACAAGGAAAGAGAATAGGCTCAAGTGGATTCGCTTAGCAAGAATGAGCGCAAGGAAGTTAATTACAATGTGGAAACCTAACTGCAGGAACAGCACCCCCTACAGTGTGAATCAAGGTACTTCCCTTTTAGTGGCCCCGGTGATTTGCAGGTGAAGTCAGTCAGTAACACAGAAGATCACATCTGACGTCACCTGACAAAATCCCACTTATCAGGTGAAGCACGCAGCAAGCCGTAGTTTAGTGTTGGTTTACTCAACTCTTGGGTTAAACACGTCAAAGTAGTTGATTGTGAACAACCTCCTTCCAAGTTTGAACAGACATTTAAAAAACAAAACTTTACAGACGCCCGTCGCTGAAAGCCTGCCAATCATGATTAAATACGGGTTAGCATTACACACAAATCATCTTGGATTCGCTGATCGGGGGAGAGCGATCTTTAGACCGATTCCACATGCATCTCTGTAGCACTACATCGTATGTAGTGTCGACTTCCCATCATGTATACATACAGATGCCAAACACCATCAGCGGACCCCAACCCCGCACTCTTAACCAACTGAGAAGGTGTGTGTGTGTGTGTAGGCACAGTGGGTTGAAACAGACGCAGATTAACAACGTTGAACAGGAGAGTGGTGCTGAGAGGTACCAGGTTGCCAGATTATGAGCAGGTGTCTACCTGTCGGTTTTTGGAGGGGCTTGACGGGTCCTTAATTAATAATAAGGAAAGAAATATATTGCACTCTAGATTAAGGACACGTTTTTATGTGAAATAATCACAGCCTTGTTTCGATATTTTCAGGTCATGAATTCTCTTGACTGCTAACATTTGCCAGCATTTATGCAAGTGTGTGTTGGGTCAGTATTTCCCCAAATGACTGACAAGGGTGTCAAATGTTGCTCTGTTTGATGCACCAGCATGGGTATGTTGACCAGACGGTCGACCAACAAACATTTCTCTCAAAGGGCAACCCAACAGTTGAAATGAACCGCAATGGGCATTTTCGATTGTGATCACAGTTCATTCTCCGACATCTTCATTATTTAGTTACGATGGTAAAACACAAAGAAGCCTTTGAAAAAAATAATAATAGCGACCCTGTACTCATGATCACGGAACTCTCCTCTCACGAAGGAGTGATTTAAAAACACATTGAAAGCTTGCGGGCCCTCAAGGCCGTCAGATCCTGGAGAGCTTTAAAGGCTCCATGGTTCAGCCTCAGAACGACCGGCCCGGCACGGCCAGAGACATGCTGGTGGTGAGGAGGCCGCTGGAGGCCCAAAGCTGGGAGATGTTGACACGTTTAAAGCATATGGGGGGGGGGAGAAACCCAGAGCCTCTTCTCAGGAACAAACAGCAGGGGGCGGCGAGGGTTACGGACATGAAGGGGTACTTCTTCTCTTTTTCGGGTGCAATCCATTCACCCCCTCAAAATAAAATAAAAACACAGAACACGACGGAAAAAAGAAAGCTCTAAAATGGCGTGCAGCGTCCGCTCATTTCTTGCTGCGCAGGCGCTTGGAGTGGCGTGGGAGGTCGGCGCCCTTCCTGCTGCGCTTCAGCGCCCCCCCGCCCTGGCCCGCCCCCTCCTGGCCCAACAAGCTGGCCGCCGCCGGCCCGTTTGACGCCACGGCACCCGCGGCAACGCCGGAGGACACGTGCGGGCCGCCGCCACCGCCGGCGAGGGAGGAAGAGGAGGCGGCGGCCGACGTGGAGGCCACGGCCACCGAGCCGCCGGGCTTCCCCCCCGACCGGGACGCCACGCCGGCGCCGTTGTCCATCAGTTCCCGGAGCTTGTGCTCCAGCTCGGCCAGGCGGGCGTTCTGCTCGCCGATGACCTGCGTCTGCTCCAGCAGCTTCTGCTCCTGGTCCTGCAGCTGCTTCTGCTGCTCCAGCTGCTTGACGCGCACCTCCTGCACCTCGCGCCGCAGCGCCGTCATGGAGGCGCCGTTCACCTTCACCTGCTGCTGCACCTTGGTCATCTCCGAGCGCGACGGCGTGTTCTTGGCCAGCAGCGACATGGTGGTGAGGGAGGTGGAGGAGCCGGCCACTGGAGGAGGGGTAAAGGGGGGGGTGGGTTGGGGGGGGTAGGGTAGAGAGGGGAGAGAGTAGGAGCCGGATGAGGAGGAGAAGAACGCGGGTACGTGTGTATGTCTGTGTGCATGCAGGGTTAGTGGGAGGGGTTAAAGGTCAAGTATATAGGATTAAGTGGCATCTAGCGAGAGGATGCAGAATTGAAACCAACTGATTCTAGATCAAGTTAACGAAAAGAAAAACGCTTATTTTCATGTGATAATACACAAATGAGAACAACTTATGAATATTACATTCGTTATGGGTTTATTAAGTCGGTTCCGCCAGAAGCCACTCAAATCCTACACACTGCCGCTTTCATCACAACGTACCCATTTAAAACGTTTAAAAACAGACACCGAAACACATCCCAGCGCAACGACAAACTAGCAGATGCATCCCAAACCACCCAACAAACAAACAAACCCCCACCAGCAACGCCCTCCCCTGTTCCCCACCCCTCTCCTCCTCCAACCTTCCTCCACGTATCCCCCCAGAGAGGTACAGCATGAGAGTGGCGGTCCTACCTTTGGCCTTTCTAACGCGCTCAAGCTCGTGTCCGTTACCTGGAGCAGAGCCCATGAGGCGGCCCGAGAGGTCCGCTCCGGGCAGACGCTTCTTCAGGATGGGGACGATCTTCTCGTCAAAGTACTCCATGGCCATGGAGGAGATGTCGCGCAGCTCCTGCAGGACCTCGTGGGCCCGCTGGGGCGCGCGCGTCGAGTTCACGTAGCGCAGCACGCGGTAGATCTCATCGATCACCTACAGGAGATGTTTAGGGGAGTGTTAGGGGATCGAACTAGCAACCTTCCGGTTACCTCCTGAGCCACATGCCGCCCGGGGGGGGGGGGGGGGGGGGGGGGGGGGGAAATCACCCAATACAGGGATGGCTGGGAGGGCAATACGAGTCTACGGGGCAGACATGGTAGCGTAAACAGGCAAAACAGAAAAGGTTATTTTTTGGTTCACATAAGGGTTGAATAGCTCTATATTCGACAGCCATCGTTTATGTAGTTTTTGGCTAGTCACATGGGTCTCTGGGTCCCTCTAAACACAAAACAAAGTTCTAGCGACCCTCATCGTCAAACCGCTTATCCGGGCGATCTGGTAGCCTGTTCCCACTTTAACCAATCAGGAAAGAGAACTCCACCAGGAGGCGGTCCACTTTAAAAGGTTCAAAGTAAAGCAACCAATACAAACGCGGCCGATTCCAAAAAAACAATACCGCCTAGCGTAAAGAAAACTGCTGAAGAAAAGAAAGCTGCCAGGAAAAAGACTGACAGGAGTCACGCAAAACCCACATTTATGCTAATATGCTGGAATTAAGTAAGGTTAGAAAATGATAAATACTGTTGTTCCGAACCAGCCATAGCTGTGAGCTAGTCTAACGGGTGTCAAGTCATTTTGCCGGGACTGAGAATGTATACCTAGACTCCCCTTACTGTACCCCGGCCCGCCCCTCCCTCACCATAGAGGGGCTTTAGATTTATTAACTAAATTATTTAAAATGTTTTCCTTGCATGCATATCAAATATGGCCTGGTAGCCCTTAGAGACTGTACCTGTGATTAAGGGCTACACAAATAAAACAGAATTGACTTGAAGTGAAATGTGAGCCGCTAGACACCGAGGATCATACTGAACCTCTGGGAAACCAGCAACAGAGAGGAGGACTTGGTGGACGGGGTCCAACAGAGGAGCTCGGTGATATTCCCAACATTCCCATCTGGGATTCATAACGTTTCTTATCCCCTGTGGATGGACCAAATATAGATATGGAGGTCTACAGAATTAAGCATCCAACGACTCACGTTACACACCCGACTGCTTTACTATATCAAAAATAATGAGAAGTTCAAAGAGGGAACCGGTCTTTTAAGTCAATGACGTGTTGTACTTTTGTTTAGAAAGAGGAAACTTTCTTAGAGGAAGGAAGTATGGCGAGTTTAACACTCCTTTGAAAGACTCTTTGCTCTTGATTCCGAAATTCCGGTTTCAAGAAGAACTAGAGAAGAGAAAATACTGCGACAGTCATGGAAAAAATGGGATTTCACTGTGAGATCCTAAGAAAATACCTTCCACTGCACGGTTTGAGTTAGTTCACGGCCCCATGTCAAGTGGGAGTTTTCTCGCAGCTGCAGTTTGCAAGTGGAAGCCTGTCTACTTAGTTTAAACAATGTGTCGCCTCAGCAGATCATTCTGGAAACACGGGATATGAGCATAGCGTGCCAGACAGCCCTTCCCTGGACAGGTATCTCTCCTGCTGCGAGGGCGCCCTCTCCTGGTCAAATCAAAGTACTACAACGATGACCGCATTTTACCAGGACCTGCGATTGTTCTTAAAATAGAATAGATATGCTTTTCCATTACCTCTGTACTCAAGACTGCAGTAAGCAGACTATGGACAACTCTATCTAATAATAGAGATTATATATTTTATTGTTACAAAAAGAAAATTATATATATTTTGTATTAATCTAGTGCTTTTCTAGAAACTCAAAGAAATCAATTGAAGAAACTGAAAAAAAATTTTTTGGATAAAATGTCACATTAAAACATTTAAAAAGCAAGTGAGGCGTTTCATAAGTGAAATGAGGAGGACGTTTAGCTTTCCGCTCACAGCGGTTTACATTCTTAATTAGCTAGCAGCGTTAGCGTAGCTCACCTTGCCGGGGATGAAGCAGCACAGGTTGGAGTCCACGTACTTCATGAAGGTCATGTTGAGCAGCGACAGCCGTGTTTCCACGGCAGCCAGGATGTCGGCGTGGCGAGCCAGCGAGTGGTTCCTCCGCTCGGACTCTCGCCTAGCAACCAACGACCCAGGAGTCAACACAGGCTAGCAAACACGGCTAATGTATACATGTCCCATCAGTGATACGTGTGTGTGTGTGTGTGTGTATATATATAGGAAAATAACAATATATATGTCTGACCTTATTAAGGATCAATAGTATGGCGGTGCACCATGTTTGACTATCTTTAAACCAGAAATACATCATGTCTACGTTCGGTTGACTCTTGAATCACCCCCAGCTGACCTACTACTATACGTCAATAGTCCTAGACTTGCTAGTATAAGCAACAGTTCTAGACCTACTAGTATACGTCAATAGTCCCAGACCTGCTAGTATAAGTCAACAGTCCTTCCCACTGGGTTAGCTCTTAACCAGGCCTGGGGTTAAATCTAACCTAAGCAATGGAGTTAAATCTAACCTAAGCAATGGGGGTTAAAGCTAACCTAGGCATGGGGTGAAGTCTAACCTAGGCATTGGGTGAAGTCTGACCTAGGCATGGGGTAAAGTTTAACCAAGGCATGGGGCTAAATCCAGCATAGGCAAGGGTCTGAGTCTAAGATGGGCGTTAAATCTAACCTAGGCATCATGGGGTTGAATCTAACATAGGCATGAGGTTGAATGTAACCTAGACATAGGGGCTAAATCGAATCTCGGCATGGGGGCTAAATCCATGCCTAGGTTTTACCTAGGCCTAACATAGGCCTGTGGTTAAGCCTCAATAGTTGATTGTCAGGGGAGTAGGGACACACCGGGCTGGCGTCGGTCTTACCTGGGCAGCTGGGCCTTCACCTGACGCTGGCAGAGGCTGTGGTAGCGCTCCACACGCAGGAAGCCCTGGTTGAGGATACGCTGACATATAATGTCCATGCGCCTGGACACCTGGAGAGTAGATGGTGATTAGTTGGGTGTTTCAGGTTTCTGAAACACTTTGAATACATGTTTTCCCACCAGAATACTTGAAAAACCAGCTCAACCCCTACCCCAGCAGGCATGATAAACAAAGGACCCCTATAGGATGATCCACGGTTTGACGGTTGGGTTATTCAAGTCTAAACTACATCACCCCACAAAAGCATTGCGGAAAAACATGCTTCCACTACATCACCCCAAAAGCATGTTTACATTGCGTTGCATGGATGACAGCACTGGAACATACATGATCTCACAAAAACTGATCGGCGACTCTAAAGAGAACACAGAATTACACCAGAGCCCCGTGTCAGGGTACAGTGAGACCCACGGAGGGGGGGAACAGTCGGTAAGGGTGTCAACAGCCGGGATCGGGTTCATCGACGTTGCACGGCAAGCATTTGGGCCCTTGTTCCCCTGCAGCTGCCAGCGACCAACCCGGGCACAGGTCCGATCCCCAGCCCGCACCAAACCCGGGCACAGGTCCGTCTCCAGCACCGCAGCACAGCCACGGGTTCGACCCCAGCACCCCCACGGGTCCTACCCAAGCACCAAACCCGGACACGGGTCCGACCCAGGCACCAAATCCGGGCACGGGTCCGACCCCAGCACCGCAGAATAGTCACGGGTCCGACCCCAGCACCCCCGCACAGCCCCGGGTACAGCACATGATCTGGTTCTACTTTGGCCTTGATGTAATCCCCCTAGATTTATATATAAAAAAAACGGATCTCCGCTCGGTGAGCCCACATCGCTCTCCCCCGGCCGGGCTGCTGCAGACGCCCGGTGTGTTGGTGTTGTGTTTGTGTTGTGCCTGTGCGTTCGTCCCTCACCGCGCGGAGCAGGCTGATCTCGTCGTAGGACATGAAGTTCAGGACGGTCTCGATGGCCACGATGGGGAGCCCCAGCAAGGGGTTGTTCTGGTGCTGGTGGTCCGGCGGCGGGCTGCTGGAGAGCCGCGGTGACGACGAGTCGGAATCCTGGGAACAGACGAGGCCTCCATCGAGTCTCTCTACGACGGCCGCCATCTTCGTTTGCTCGGAGGAGGTGGCGGAAGTGACGTAGACGAGTCGAGTTATTATATGGGGGGGGGGGGGTACGGGGGGCGTCTTCCCCCAGAGGGGTCAAGGCGAAGGACCCCCGGGCCCCTAAAGTCAGGACGACCATTGTGTAAAATCCATGGTATAGAGAGCACACCTTAAACAGTTGGTTTCAAAGGCCTTCCCAGGCCTCGGTATAAAGATCCCCCAAACTCTAATGTGGAACAAGAAATGTTCCTGCTACTTATTTTTTAAATATTTATATTTTTTCCTTGTCTTTATTATTTTATATTATATTGTTGCTGCTGTGTGGCTGTTTTGGAAGAAAGCCTAAGAATTTTACTCTTGTGTACTTGTACAATAAGATAATAATACTAAAAGTAATTCTGAAATACTCCAAAACCCCACTACTCTCATGGTGCAGATATGTATATTTTCACACCTATATATTTTTAAGTGACACTCTAATGTCCTATCTGCAATTAATAAGTAGGTAAACAATGTCTGCCTTTGCTTGAAGCACACTAAAGTTATGGAAACTGTGGTCAATATGCACGTAGTGCAACAATCATGAAGACCAGTGGAAGACTTCTTTAAACGACATTTAGACTCAGGAGTTCTGGATTATATTCAGATCGCTGAAAGATTGAATATATAATGAAATATAAAACACTTCTATACGGAATAGATACATACTAGCTCAGAATGATATTGTTGCATTGTAGATAAAGACTTTCTTCACTGTAGTGTGTAGGATTTAGTCACATCTAGTGGCAGATCTCAGATTGCAAATAACTAAATGTGATGAGGTAATTTATAAATTGTATTTAATTCAGAAATTAGTTATTAATTAAAAAGTTATGTTCTCTGGGCCATTTTAGAAATATAAGGGGGCTGTGTGGAAGAGGAACAGCTCCCCAAGTAGATATAAAGGGCTCACGCCAAGGTAACAAAACAATTATTGTTTTCATGGAAATATACACAAATTAAAACATTTATGAATATTATATTCCATTTCTGCTGTTGCGCTAGAGGCCACTACATTCTAGACATTGCACCTTGGATAACACATTCGAATTGTACTGCCAGTATAAATGTTCTTATTAGCTTGCTATCTTACCATTGCACATTGTGCTTAGGCGTTGGACTCAGGCCATGTACTGCCATTGTTCGCCAAACCCAACCACCCAGTAATATCATCATGGCAACCGCGACGAGACCATAACTCAGCACAAAACGAGGATCAAACTCAATCTTGAACCACCATAACGCCAGCCTCTTTATTCAGCATCCATGAATCAACATATCACCTAGAATGCAGTCAGCCAACTTAAACTTCTGTCGAAGCTGAGGAGATCTCTCAGAGAAATACAAAAACAAAGCGCATATTTACATTTTATATATCGGTACGTCCACAAACCAAGCCGAACTCGCAGGTTAGTAGAGAGATCCTAAACTACACTTCCTAAAGCACAGCATTGTCTCCTGGAAGACCGACCAATGAGACGGGCCGCAAGCACATTGTGACCACCTCATTGGTCGTTCATTCCGTTTGTGGGCGGGACTCGGGAGTGGTTCCTCTTCATTCCATGTTCGAAGTGTTGAGCTCATTGAGGAACCTGGAGCACTTAGTCATGAGGACTTTGATGGCCTCTGTGACCAGAACATCCGGAGGCAGCACTCCAGATGACTCCACGGTGACTAGGGAGAAGAAAGGAGACGCGAGAATGGAAACAAGACCAAACAAAGCAATAGTTGTCAGTAGTACCTAATAACACCCAATCCGGAGGATTTGAGAGGACTTCCGTTCCCGGGCTAGAACCGGAAGTGGTGTGTGTGGTTAGTGTGTATTGTGTTTGCGTAGAGTGTGTTAAAAAAAAACGCATTTAACCCACTATTGTTTGATAGCGGGCGGAAGTTGTCGTGTCTTGTGTCTTAATGGAACGGCTCCCTGTGTGTGTTGTCCTTGAATGAGTGGTGTGTTTCATACATGTCATTTGCAACATTCCTCTGATGAGACGGCAGGAAAATGAGAAGATGTCCATATTGTCCATGATTTTTTTAGTTAATATAATTTGTGTTTGAAATTGTAAATAATTATACTTGAAGAAAATATTTTTGTTTTCTTCCTCGGAGCCTCTGCTCCGAGAATTCGGAGCAGAGGCTCCCCACCCATGTTTATGGTCGAGCTGTCCAGAGGGTCTATCCTGAGGGAGTTCATCCTAAGAGTTGTATATTGTTTCTGGAATGGGGTCACACCTGTGCCCACTACTCGGCCGTAGGGGGCAAACTATGTGTATATTAAAGTATGTAGCCCGTTTATGACGAATGCTATTTCGATTTTAGGCATTATGCATTAACGTTAAAGGCTTTTTCTCACATGTATTTCACCATTTATGATTAATGTGTTTTAGGCTACCATGCTATTTCGGAGAAACCGCCTAGGCTAATTTATATTAGAATTCTTAAAAAGTTGCCAATTCTATGAAGCTATGCTATTGTCTTGAGACACTTTTATAATGGTATCGTTATATGTATTGAAACACTGTGGATATGCCTTTTATAAAAGTGTGTCAAATTATCTTGTGGACACGGAATGGTATATACGAGAAACAGCAATTATTATCTGTATTTTTATTATGCGATTAAATATATCGGCCCATACTATTTAGATGGTAAAAATATTTAACAAGAGTAGCGTTTACATAATGGGGGATGGCTCAGTGTGTCTAATGTCTATTGGCTATTGACAGCGTAAGCTGATTTACTGTTGCAGTATGCTATCTGAAACGGGGGTTGTTTTAGGTGGTTTCTTCAAAATAGCATGGTAGCTGAAAACACTTTAATCATAAATGGTTGAAATACATGTGAGAGAAAGCCTTTAACGTTAATGCATAATGCCTACAATCAAAATAGTATTCAACATTATATAATTTATTTATTTTAAACGGGCTACATACTTTAATATACATATATTTTGCCCCCTACAGCCGCGTAGTAGGCACAGGTGTTCTGCACCACGTTTCTGAAACAATATACAACTCTTAGGATTAACTCCCTCGGGATAGACCCGGTTCTTTTAACACACTCTACGCACACACACACCACTTCTGGTTCTAGACCGGAAACCCAGATTGGGTGTTATCATATATACTACTGTTGTCTATTTCGACAAACAGATAAACTGTATCTGAAAATTAAATAAATTAAGAACCATACAACCGCGATGAGCACAGTTGAAGCGAAGCCGTCAAGCCGAGATGTATTTGGTGTCAGATCGGATGTCTAAGACTCGGGGATGGTAACTTACAGATGAAGTGGTCTCGGACCCGGGCCAGCTTCACCAGGTTCTTGAGGTCTTCGTGGCGGAGGACCTCTCTGCTACACGTGTCCAGACGGCTGTTCACCACCTTGGCAAACTTCCTCCCTGAACACCAAACCACGCCTCTTTAGTTTAGTCAGACATACACACTGGATTCAGTCACTAAACGATTTTATTCCTAGCAACGAAATACTTGAAATTAAAAGATATGTCAGTCTAAGGTCCAAGGTAGCTGTGTATTCTCAAAACAAAGAAATATCGGCCAGCAATACAAGAAAAAATATGAAACTGTAATAAAATCAAATCAAATAAATATAAATAAATATAATAAATAATAATCATAATATTTTATACAGAATCAAAGTGAGGCTGTTGGGCGTCATGGAGGAGCCGCCCTTTATACTAACTGAAACAGAATCAGAGTGCATCATGGGAGTTGGAGTCCCGGGGGGGGGGGGGGGGGGGGGCCTACCGTCACGGTCCTCCAGCTCCATGACCCCGCGGGAGAAGCAGCCTCGGAGGCGCTCGGCCTTCTCGCCCTCCACCGTCTCCAGCAGCGAGATCTCGGGCAGCAGCCGGTAGCTGGCCGTGGCCACCGGGGAGAACTTGGCGTGGTCCTGACCTGGGGGGGCGGAGATGGTCAGGTGAGACCCCCCTATCCACCTGGTTGTTTTGTCATTCAACACAGTGCTTCCCAAGTGCTTCAAGGCTCATTGGCTCCCCCCGTTATCCCCCAGAATCATTGATTTAGTCAACTTTGATCCAAAGTGATCTACAATGAATTCAGATGTATGTCATTAAGGCGCACGTAGGTAATGCTGTTGTTATTCTGGGCGGCATGTGGTTTAGGAGGTAGAGCAGGTTGGCTGGTAACCGGAAGGTTGCTAGTTTGATCCCCCGGCCCCCCATTACCCGAGTATCGAGGTGTCCCTGAGCAAGACACCTGACCCTAACTGCTCCTGACGAGTTGGCTGTGTGTGAATGTGTGCATGAATGGGTGATGTGTTACGCAATATTGTAAAGCACTTAGATAGGCTAAACTGGTTAGAAAAGCGCTGTATAAATGCAGTCCATTTACCATGCTCTGAGCATCTTAGCTCTAGGATGCCTACAGACAGGGCTGTAGACCTCGGGGATCGAACCCGGTCCCTTTCGGCTGGTAGTCCGACACCACTAGACCATTCATCCGCGGCCATCTGACCTAGCGCCCTAGCTGCCACAGCTGCCTCTCTCTTAGCTACCGCGGCTAACGTTAGCGCCTGCTCACCGATGCCCTTGACGCAGTGCATGACGATGTCCAGCTCCTGGCCTGGGCGCAGCTGGGCCAATAGGATGTCTCCATGCACCGGGCCGATGTTGATGTCTGCGAACACGTCTGCCTGGTTCCCGATCGGAACCCACTTCATGTCCTTGGAATACACTGAGAGAGACCAGCCTGTTACTATGTCGTCTTTAAATGAATTCAATCAAGTAGTATTCATTGCCCCCCAAAACTTAATACATTAAGTTTTTGAGGTACTGACCCATGTGGTTGAGGTAGAGCTCTCGGGGGTCCGCCGAGTCCTTAGTGGCGCGGGGGTTCCGGCTGCACTTCACCTTCAGCTGCAGTTTGATGGTGTCTATCTCTGAGCCCTCCTCGTCATCCTCTCCCTCGTTGCCTGGCAACATAAACACAACCAGAGGTTCCAGAAGATACCGCAACACAACACAACAAGAGGTCGCAGGAGATCCAGAAACACAATGAGAATAGTTAATCAAATGGTCTTACCGGCATCGCGGTACTCAAAGAGACGCGGGTCTGCCTTGATGGGTACGAGGCCCAGCCGGTGGGCAAGGATCTCATCCTGTACGATGGACGTGTTGTTGTAGATGAACACCTTCTCTACCGCCATGGTCGGCACCTGGGAGGGTCAGGACAGAACCGGTCAGAAGACAGAAAGAGCCTAGACAATGTGTAAATATAAAGGTTGTGGTTGATTTACACAATATATTTTTTCTTTTGTTTGATGATAAACTACAAGTATTTAGTATTAAGGTATAAATATGCAGTCACACCTCCGCCAGTAGTATCCGTCTAAAGGCGTTGGCGATGGAAGCGTCTATCCCGACCATGTCGAACTCCATGGTGTTCTCGTCCATGTCCACGATGTCGATTCTGAAGTTCTACAATAACGGGGTTGTACGGTACTTTAATATCCAACCAAATCCCTATGAATTGAACAACATTTAAAAGTAATTCACCCGCTTACCTTTTTAAAGTCAGCCATGTTCCACGAGTCATCGTAACCCGGGTAGTTTCCTGGGTAGTCCGTCGTGTGAACCTGAAAATGAAAAATACAAAAATAAAATACAAACTAGACATGTCGCCACAACGGCATTCCGAAGAAAATGTGTGTGGTTGCATGAACTAAACTTGTTGCGTGCGCAATATTCCTTGAGCAATCAAACACAATAAGGCCAGCAAGGCTAATAAGCCAAAGCATAGCAAGTTTCAAATCCCTTGGCCACTTTGAAGCAGTAGTTTACTTTTAGAGATCTCTCACGCAGTGTTTATACGCGTACCAACTTTGAGAACTCTGTTGTTCACCTTTGAAATGGCTGTCCAAATGTACTTTATTGAGGGATGTATTAGGCGCTTAACAGTACGACATGGTTTCCCCTTATTCTGTTTTCATCCCCCTCCCTGCCAGAGGACTGTCTCTGACCCGTACTGTTGACTGATCATAGTCAATATGATGACACATTCACCCTGCCCTCACACCTTTGGCTGCCAGATCCATTTCTGTCTCTGATCCCCACTTTTAGTGGCTCAGACAGTAAATACGTTGATTGATCTCCCAGCCAAACATCAGTCTCCATCCCCCAAACTACTCTCAAAGAGTTGATCAAAGCATTGATGTGGATTCACCTTCACCCTGTTCTCATCCTCCTCCCTGCCAGACCTCTGTCTCTAGTCCCCTGTTGTGCTTAAAAAAATAGATTAACAGAGCGTAGGGGTTGGTATTAGCATCAAAAAGGCCCTTCCCTTGTCTCACAGCCCAACGATAGATCCCCCGCAGACCAACAAGTCTGGGTGCCCACCGGGGGCCCCGGTATCACACCTGGCCAATTGTTCAACCTTCAGAGGGTCTGGGATTGGTTTGATTTGAATAATGGTAACCTACTAGGAAATTAAGTAATGATTGGAAGGTAACTGATAGCGCCGTCCCCGTCATGCGTTTTGATATACTGTGTTTTGTGACGAATTAAAGAGAATAGTAAATTTGAGAGCACACAAGTTTAACACGCAAATATAGAGAATCAAAATAACCACGGAAAGCCTGCGCTGGTTGTTTTGGGTATCCTATCCTTGGGTATCCTGAGCACAATAACTAACTAACTAACTAATAGTAAACAAAATAATTAAATGTCATGATTGGTCTCTATAAGTAGACGCTCACTTCATTCTCATAAGTGATACCCAACCTTTTGGTAGCGGCTTGGTTTTTAAACCTGAAAAACCGTAGCAGATGATAACGCAAAATGCAGAGGAAGAATAACAGTCACAAATATGACAATAATAGTGTGGCTTGCTAATAATGTTCTGTCCCTTAGTAAGGGGAGGAGTGACCTGATTAGACCAATGAGTGGTGGTCCCGTTCCTGTCATCTCTAGTGATGGTTAGTTACTGGTTAATGGTTATGTCTGCCACTGATCATCTCCTTCCAATAGGCCGAGTACTCATCGCTCAACACTCTGATGCAACACGTTTTATGGAATAACACCATCTAGTACAGTCCACAAAGCCCAATGACACACAGAAAGCTTGAGTTGATAGAGAAACGTCAGACCAGAGACTTTACGCACGTTAACATCACTCCCAGCACGTTTATTTGCCAATGTGCATGGGTTCCCAGAGGGATAAACAGTCTAAACTAGCGGACAGAAGGCCTCACAGAAGCCGGGATCGACCCACCAACCCCTCGGTAGGAGTAGGAGAACCAAACATGAAGTGCCTTACATTTTTTATGCCAAATTCTTGCAAAATCACCCGAGTCCTGATCTCTTCCACGATGCTCATGGGTGCTGCCATCTTGTCCCCCCTATTTACCGGAGTGCACAAACCACGCCTCATTTCAGATGACGTCGACAAGGGAACGCCTAGTTTGGTGACGCAGATGCTCCCCGGGAATTCATCTCCGCGCCGTAACCAGAGTTGCCAGATTGGGCCAGATTTCCCGCCCAATCTGGCAGCACTGGCCGTAACTAGTGCTAGTGGACCTAAGTAACACAAATTAACACAACCCACACATTGAAAACAATTAAATTGTGAAATATATAATCGAAATATGGTGATACAAATCCCTGGTGGTAGTTTTACTTTGTGAACCTGTAATTATTCTGTATTTATTCCTACTCTGTGGGAATAAATAGTGTTACCCAACCTCTTGGCCGCGGCCATACCTGGTCGCCTGATTTGCATATGGGGTCTCAGGAGAATCCTGAGTTATATGATGTAGGCCTACAGCTATTTGATGGCATATTCTTTGGTAAATAATATAAGAATTTAAGAATTTAAATTCTTAAAAAGGAATTCCAAAAAGTTTGAAGGGTCTCATAAGGGCCTATAAATACAAACAGAATGGCAAATGCATGCAATGTTCTTTCGTTCATTGTTTTGTACAAAAAATTAATTATTTGGCAATCGTGGGAAGACTTTGTTGTGTTTTAAACTGCCACAGCGTTTCTACTGTTCATTAGCCTAGGTTATCGGCATAAAATAAATCCCATGGTGCATTCTGATTTCAACCCTATATTTTCAGACTTAAAAATGGCCTAAAAAAGTAGGGCTACCCTGAGCTATTATCCGTTTCTGTATGGCCTCTGCTACAAATCACATGAATGCTGTACTGAAACGTTTAACACATGAAACCTTGTGTATTCTGTATTCCTTTATTAGATAACACAAGCCCTCACAGAACATGACTTAGCTCACTAAGCCTGAAACATTACAAACTAAACATTGTCTCTCAAAAGGCACAGGCTAGCCATTCTCATGAACAAACGTTTCATCTTAAATGTAAATTATAACACATGGTTTGTCATCCCACATATTACACCAAAATAAATTCTCCTTTTCCCCTCATTAACTGTGGTCTCCACAGGGGCAGAGTCCAAACAAATTAAATTTGGATTAGTTTCCAGAGTAGTACTCAAAAGCAGAATTTAGATAAATATAATTGAGAAGTAGGGGTTAGGGGACATCTTGCTCAAAGACACCTACAGGTAGTCAGAGAACATTGGCAATTGAACCCAGAACCCTTCAGCCTGAACACCTGAACCACAAGACCACTCTGTTCTCCAGCGTGCGTAAACCACGAGTGACATATCAATGTATGGCGTATTTTAAAGCAATATTCACACTGACAAACTGCTTTCCCTCACGGGGTTGCCGGTGGATGGAAACAGTCGGCCTCTGTGGGAGAAAATATCAGCACAGGTAATCAAGAAAGACAACATTATTTTCTCTGACTCTAGCCTCGACCATAAAGAGATGGTACATTGTTTATGCGGCAGAAACCGAAGCAGACAGCAGATATACAGTGTAGATAGAGAACCGGTGGTACCCGTCAATAAAAACAGTAATGTTGGCCTGGAATTGATCCGTTCACCGGTGGAATAGATGTGTTCACACACATGCACACGGGACTGTTCCCGTTGAAAAAAAGTATTCTTTGGCTGTGAAGTAATACTAAGATAAGACAAACAAGTCAGGAGAGGCTGATGAGAAAAGGTGTAGCCCGTAGGATTTCAGACAACCAGCAACGGCCGGTCACTAGAAGTACATTCCAGAGGTTCCAGATGTTTTTAACATCCCAGCTAACGGGAAGCAACATCTAAGTTAGGTTAATAATCATTCTCATTCAGTACAAAAACATGGTGCTCCTTCTCTTCCTACGTTGAACCCTCACAGGAAGTTAGATACATCGGAACGTTTTCATCACCGGCGGATGATATCCTATTTAATCACATTCACACATTCACGACGCTCCAAACCACTTTATGAAATATGAATGATTTTGTTCTGTTGAAATCATTCCAGAGTTTAGACAAGACCGATCTATTGGTGGTTTTACATCATGAAGTCCAAACTGATATCCCTTTGAGAATCTTTCAAGATCCCCTCCCCCCACACCTAACCCTGTGTTACATCTAACCATGTGTGACATCAAACCCTGTGTGACATCTAACCTAATGTTAGATGTGGAGGGGGGTGGGGGACATCACAAACAAACATAGCTAGTCACATTCAACTGACAACATTTCTACGTACCATTCTTTGACCTTACTACAGACTTCACCCCTGCTAGTTTTTCTATCATACAATTGGGCGACATTTGAGGCATAGAACAGTTCTATATGGCAGTTGGAGCTACACACAGTGAACTGGTTCAATCTGGTCGGCAGCCGGCCAGTTTGGTCCCTACGAGCCCTCAGGTGCAGTCAGGTGATCAGAGTCAGGTGGTCAGAGTCAGGTGGTCAGAGTCAGTTGGTCAGAGTCATGTGATCAGAGTCAGGTGATCAGAGTCAGGTGGTCAGAGTCAGGTGATCAGATTCAGATGATCAGAGTCAGGTGGTCAGAGTCATGTGATCAGAGTCAGGTGGTCAGAGTCACTGGCTGCATTTTTTGACTGCCTGCATTTGAGCGCATGCATGCACAAGACTTGAGAAGATCCGCCGGAATTAGTCAGAAACACGTCAGGTTCCCACCACGTCAAGTCGGACACAGGTGCACTTCCTTTATAGGTCCATGTGCACTTCTCGTAGTTTGAACAAAGAAGATGGCCCACCCAGTGCAGCCAAAGGATTTTGTTTGCCAACTGTAGTTTCATTGAAAACTGTCTGAAGCCCCTTTCCCTCAGAAAAAAATAACATGAAGAGTGACGAAGTGAAAGTTCACAAAGTCGTCTATCCTTTATAAGCATAGTTTGGGAGAGGGCACGCCTCTTTGAAAGGAGTTATGTAATTTCTCACATGGGAAATTCAACGTGGTAATTCCAACCAATTACAGCAACGTAATTGGTTGTCTTATGTCTGCATTTATTTGTGTCTTATGTCTGCATTTATTTGAGACCATATGTACAGAAAAGCAGACAGAGGGAGTTACCCTGGAGCTCCCGCAAGTTTTTAAACCCATGTGGCATGTCGCATAGGGAAGTTATCACCAGCATTTCTGAAGTTTTTATCCCAGAATGCATTATGTTATGCGAGGCAATGCAACGGAAGCTTGATCTGAAACACGCCTACTGACTCAGAGTCAGTGAATCAGTGGTTCCAGTCAGGTGATCAGAGTCAGTGACTCAGAGTCAGTCAGTCACAGTCATTGGCTCAGTTGGTCACGATTAGTCGGTCAGCAGTCCGTCAGTCTGTCAGCTTGGCGGCGGTCAGTCGATGGCGGTGGTGGTCAGTCGGCGGCGGTGGTGGTCAGTCGATGGCGGTGGTGGTCAGTGGCGGTGGGGGTCAGTCGACGGCGGTGGTGGTCAGTCGGCGGCGGTGGTGGTCCGTGCGCAGCAGGCGGGCGGTCTGAACGACCCCAGGAGGACCCGGCCCCTCTTCTTGCCGCACTCCTTCCCGCTGGCACCGGCACAGCTGTGGCGCGAGGTGGCGGTGCCCTGGCGGGACAGCTTGGCCGCGCGGCTGGCCGTCTCCTTGATCTGCAGCTCCAGGTGCCGCTGGATGGCGAGGCCAAGCTCCTCGGGGTCCACCGCCGCCCCGTACACCTCCCAGGTCATGCCTTCCGCGTCCCACTTCACCTCCTTCACCGGCGACTTCAGGGAGCCCCGCTTGGCGTCGAGACCCCCGCCGCTGCCGGGACCCTCCCCCCAGTCCGGGGGGCCCTCGGCCCCGCCCGCCCCCTCCTCCATCAGACACACCTGGGGGAAGACGTGGGCGTGGCCGGGGAGGCTGGTCTGCACCCCCACGTCCCTCAACTCCCGGGGGGCCGTCATGGTGCCCGCGTCCCGGAGGGCGGCGGCGGTCTTGGGGGGGTTGGCATTGGCGTTGGCGGCAGCGACGGGGCTGATGGGGCGGGAGGTGGAGCGTTGGCGCTCCTCCGTCCAGGCGTGGAAGCCCCCGCCCCCGGGGGGGAAGGGGCGGGCCCAGGAGCAGCTGAGGCTGCAGCAGCCCAGCAGGCGCGTGGCGTCCAGGCCCGTCTCGCTGACGGACGATACGAGGCGCGGGAGGGCCAGGAGTGGGGTCTCCGGGTGGGCCGCCACCCCCGCCTGGTACTGACAGCCCCCCTCGACGTCGGCCAGGCAGAGGGGCAGCTGGGCGGGGCCGAGGAGCGGCTGGGCGTGGCAGCAGGCCGGGAAGCCGTCCTCGAGGACCCCGTGGTTCGCGTAGGACCCGTAGCGGATCGTCTCCTCGCAGTGTTGCTGCTGCTGCTGCTGCTGCTGCTGATGGAGGTGGTGGAGGTGGTGGTGGTGGTGGTGGTTGTTGACCGCGACGCAGTCCTCTGGGGCGCACAGGTGGGCGTGCCCCCCCTGGAGCAGCTGGGCGGGGCAACCCCCGGAGTCGTGGTGGTGGTAGGCGGCGGTCAGGAGCTCGCAGCGCTGCAGGCGGGGGGACGGCTTGCAGGCGACCACCACCTGGCCCTGGGCCTTCTGGGCATGGTAGGCGGGGTCCTGAGGGGAGTGGCCACACACCTCCACCTGGGCGGTCTCACAGGGACTCCTCTGGACCGGCTGCAGGCTCTGGAGGATGTTGCCAACGTCACCTCCACCACCACCACCACCACCGCCACTGCCTCCACCACCTACAACACTGCCTCCACCACCACCGCCACTGCCACCGCCTCCACCCACATGCAGCCCGTTATTGGCCCAAATCGTGTGTCCCTGGTGGAGGTGTGACGAGGTGTGTGTCTCGGCTCCCACCCGGGGAGTCACCGGGGTCCCCGGTCCGGCACTGGGGTGCAGCAGGGGTCCGGCTGGGGACCTGTGTGAGGGAGCGACTTGAGCACAAGGCTGCACCACAGAACCAGGACCTCCAACCGAGTCCTCCTTCAGGGGCTCCCGGGAGCCCGGGACCAGGCCCGCGTGGTGAAGGGTGTGGGCGGGGGGGTCCGCTCCATCGTGGTTTGCCGGGGCCTGGGGACCGGGCCGGAGGGCCTCGGCGGGGAGGGCGGTTCCTGTGGGGTGGAGTTCAGACGCCGGCCCACCGCTCACCTCCATCACCGGGGTCTGAGGTGGAGAGAGGAAGGGTTTTAGTGAGTGATCTCAGACAACAGTCGCGCTGGAGGAGTTATTTAGATACAATGTATACAGCTGTGCTTAAAGCACAGATTACAGACGGATGAGTCTAGGAAATATAGTCTGCAAGACATCATCAGCTGGGATCCCCGAGTCCTCCTCATGTGGGAGGGAGGATTATGAAGCGTTTGACACCCACCACGGGGCTCGGGGTGGGATTACGGAGATTACAGTGATGAGATTAGGTGTGGCTGAACACAATTGAAGTGGGGAATTTCATATAACACGAAAACATGATACAATAGAAACGAAAAGCTTTGGATCACTTCTGTATTCATTTGACTTCCTTCAGTTTAGGCAGGAGTTTGTGGAGAGCAGAAGTTATTTGCTCGTGATATGGGTAACTCTGTCAGCACATCATATACAACTTGGTTTATATCTACTGAAATGCTGAACTCTACTCAATGTCTACTCGGATGATGACACCGCAGCAACAGGCTGCTGCTGGCCAGTGATTTTCCGTAGTTAAAGATTATATATATATATATAAATATATACTATCTTTAACTATATATATATATATATACATACATACAAAGGTATTATCGGTGGTTCAGCACCTTGCAAAGGGAACCAATGATCCCAATTCATGGCACCCTGGAGGCAACGTGATGGCCATCGGTTGTGATGTCACTAGTGACATTAATTCAGACTGGCTGGTTTCCCTCTTATCAGCGCCGTGTCAAACGGAGAGACCGGTTCAGGCTCCAGATTTCATTTCAACACAATCTCACATCCCTTTGAGGTACTTCCCTTTGAGCCGTGTCCAGCAACAGGCTGCAGGACACGTCCACTTAGATCAGCCCAAGACGATCACATGTGCGTCAGAAGAAAAAAAACGCCAAGAATTCCTCCCCCCGGCCGCGGGGCCGAGCCAGATGGCGTGGCGTGTCTCAGCCCGGCAGGCATCTTGCTCCACGTTTTTACCCAACCGACAGCTTTCATCTCACATCACCGTGGAAACCATCTGTAATGACCCCGAAACTGTTTGGGGTCATTACTGAAGCTGTTCCCTGCCTCAATGTTCTCTCCTCCCTCCATCTTCCCATCTCTCTCACTCTCTCTCATATCTCTCTCTCTCTCTCTCTCTCTCTCTCTCTCTCTCTCTCTCTCTCTCTCTCTCTCTCTCTCTCTCTCTCTCTCTCTCTCTCTCTCTCTCTTTCTCTCTCTCACACTCTCTCTAATTCCATTCAGAGTCAGGAATGGGATGAGAAAAAAAAGTGACGCAGGTTCAACTCCTCTTTCTGAGCAAGGCAGCTGTTTTGCCAAATACCTGACGCCATAGGAAACAGGATGTAGAATTACACGCCAATAATAGATCAGGTGGAAAAAACCCTGAACGCAGTGGGGTAGAAATGGGAGAGAGAGAGAGAGAGAGAGAGAGAGAGAGAGAGAGAGAGAGAGAGAGAGGAAGAGAAGATGGAGGGAGAAGATGAAGGGAGAGAGAGAAGAGAGAGAGAGAGAGAGAGAGAGAGAGAGAGAGAGAGAGAGAGAGAGAGAGAGAGAGAGAGAGAGAGAGAGAGAGATAGAGAGAGCATGAGAGAGAGAGGAATAGAGAGAGATATAGAGAGAGAACAGGTGGTGTATGGTTTCTCTATCTCTCTCTCTCTCTCTCTCCCTCTGCCTAGTTTGTCTCCTCTCCTCCAACCTCTTGAACTAAAAATATCCGGGCGATGAAATAGGCACAGCAGGAAGCAGACAAACACCCCCCCACCACAGAAGAACACACACACACAGGCACACACAAGATATCACAACCACACATCACACACACACACACATAGAATGAGACATCACACAAACACACACACACACCCAAACAAGATAACACAACCACATATCAAACACACACAAACACACACTCACTCACACACACACAAACACATGCACACAAACACACACACAAGATGACACAACCACACATCACACACACACACACACAACATGATACAACCACACATCACACACACACAAACACACACACACACACACACCCACGCACCCACACAAGATGACACATTCACACATCACACACAAACACAAGATGACGCTACCACACATCACACACACACACACACACACACACACACACACACACACACACACACACACACACACACACACACACACACACACACACACAAACATGCAAATACGCATGCACGAACATGAGGGTCAGAGAGATGGGATGGGGGGGGGTTGTTGTTTACCTCTCTCCTCCTGGTGCCCCCTGGTTACTCCTGGTGCCTCCTCTCTCGTCCTGGTGCCTCCTGGTTACTCCTGCTGCTTCCTCTGTCCTCTGCTCTACTCCTGGCACCTCCTCTCCTGGTCCGTCGGCTGGGGAGCGAGGACTGCTGGAGGGGAGGAAAGGGAGGAAGAAACGATGAGATGAACCGAAGCGTTTGATTCTCCAGCGTTAGAGAAGGGAGAGAGGCGCCCAGTAAACCTACCTTCACACCTTTCTACAGGTGACCCCTTCCCTCTCTCCCTCTCCCCCTCCCCCTCTCCATCCCTCTCTTCCTCCCTCTCCCTCCTTCTACCTCTCTCCCTCTCTCTTTCTCCATCCCTCACTTCCTCTCTCCCTCTCTCTCCCTCCCTCTCTCTCTGTCTCTCTTTCGAAGGTCTCTCTCTCCTTTTGGTCCACGTCTCTCCCCTGTGCCTCCCTTCACCCTCCCACTGTTAGCCTACGTAATTCTCTCTCCTCTCTCCTTTCCCCTCTCCCTCTCTCTCCCTCTCTCTATCTCCCACCTCACCCACCGTGTCGTGGAGTTGGCGGCGGCGTCTGGTAATCCCGCGGCTCCATGTGATCATCGACGGCAGGCAGGAGCGCGATCACATCCCGACCACCACAGGAGTGTGTGTGTGTCCCTCTGTGAGAGTGTGTGTGTGTGTGTGACAGAGCAGCAGGGAGAGAGAGGGCGAGAGAGAGAGAGAGAGAGAGAGAGAGGGGGAGAGGGGTAGATGACTCAAGAGGATTGGATGGAGAGGCAGAGGAGGGGAGGGAGGGTGGGAGGAGTACCGAGAGGAGAGCAAGGCGCCAACATGGCGGTGCACCTGGGGAAGGGAGAGAGAGAGAGAGAGAGAGAGAGAGAGAGAGAGAGAGAGAGAGAGAGAGAGAGAGAGAGAGAGAGACGTGGAGGGTGGAGGGTGGGGGCAAGGGAGGGGTCTGGACGAGAAGGAAATGTATGAATGAATTTTTTTTCCAGGAAGAGGAGAAGGAGCTCTCCTTCCGTTCATCCGTCAAGCTCTCTCCCCTCTCGGTCTCCACCCTGCTCCCGTCCTGGTCCTCCCTGACAGACATGCATGATGCATCAGACCCAACACCACTCCCCTATCACTCTGCTTCTGTTGCTATGGAAACTGCAACCCTGTTGACTGTGGTTTTGTGTGGGTGTGTGTGTGTACGTGTGTGGGTGTGGGTGTGTGTGCGTGCTTCTATGCATGTATGTATGTATGTGCCTCCTCTATATCAGTCTGATGTGTGTATGTACTTGTGTTTGTGTGTGTGTGGGTGTCAGTGCTTGTGTCTGTAAGTGTGGATGTGTGTACAGATGTGTGTGTGTGTGTGTGTGTGTGTGTGTGTGTGTGTGTGTGTGTGTGTGTGTGTGTGTGCGTGCGTGTGTGGTGCGGATGGGTGGTGGTGAATGGCAACATACAATGAACATGATATTACATGTATTCATTTCATACCAGGTTCTGTGGACTATGACACAACACTAAACCACACTAACACAGAGAAATGAATGTTTCACTTCATTCCTCCCGATCCCGCCTCACCCTCTTACATTTTTCCACTCTACTCACTCCATTCATGCTCCCCCTCCTCACCCTTTCCCCTCTTAACCCTCTCCCCCCCGATCTCTTCACCCTCTCACCTGTGCTCCTCACCCTTCCCTCTCCTCCCACTCTCACCGTCTCCCTTCAACTCAACCTCACCCTCTCACCCCCTGCCCCTCACCCTCTCATCTCCTCCCGTCTGAGGGGGGGCTGTTGTTGTGTTAGCCGACCTGAGCTAACGAGCAGGCGGGTTCCTGACGAGACGCTCCGTGGAACCACAGCCCCCCCCTACCCCCCCCCCCCCCCCCAAGCGCTATGGCAACGGATGGGTGCCGGTGAATACTGAGCGATGCTGTGTGTGTGTCAGTGTGTGTGTTTGTGTGTGTGTAAGTGTGTGTGTGTAAGTGTGTATGTCTGCGTGTGTGTCTGCGTGTGCGTGTGTGTATATATATGTTTGTGGGTGTGTGTGTCAGTGTGTGTGTGTGTGTATGCATGTGGGTTTCTATGCGTGTATGTGTGTGTGTTTGTGTGTGTATATATGTGTCTGTGTGTGTGTGTGTCTGACTGAGATAATGCGATGTTTACAAAGCCTGTATTGTTGAGGATCACCCTGGGAGCAACAATTAGCCCCTAAAGACCCCACTCATTACCCGGTAATGGAGCGTTCTTCTAATTACTTTTGGTCTCAACATCCTGGGTACAACGGGAGCAGAAGTACTGATCTGTAATGTTACGTTACATTATAACACACTTAATTAAAAAAAATAGAGTAAAGTAGTAAGACAGGGAGAGACAGGGAGAGAGAGAGAGAGAGAGAGAGAGAGAGAGAGACTGATAGACTGATAGACTGAGACTGAGTGTATGAGTGACTGAGAGAGAGGGAGAATTAGGGAGAGAAACCGAGAGAGAGAGAGAATGAGGGACAGAGACAGAGAAAGGAGAGAGAGTGAGTGAGCGAGAGAGACAGTGAGAGATAGAGACAGAGAGAATGAGGGAGAGAGACAGAGAGAGGGAGAGAGGGAGAGAGAGGGAGAGATCGAGAGAGATCGAGAGAGAAAGAGAGGAGAGAAAGAGAGATACGGATCACAGCTACAGTGGGGGGGGGGGGGGGGGGGGGGGGACCAGCTGTGCGTGGATTAAAGCTAAGGCTGCTCGAATTCAGAGTGTGTATCTGTGTGTGGTAACACTGCATTAACACTGCTAGGGTTAGGGGTTCCATTGCCAGTGTAGCTCAACTTTTAGAGCAAGGCATTGACACTGCCAGGGTAAGGTTCAATTCCCTGTCTAGCTCATGTAAAGGTTAAGGGTTTGGATTCTGTAGAGCAAGGCATTACCAACGCCTGGGTTAGAGGTTCAAATCCCATCCATGCTAAGAATGTGTGCTGTAAAACACTTCGGCTGGAAGCCTCCTCTGAACATCAGATGTTAAACGTTCCGTGATCCATCCATCAGGAGCTGAGCAGAACTAGTCTGGTGAACTCATTTGATATTAAAAGATTTCATACTTCGCATACATCATACTTCAAACATATGTAATATTGACATAATAATGCAATATAAATAAATTATGAATAAAAAGCAACTTTATTTTCTATTTATCTGAATAAATAATTTGATAAAAACATAATTGGATACCTGCTCATTATTTTTAGTTTAAATCTTTACTGTCAGATACAGGATATGTAGTTGATAAAAAAAAAATATCATTTAAAAAAAGGAAAAAAAATGACGGATAAACTGCAACAGTACTTTAATCCGATGAATGATCCCGGATCTTTATAGCTCATTTATTGTCTTTTTGCTGTGGTTTTGTGTAGGTCTACGTCTGCATCACTGAACCGAATTCACTGTCCTGTTTGAATCGGATGTTATAATCATATCGAAGAGTGGTTTGATCGAACAGTTCAAACCAAGTCCGAGATATAGTTGAACAGCGTGTTCTAAAGTTAAACCTGTGTAATCCGTGACTTTGATGTAAACATAGTGATGTAAGCACAGCTGTGGGCATGTCCACTTTATACCAGGTTTCATCACTAGATGCCAGCAGAGCACACCATGAACACTAACGCTCAAGGGGAGTTACAGTGCAACGAAACACAACCTGTTCCAGAGGAGTGTTCTTCGAATCCTCTATCCTCCTTATAATCAAATAAGAAACCAGAAAAGTAATATCTCAGCGGTACATTGAACTAAAAACCCAAACCTATAAATGCAGGTTTGTAGATCTCTGTGATGGAGGGCGTGGAGCGCAGAGAAAAATCGACCTCATCCGTCACGTTGTGATCGACGGTGCAGACTGAGAACTGTTGCGTGGTGCTTTTACAGAGCCGAGGAGTCTCTACTCCATACTCAATCCCCTCGGTTATATTGGACCAGTAATTGGATCGCAGGGCGCACTGCGAGGAGGTAATGCACCAAGAAGGAGGAAGATGAGAACACACCAGCCGGATCCGTCAGCCTGAATCTCCATCCAGACGCGGAGACGTGGATGTGAATAATGGAAACGTGAATTCAGGATGCTCCCTGAGATCTTTGAAAAACATCCGACTGCGGCTGTATGAGCCAATTAAGATGTTACATCGTTCCTATTTCTGACCAGACAAGGGCATCTCTTCCCTCGCACGATTAGTTCGGGGAGTTATTGGGCAGAAGCAGAGACCCCGCCCCCCTTAGGATGAACGGGGCCCCTGAGGATATTGTGAGCAGCCTCGTGTACCCCGTACCCCGATATATTATATAGATTATTTCCAGAGATACATTTTGGGTTTTCATGAGCTGTTAGCAGTAATCATCACGATTAAGTCACTTTAACCATATGCTGCCTCCTATTCAACTCTTCAGTACTGTAATCCGTACCTTTATATGAAGTTTCACATTCCAGGATTCAATTTAAATTTTAATGTGCTCCATTAATTTATATTCTTTTTTTTTTTATGTACTAGTAAATTAACTCATACTTTGCAGTCAAAGTAAGCATTTCACTTCTAGCTGTACACGAGTGACTTTGTCTGTGACAAATAAAACATATCTTATATCATCTTTCATTGTTATAATCTCGGTGTGAAAATGGGGAAAATATTAAAATAATATTCTGTAACTTTTTCAGTTGTGTTCATAAATTGCGTAAAGAAGGCAGAGACGAGGCGTGCGGTATTTCCAACCTCTATGTGTTTATTATCTTGATACAGTGATGGGCTGGGCCTGTTACCACGTCTGTATAAAACGAGGACAGGAGGAGAGAACAGCAGCTTCACGGTTCGAGTCCGTTCCCGCTCTCACTCGAGGCTCCCTCTGACATCACTTCCTCTGCACTGAACATAAAAAAATAAAACTGTAGGTTTCTGTATAGTGAGGATCCGGAACGGCAACAGTAAGGGTTCTGGAAGGAGACATCCACCTCCCCTCTCCTGTCTCCTTCCCTTATCTCCTCTCCTGTCTCCTTCCCTTATCTCCTCTCCTCTCTCTGAGGAGTAGGAGACATCCACCTCTCCTCTGCTCTCTCGGAGGAGAAGGAGACATTCCCCTCTCCTCTTCTTCTCTCTCGGAGCTAAGTGGCTCGCTGTACAGTAATGAGTTCATCAGTTCACCCCCTCTCTTATGACCACATGAGACCGAGGCGCTGCGAGTCTGAATATAGAACGTACCACTGGCCGTATGTCATAGAAAACTCAAATAAAAAACTAATGCTGCCTTTGTTTGAGGGGTTTCAGCGGGAGGTTAAGTGTGGAAACCGTCTTGATTAAGTCTGTTCCTTAAGTTCCCCCACATCCCCTTACACCCCCCCCCCCCCCCCCCCTCCCGCAACACACAGCAGCCGGTTTCAAAAATAAAATAAACTAAATGTACATAGGCTTTACAATCAATCTCCTGGAGAGGCGCGCTGTTACTTTGACAGTCGCTGCGTCCGCGTGGCAGGACTTCCTGCGGGTAAGGCTGCTTAAGACGCCGCTGCTGCGCTTTTATTTTGCTAACAGACAGGAAATGTTTTTAGACGAAGAGCCGTCCTCATCCTCGTGGCTCCTCCTCTTCTTCAGCCCAGTCCCCCCCCTTCTTTCCTTTCCTATGAAGAGGGACAGTCAACTTGGTAACGGGAGGAGCCTGTCCTGTCCTTCACAATAAAAGTCCAATGTTGAACTTCCTGTTGTGGTTATTGTTGTTTGGAGTCACAAACGGCGAAAGTCCGGGTCTGTGTGCGTTCCCACGGCCGGGGCCCGGCGGGGGCCCGCGGCTCCTGTGGGTCTGGGCAGGATGGGGGCGTGGCCTGGGGGCCCCCTCAGCTTCTACTGGTCCCCTGGAGCTCTTCCCTCAGCCAGCCGGGCTGTGATTGGCCGAGCCGGTTCAGCAGCCGGAGGAGTTCTGTGTTGTGTTCTCGGTAGTACTCTGCCAGGAAGGCTCGCGTCTGCCCCCACACATACAGGGACGCACACACACACACACGCACAATAACAGATGAGTGGATCTGCACAGAACTGCTTTGGTCAATTAATTTTGAATATCAGAGACTACAAGCACATTAAATAATAACTACCACAATAAATACTGAAAGTACTACCTCCGGATACTTCATTAAATACTATTAGGTATTATATTAAATGATACTATATTAAACAGCGAGTACCTCAGCGTTCATCTCGGGGTACTTCCTCCCCTTGCTCTTCCCCAGACACTTGGGCCGGCCGCCCTCCGTCTTCTGACACCAGAAGCCCTTGGTCTCATCGAACCTGAGAGAGAGAGAGAGCGAGAGAGAGAGAGAGAGAGAGAGAGAGGAGAGAGAGAGAGAGAGAGAGAGAGAGAGAGAGAGAGAGAGAGAGAGAGAGAGAGAGAGAGAGAGAGAGAGAGAGAGAGAGAGAGAGAGAGAGAGAGAGAGAGAGAGAGAGAGAGAGAGAGAGAGGAGAGAGAGAGAGAGAGAGAGAGAGAGAGAGAGAGAGAGAGAGAGAGAGAGAGAGACAGGTTACTAACATGACAGAGAAACACTTAGAGTAGAACAAGAATCGTAAGAGAAGTAGTACTAGTATATATGTGTACTAGCACTACTTCACTACATCCAGAGCCTGGGTGTAGTCGAAGGTGGGGTTGTAGTAGTACTAGTGTACATGTGTAGTAACTTACACCAGGGCCTGGGTGAAGTTGAAGGTGGGGTTGTAGTAGTACTAGTGTAAATGTGTAGTAACTTACACCAGGGCCTGGGTGTAGTTGAAGCTGGGGTTGTAGTAGTACTAGTGTACATGTGTAGTAACTTACACCAGGGCCTGGGTGTAGTTGAAGCTGGGGTTGTAGTAGTACTAGTGTACATGTGTAGTAACTTACACCAGGGCCTGTGTGTAGCCAAAGGTGGGGTTGTAGTAGTATTAGTGTAAATGTGTAGTAACTTACACCAGGGCCTGGGTGTAGTTGAAGGTGGGGCTGATCCCCAAGAACCTCTGAATGGCCTCCATCACCAGGGCAGGGTTGGAGCGTAGCAGAGAGCCATCCACCATGTGCATCTACAGACAGACAGAGGGACATCAGTCATGTGCAGACAGAGAGACAGACACTCGTCAGTGCATCTACACAGACAGACAGACAGACAGACACTAGTCGGTAGCCCGGCTATTACCAGAAAATGACGGCAGCTTCCCCAGACCAAGCCAATCATAGATTGGCTTGGTCTGGAGAAGCTGCCGTCATTTTCTTCAGCACAAGAGGCGTGATCAACGGGCCCAGTTCAACTGACTCTGCACACGATTGGCTGCGTGCCTTCGCTTCCCTGTCGCCATTGTGTTAAACCAGCCAATAGCGTGCCAACGGGAAAAGCCAGCTATGTGGTTGGCTCCCGCAAAAACGCATCGGAAGCAGAAAGAAATGCATTGCTCTTCTCCAGACCCATGTGCAGGGGGCGAACTCAATTTGCCGGAAGAATGGGCGGGGCTACCGAGGCTAACTAGTCAGTGCATCTACAGACAGAGAGACACCATCTAGTCAAGTTCATCTACAGACAGACAGACAGAGAGACAGACAGACAGACACTAGTCGGTGCATCAAGAGACAGAGACACTCTCTTGTCACGCTTTCATCCAAACCACTTGCAGTGAATTCAGTCAAGCTTAAGTCGTTTTTGCGGGGCATCGAACCCAGCATCTTCTCTCTGGGGGTTGAACTCCCTGACCAGTGACTAGACTGGGTCAGGAACATGGCTGACCAACAAGGCTGGAAACAGACCTTTATCAGAACGTGGATTTCCCCACAAAACAGTACAGAAATGAATGGCCCCGCAGAGGGACGTGCCGCCAAGCTCTCCACCCTGAATGGCTTCATCAGCATGAGTGATATCACGTCCCCTGAAAGGTTGAGTGGTTGTGATGTCGAGGCGTCTCCGCTCCTCTCGGAACCGTTTCAGCTCATTTCCTCGTTAATGGTTCTGCCAGCTGAGAGGTTCTGGACGAACCACCGAAGACGACAACATGGCAGACGTCAGCGCTGTTACCGTGGGCGACGCCGACGGCAGCGGAGCTAAAGTAGGAGCGTTTTAAGAGCGATCATTGGAGTCTTAATTTTTCAGCTCTTCGTGGGTGAAATGCGCCGGGAGAATTAGAGAAAGGTTAACTGTCCGGCTCCTGGCTCATTTCCGGTCCCGCCTCCCCCAAGGTGAGGGACCAGACCGGGCGTGACCAGAATGGGCGTGGCCTATGGGCGTGTCAGAGGGCGGGGCTCACCTGGCTGGGCTGGTAGTGCTGCAGCCAGCGCTCCAGGTGTGCTGCGTAGGTCCCGGGCCTCAGGCAGCGTCTCTGCAGGGCCAGGACGTCGCGGGGCCCCTGGGGGCCGGCCGTCACCACCGCGTGGAAGGTGTTGTTCAGGGCGGCCGGGTCGCGGTGCGCCCTTTGGTGCTGAGGACCCCAGAGAAACACACCTTAGACCACAGTACTGAACATACACACACTACAGAACACACACACTGCATTCACACTTCTGAACGCACACACACACACACACACACTACTAAACGTACATGTAGACAGAACACACACATACTACAAACACACCCACCACAGAACACACACACACACACACACACACACACACACACACACACACACACACACACACACACACACACACACACACACACACACACACACACACACACACACACACACACACACACACACACACTACAGAACAAACATACGCACTACAGAACATGCAAGTCATACAGCATTGTTCCATACATGTAGATCTTAACAGCGTAGGTCTATGCAGTGTAGGTCTATACATGTAGGTCTGGATGGAGTGCAGTTCTGTCGGTCTATGTCTATACAGTCAGCGTCTCATCAGCCCCCGTGTTCATCCTGTAATTAAAGGACGGGATCCTGCGCTTGGCTGGGTGATGATACATCACCATAGCAACAGGTCTGCTCCCAGCTGTGCGGCCCCGAGTTGTGACTGCTCTAAAAGGCAGATTGGCTGATTAGTGGGGAAATTACCTAATGAACGATTCTGTTTAATCACTTGTGTGAACCGCACCTCCTGGGGTCCCGGCCCTCCTCACGGACGCTGCATGTTAAATCTCCTCCTCACCACTTCATCTCTGCTCTGCTGCACCCACTCCGAGAGGAGGACTGGAGCTCCACTCAAAGAGAACCGCGCGGTCCCCACGAAGTCGAAAGCCCTGCCGCTGCCACTTAATGTACTCACTTATTGTATGTTGTACTGGCATTTAAAAATAGTACCTAGCCTTGTAGCATCTTATCCTAGCTATCTTTGTTATATACGGGAAAGGGTTAACCCAGTGATTGTTACTGCTTGGCACTTGGTTCTATGAACATCCTTACTTGCTACAACTTAGCAAAAAGTGGATATCAGTGACTCATATTTTACTGATACGTGCAATTGAGGAGCAGTTAGGAGTAGGGGGCGTGTTGCTCAGGGCTGCCTACAGGCAGACTGTGGACATCAGGGATTGAACCCAGAACCCTCAGGCTGGGAGTCAAACACTGGATAACCCCAACGCTACACTGTCTGCGGGGTTCCCCTTTATCGGAGAGCTCTCGTTCAACCGCAGATACCTCTACCTACTTTGTAACGTGTGTGCGGCCCTGTCTCTCTACTGGTTCTGGATCTGGGTCTGACCTGGTACCAGGAGTAGGCCCGGTCCGAGGGGCTGATGAGCACGGCCAGGATCTTGGCTCTGGGCAGCAGGGCGGCGGCCCGCTTGGGCACCAGCTCCGTGTCGAAGTAGTTGGCGCTCTTCTCGAACATGAAGTCCGTGCTGACGTTGGAGGGGAAGGGGAAGAAGTCCATGTACCTGAGGGGGAGGAGGGGAACACGGACATGAAGACGCTGAGGAGGCCTTCTTAAATGTGGAGATCCACCCCAACCTCAGATGTTACAGATAATAAATCATCCAATGATGGGCGTTGGGTTCGCTTCAATCTAGATCAAATAAGACGTCTAAAAACTTTATTGACGATGTCATTCGATACAATGTATTGGATTCAAGAGTTGCTGTGAGTCTTGGCTCGTCTGTGGAAACAGTTCCAATAAGACCTGTGGTGAATAATGAGAGTTTTGTCTGTACAGTGTTGTACCTGTATTGAGTTAACGTGGATATGGACCTTAAAGTTCCAGTAACTACATATATTGAGCTGGTTCTGAGTGCTCAGCGTACGGTTGAGCCCTCACCAGTCGATGCCGTTGTCGTAGTTTGGCCCGCTGAAGAACTGGATCTCCTCAAAAGTGACGGGGCTGGGGAAGGAGCTGGTAATGGCTGGGTGGAGGCTCAGGAACGAGTGGAGGGCCGTGGTGCCTGTTGAAACACATTCAGTCTCAATTTAAGGTGGCGTACCGCAAGGCTCCATTCTGAGTCCCCTGTTGCTTCACTTCTGTGGTTGAGTCCATCTTTGAAATAACGTTGTGTAAGAGTACTTTCTCCAGGAATGTCAGTTTGAGGAAATGCTTTCCTGACTGTTACAAATGTATTTATTTATTTATTCAATCAACACATTGCATTATTTGGAACCCCCTTAAGTAAATTTACTTCATATCAGCAGCAGCATTGTAATGTTATTTCTGGTGGTGGCCATCGGGTCATTTAAAACACAAGTTCTGATTGAAACCATGGTGAGTGTGGAACACACCAGCCCTGCAGAGTCCTGACCTCTCTATGAATTATGAAAATAGTGCAGTAAGGTTAATGCCCCGACAGACGGGCATCGGAGAGAGCCTTGCCTGTTTTCTGGGGCCCGATGACGAGGAACTTGGGGAGTCTGTCGCAGGTCTTCTCCTTGGACCAGATGTCTTTGTGTCTCTTGTCATGACACGGGTTCTGGAGAGGAGACACAATACAAACACACCTGATCAGGACCTGTACAGAGCCTTATGGGAACCAGAACCCTATGTTCAGGTCTGGAAACGTTTGCAACCCCAACATTATACATCTCTGTGGTTCTGCTTCCACACATTACTTAACCCTGATATATCCACGCACAATATCCCAGTGAACCTGGCAAATGACACATTAAGGACTCAGCTAGGCACTTACTGTATGTTGTACGTCCTTGCACTTAAAATAGTACTTAGCATTGCGTAGCATCTTATTCTAGCTATCCTTGTTACAACGGGGATTGGGTTAACCTAGCGATTGTGATAAAGTGGTTCTATGAACATCCATTATGTACCGACAGTGATATATTGTTGTTTCTGTTTCTTTTTACAAATGTACTTATTGTAAGTCGATTTGGATAAAAGCGATTAATCACCCAGTGCGGCATGATATGATATGGCATATTGTGCCACACTGGGTGATTAATAGTAGTTACCGAGACATATCACTTAGTCAGCAAATACATACAACTAATACATACATATCCATATTCTAAACATATACTATATAGACCCCTCCGACCCGTCTGCCTTAAACCCGGTGGGGCGTGGACCCGGTCCTGACCTGCCACAGAGGATCCCGTTCCTGGGGGAAGATCTGGAAGTACTTCTCGGCCAGCTGGATGGGGGGCAGGGTCTGCAGCCTGAGGTTGGTCCAGCACTGGACAAACTTCACCAGGGACTCGAAGGTGTACAGGCCCAGCCGGTCGTTGCCGTAGTTGGACAGGTGGGTCATGAAGATGCTGATCTGGAGGGTGGAGAGGAGGAAAAGGTGTTGGTCTCAAATGCACCGATGCCATTCTGATGTTTTAAACTAGGTTCTTGTTACTGAAACTCAATGATATATCTAAACATGGATACCCATCCGTCTAAATACATACATGTTGTTTCTACACTTACTCAATAATAAAATGTCAATAAAGATATCAGAGTTGTGATCATGTGCCGTTATCCGAGTGTGTGTGGACTGCAGTCTAGGTTACTGATTGACCTGCTCTCCCTGCTTCGATCATTGATAGTAACCTGTCTGTACTCCTCTATGACACGGATCCCTACATCCACCCCTTTACATCCATCCCTGCATCCCTTTGTCCAGGGCAGCCAGGCATCCATTTATTATCTATTCAGCCATCCATTATATTTAGCAATCCATTAAAGCTCCAACCATCCATCTGTCTATTCATCCCTCCATCTAAATAACCATCCATCCTCCATGTATCCAATCCAACTCGAAAGAGCTGCGTTGGCATGGAGTTTAAATATTTATGATCGCCGAAGTGGATTAAAAACTCAACAAAGGAAACAACAAAGTTCCATGAAAGGCTAAGCCAATAAAATACCAAGAACCGTAGAAACATGAGGGGACGGCGGGGATGGAAGGGGGCTCAAATACATCTCTATCCATCCAAATGTATCATTTATCAACAATCCATATCATCTCTCCTCCGGCTGGATCACATCTTCACACATCTCTGATCAATACACGAGGAGCAGGGTGGTCGCAGCCCACCCAGCCAGCCGAGGAGCCTCTAGCGAGCGGCTGGTCTGGTGGTGTAGTGAGGGTTCACAACGTGGAGCGATCAATACCACTACTCTTCCGTCAGGCGCTGGGCTTGTATCGCTGTGTGTATAGGGCAAAGAGTGTGTGTGTGTGTGTGTGTGTGTGTGTGTGTGTGTATATAGTTTGTGTTTGTGTGTATATCATTTGTGTGTGTAAAGCGTGCGTGTGCGGTATAGTTTGTGTGTGTTTGTGTGTGTTACCGGGTTGAGGAGCACAGTGAGGAAGAGCTCGCCACCCCTGATGCTCTTGTCCAGCTCCTTGGACCCCCCGGGGTACTCGTTGTAGAAGATGGTGTGTGTGAACAGACCGCACGTCTGGCGGGGCAGCACCTACACACACACACACACACACACACACACACACACACACACTTAGCACAAGGGGCAACAACGTCTTTCTAACACCGGGGAAACTGCACATCCGTCTATTATTGATAAAAATAGATTCAGCATCTTTAATAAGCGATTTGATCAGCAACACACTGGTGTGAGTGTGAATGAATGCGTGTGTTGAATATGAAATAGAATATAATGTATAAATGTAGGTATACACCAACACTTTAGAAATAAATAAAAATATAAAAAACTAAAAGGTAGCCATGCCGTCTCTCCACCGCCGAGCACCACTGCAGACATTTCTAGTAGAGCGTAGATCTAGTGTAGCTCTAGTGTAGATAGTGGTAGTTGTGTAGATCCAGTGTAGCTGTAGTGTAGCTCCAGTGTAGCTGTAGTGTTGATCCAGTGTAGCTCTAGTGTAGCTCCAGTGTAGCTGTAGTGTTGATCCAGTGTAGCTCTAGTGTAGCTCCAGTGTAGCTGTAGTGTTGATCCAGTGTAGCTCTAGTGTAGATCCAGTGTAGCTCTAGTGTAGCTGTAGTGTTGATCCAGTGTAGCTCTAGTGTAGCTCTAGTGTAGCTCCAGTGTAGCTCTAGTGTAGCTCTAGTGTAGATCCAGTGTAGCTCTAGTGTAGCTCCAGTGTAGCTCTAGTGTAGCTGTAGTGTGGATCCAGTGTAGCTCTAGTGTAGCTCCAGTGTAGCTCTAGTGTAGCCGTAGTGTGGATCCAGTGTGGATCCAGTGTAGCTCTAGTGTAGCTCTAGTGTAGCTCCAGTGTAGCTCCAGTGTAGCTCTAGGGTGGATCCAGTGTAGATCCAGTGTAGATCCAGTGTAGCTCTAGTGTGGATCCAGTGTAGATCCAGTGTAGATCCAGTGTAACTGTAGGGTGGATTCCAGTGGGGCCGACCTGTATGCCGCTGTGGATGAAGCCGCGGCGGTAGCGCGCGGGTCGCAGGTGGGGGTACTCCTCGGTGCTGGTGACCTGGATGGCCCACACCGTCTTCCAGGCCTCGTACAGCTGGCTGTGGACCGGGTACACCCCCGAGTGGTGGGGCGCCACCGCGTAGCCCATGTCAGTGGGGATCCCGTGCTCCTGGAGACGGGGGAGGGCAGAGAGAGGGAGGAAGAGAGGGGGAAGGCATAGAGGGAGGAAGAGAGGAGGGATAGAGGGAGGAAGAGAGGAGGGATAGAGGGATGAAGAGGTGAGGGATAGAGGGAGGAAGAGAGGAGGGATAGAGGGATGAAGAGGGGAGGAATAGAGGGAGGAAGAGGGGAGGAATAGAGAGAGGAAGAGGGGAGGAATAGAGGGAGGAAGAGGGGAGGGATAGAGGGAGGAAGAGGGGAGGGATAGAGGGAGGAAGAGGGGACGATGAATAAAGGGAGGAAGAGGGGAGGGATAGAGGGAGGAAGAGGGGACGATGAATAAAGGGAGGAAGAGGGGAGGGATAGAGGGAGGAAGAGGGGAGGAATAGAGAGGGGAGAGGGGAGGGATAGAGGGAGGAAGAGGGGAGGGATAGAGGGAGGAAGAGGGGAGGGGTAGAGAGGGGTAGAGGGGAGACAAATAGGAAAATAAATGAAAGAAGATGGATCATTAAAATTATGACAGAATCAATGCAAACATGACAAAGAAAGAAGATGTAGATGCTAAATTAAAACCCTCCACTGGGGGGCAGTAGAGCTCCACCACTGGTTTGAATTAGCCAGCCAGGACAACACATTCATCTCTGTCCAGACAGACAAATAAAGCACTTTTCCATCAGTCTTGCATCTTTAACGCACCACTGGCCTATCTATTATTCAACCTCTACCTGTCTACGCGTCTACCTGTGTGTGTGTGTGTGTGTGTGTGTGTGTGTGTGTGTGTGTGTGTGTGTGTGTGTGTGTGTGTGTGTGTGTGTGTGTGTGTGTGTGTGTGTGTGTGTGTGTGTATACGTGTGTATCCGTGTGTGTGTGTTTGAATAAGGACAGAGCAGGGGAGATGTGGTGGTTTGTTCAGAGGATTTGGGTGGGTTAGGAGCCAAGCTTCAAGGATCATTAAACTCTGCATCTTCTCGCCTCTCTCTACCTCTCCCTGCCTCTCTCTACCTCTCCCTGCCTCTCTCCCTGCCCCTCTCTCTCTCGACCTCCCTCTACAATCGTTCTCCCCTCCCTCTTTGTGAAAACCAAATCCTTAATAAGAAAACTTTTCCCCAAAATAAAAATACAAAATACAAGTTGTGTGCCTATCACTCACCCAGGGAAAACCACACACATTACACACACCTCATGGGCCCAATATTGTGAGGTTGGCATTGTGGCAGTGAAGGTGATTGTGGGCACACACTCTCTAGCATAATCATCCGAGGTGCAGAGCAGAAGGTAAATTGCTGTTGCATCATGGGTATCTAGAGGGTGGGGTTCTTCATCACAGCTGGCGCTACTCTGAACACTGCACAACGCCAATATACCACACACACAGGGTGTGAACTGTAGTATCGCACGCACGCGCACACACACACACACACACACACACACACACACACACACACACACACACACACACACACACACACACACACACACACACACCCACACACACACACACACACACACACACACACACACACACACACACACACACCAGAACCCTAGTATACCACAGACGCAAACACACACCTCTAGTGTACCACCCAACACACACAAACTGCACAGCTCTAACTTACAACACGCACAACCCTATTAAAACACACACACACACACACACACACACACACACACACACACACACACACCCACCCTGCAGAACCCTAGTATACCACAGACACAAACACACACCTCTAGTGTACCACCCAACACACACAAACTGCACAGCTCTAACTTACAACACGCACAACCCTATTAAAACACACACACACACACACACACACACACACACACACACACACACACACACACACACACACACACACACACACACACACACACACACACACACACACACACACACACACACACACACACACCTCTAATATACCACACCCGCCCTCACCTGGGCGAACAGCATGTTGAGCCTCATCTGCTCTGCCAGCACGGTGACGTTGTGGAACAGGTGGGGCTGCATGTGGCTCCACATGTGGGGGAACCACCACAGCTCCCGCCGGTGCTTCAGTAGCATGTCGTCGCCCTCGTCCTCCTCGTCCGTCCCTGGGCGGCAGGGGAATAGGTTAGACACACCCTCCCGACATGAGGGCACCCTAGATCAAGGTGACCGCCGACCCCTACCTGCTCCTTAAAGCTGCACTGTGTACCTTTTTTTTTTTTGGAGAAATATATTTATTGAGTTTTCAAATTTTACAACACACAGACAAATACAATTATTCACATATTAAACAAATAACAAACAAAGTACAAGCAAATAATAATAACATTTTCTATACAGAAGATATGCTTGGAAATATTGCACTGGCATCAGAAATGGCAATCTAAGCACCAAGCAAACCCCTGGCTTGGTGGCTGAAAGGAATACCATATATTGTCCTCACACTTTAAAGAATTTTTTTATTTTCCCCTTGGAGGCATATGTACATTTTTCTAAAACTACAGTTGGAGAGACTTTTGAGCCAATGATTCACTGTCAGAGTCTCCGTACTTTTCCATGTGACTGCTATGCAGTTTAGCCAGTAGGGAGCAAAGAATAACATTTTTTTGTTCATACTTGACAACTTCAAATCTGGTACTATGTACCATTTTTAACTAAGGCTTCAACTCCACCAGAGGCGAAAAGAGGGAAGATTAAAACAATGGAGGATAATGCCCTCGTTATTTCAGATATATTCCACAGTAAAAATGTCATATAGTGCAGCTTTAATGACATGTACCTGAAATCATTTCAGGACTATTTACATAAATCTGTAAGATTAACATAAAATTTAAAACATGACCCTCACAAATTGTTTGCCCTAACCCCTACCACTCACCCTAAACCCTTCCCACTCACCCTAAATCGCTCACTCACCCTAACCCCCTCCCACTCATCCCCCTCCCTATAGATATGGACTAAAATTGTTATTTCTGGGTTAAACACACGCTCATACTTTATGTGAAAAAAGCATAAGAAAATGTGTTATTATGAAAAGTCAAAATTATGAATAACTGATTGTGGTGTGTGCTGTGTCAGGGGGCTCAGCCAGGACCCACTCACCTGTGTGGAAGAACTTCCCGGAAAAGCCCAGGTTGAAAGTGAAGTTGGGAACCAGGGACCTCAGCTTGTTCTGAGTGTTCAGTAAGGCCTGGGAACCACAAAACAAACCAGCCAATCACACTCATGTTCTGCAGCCAATCCAATGCAGAGTTCAACCCAGTTCAAGGTCAAGCGAAGCCTTAAGTCTCTGTCCTCATGGCCTTAGGCTCGAGGAAACTCTAATTCATTCAAGTTATGCGTGCTCTGTTCAGAAGTGGATATGAATACACAGTCGAGTTACACCAGCGTCTGGTGAATCTGTATTCATGAGGACAGGGAGGAGCTGAAGCAGGCGGGCAGAGTGGTGTGTGTGTTCAACTAATCCTCCAAGCACCCCGCCATAGTTCTGCCCAAACCCTCCGCACTTAATTGAAGCAGATTATCAGTCGCGTGCGTGTGCGTGTGTGGGTGTGTTTGTGTGTGTGTGTGTGAGTGTGTGTTTTCCGAAGCCAAGCTCTGTGTCAGACTCAACCTTTTCTTCCCTGCCAATGAAAAAACCTCAGGGCACGACGGAAAAGAGAGAATTAAGGCAGAGAGACACAGGGAGACAGCGAGGGGGAGAGAGACAGCGAGAGAGAGTTTCCACTCTGGTTCGAGAGCGAGCAGTGCTGGGGGGGGGGGGGGGTCTTCTGTGTGTCTTGGCAGGAGAAGGCAGAAGATGAAGGGAAGAGCGAGTGAGAAACAAGAAGGCTTACGTGTGTTAAGTGAGTCCAAGTAAAGAGGAGGACGACCTGTTTTTGTTTGTTGTCGCTCCAGCGGGTGTGTGTAGTTTACCCCTGACCGCGCGCGTGTGTAGTGTAGCCCTGGCCACGCATGTGTGTGTATTTGTTCTAGTGCCTTCCCCCCTCAACAAGACTTTATCAATAAGCAATGAGAGTGGGAGAGACAGTGGGTCGGAGAGAGAGAGAGCGAGAGCAAGAGCGAGAAAGACAGACTCTCATAGAAAGACACTCAAAAAGTGAGAGATGGAGTCAGCCAGAGAGAAAGTCAGAAGGAGAGACAGACAGAGAGAGAGACAGAGAGAGACATAAGATTGGAAAGAACCGGACCACTGCCATCTGAGGGTCACATGACGCGTGGGGGCTTCGCAGGGTTTACTTCCCATGATTCAGTTTCCGTCGCCATGGCACCCAGAGGACCATTATCTTGATTTAAAAAGCTGCTGGGATGCCCGTTATTCCAGGGTGATAATTAGAGGAGGATCTACAGCCCACGGAAGAGCAGGACAAGGAGAAGGAGCAGAGGGAAGAGGAGGAGGAGCAGCAGCAGCAGCAGGAGCCGGAGGAGTTGGATGGACGGCAGGAGGTGGATGGGCAGGAGCAGGAGGAGGAGGAGCAGCATGAGGAGGAGGAGGAGCAGGAGCATGAGGAGGAGGAGGAGGAGCATGAGGAGGCAGAGGAGCAGGAGGAGGAGGGGGAGCAGGAGGAGGAGGAGGAGAGGGAGCAGAGTGAAGAGGAGAAGGAGGAGCAGGAGGGAAGAGGAGCAGGAGGAGGAGCAGGAGGAGCATGAGGAGCAGGATGGACTGCAGGAGGAGGATGAGGAGCAGCAGGGGGAGGAGGAGCAGCAGCAGCCGGAGCAGGAGGAGAGGGAGCAGTAGGAGGGACAGGAGAAGGACTGGGTCCCCAGCTGGGGAGAGGCAGGCCTGGTGCTCCTGTCTGAGTCTCAGTCGGTGGCTCAGTAAAGGCAGCCTGTGGCGGCCGGGGCTGCGTCATGCTCCGTGTCTGTGGCCGGCGCGTGGTGTTGTTTGTTTAAGGTGTAATCTGATTGGCAGAGAGCCTGCACAGGGAGTGCGCTGGTGACTAATGAGGGTTGGAGGACATGGAATACGTGTGGTGATGTTCCAGCCCATACTGCCTGCAGCTTTGGGAACTGGTTCGTCTAACTGAGGAGGAGGTGACTGCCTTTTCTGCAGTGGCTGCTGCTAACGTGTGTAAAGTTAAATGTAGTGAATGCCAATCATCAGTAAACTGAAACATAAAAGTAATCATAATAACTGCATCTCTGAAGCTGCGAGTAGCCAGACCTGCGGTAGATCAATCAGTTCAGATGGAAAACCATTTTCAGCTGAATGACTCATCGGTTCCTGATCTGCTCCAAGCGCTTCACTAAACACTTTTAAGTCCCATTTGAAAGGTGTTTTTAGGTGCTTTTAACGTTTAAGATGTTCAGAGCTACCAGGGAGAGGATTAGTGCAGGGTTAATGATCAGCATGATGATTGATCAGGAGGGTGATTGATCAGTGTTAGTGTTCAGCAGGGTTGGTGATCAGCTAGATCAGTGATCAGCAGAGTGTTGAACACCCAGCCACCACTAGCTGACACACTGCTCTATTTACTGTTCTGCACAGCAACTGCGAGTCCTCAGAAACTAAAAGGTACCTTTCCCTAAAACGTTCGACTTTACTGTGCTTAACACGGCGTCTAATAAATCCTTTGGGGGAATGAAACCCAAACTAAGATGGATGTGTTGAACGGTTCGAGTTCCATTCGCACAGAGTGGATGTTCCTCAGAGAGGGACTCATTCATATTCATAGCGGATCCATTACAGTCAGAATATAAACGTTTCTTCAGACCTTAAACTTTCACTATTTTTCAGACCTCTCCGTTCTTTTATTGCAAAAAAAAAAAAAAGGTTTCCCTGAATTCATTTCAAGAATGGGTTCTGCAGACGAAAGCAACCAGACACCCCAGATTCACCTCTCGGTTTAAAGGTAATTTCAGACAACAAAGGAAGTCGACACCACCAGAGGTAGGAGTCCATCGGAGCTCGCTAGACGGGTGATACTAAGAGTGAGAGACGATACTAAGAGTGAGAGACGAAGGAGATACATGGGTTTTTTTCTGTGGTCGTTTCCACCAACAGCATCAGAATCACAAACCCATACAGCGGCTCGAGGCAGACTAGGGGTAACACTTTAGCATGATAATGAACACATTAATGAACATACTTTAACATGGAATTATCAAGTCGTACGATAATGAACAGATAACCACTTTAAACCCAGAACATGTGATAATGAGTAAATAACCACTTTATATTTTTAACCCATAAAGGGATAATGAACAAATAACCACTGTAAAATACTGTGTGACAGTCAAGAGGTAATCAGTGGTCTGCATGATAATGAAGTGTTAATCAGTCTGTATGATAATGACCAGATAATCAGCCTGTATGATAATGAACAAGAGTTGATCAATCTGTATGAGAATGAAATGATAATCAGCCTGTATGGCAATAAATAAGTTAACAAGTTAATCATTCTGCGTGATAATGTAAGTTAATACATTTGTATGATAATGAACAGGAGTTATAATCACTCTCAGTATGATAATAGCCATGATTTAATCCCTATGCAAGCCATCTTGTCCTGTGTTGTTCAGTCCCTTCACTTGTTCATCACCTCCGGGCATCCATTCTATTTCCTGCTCTAATTCAGCCCCGTTTGGCCGATCCCATTAACACAGCGCTCTCCATCCAATTTGGGCCAAAACTCTGCAGTTACCTTCAAAGAGCGAGGGCTTCTGCTGGTGGTTAATATTGATTAGGTTCAGTCTCCAGTCCTCTCCAACCCCTGCCATGTTTTATACGCCTTGCACACGGAGGCAGAGGAGATAATAAGATGCCCATGCTAAACACGATTCCTCTTTGGCCAAAAACAACAAGCTAACAAAAACCCTGAACGTGTTTGGATTATCAGGGAGCCGCAAAGAGAAAATAGCCCCTTCCCAACAGGAATAAAAGCAGGATGGTGGTGTACAGACACATGCTAGGGACACATAACACTCATGGTAGTGTACGTTGACATTTAGGGTGTTTAGCAGACGTATTTATCCAAAGCAACTTAAAATAATTACATATGTCAGAAGAAAGAGAAAGAACAATTTACGCAGTCGGTACAATAAGGATGTTCATAGAACCAAGGGCCAAGCACTTACAATTTCTAGGTTAACCCATTCCCCGTACACAAGAAAGATAGCTAGGATAATACTCTACAATGCCAAGTATTATAATCAAGTGCAAGGACGTACGACATACAATGAGTGTGGAGAGGGGGAGGGGGGCAGAGAGGGGGGGGGGGTAAGGGGGGAGGCAATGCAGTCTAGCTGAACTATGAACACGTGAGTCTTGAGTATTTTGCAGAAGCTGGAGAGTGACTGCATGCTAAACACACTAGCTAGCTCCTCCATGATAGGAGAAAAAGCTGAGGAGGAGGGGAGGGTGAGAGAGGAGGAAGGAGAGGAAGAGAGCAAATAGGAGGAAGAAGAAAGAGGAGGAACAGTGAAGAGGAGGAAGAGGAAGAGAGCGAAGTGACAGAGGACGAAGGGGAGCAGGAGAGCATTAAAGGAGAATGAGGGCAAGAACGAGGAGGAGGAGCCAGAGCAGAGGCTGGCCAAGGTGCAGGAGGCGCGGCGGAGCACGCAGGCGCACAGCACGGCGAGGTTAGGGTGGTTACCATGACGCCTGACCCCGACCATCTGCTCTCCTCATCCTCCCCATCCCAAGGTCGTTCAGAAACAACAGTTCGAGCGACCACGACTTCCTGTCTCCACAACTCTATAAAGGACCCCCCACTCAGGGATGGGCTGCTAGACCCCATGGGGTATTGGGGAGGGGGGGGTGGAGCACTACGTTGGCAGGACTGTGATGTGGTTATTTAATACCGTAACAAGCTGGTGAAATATTAATCAAGTATGATGACATCAGGTGCAAGGCCTCCAGCAGGTGACTGGTGGCTGAACAGACACCAGATGGCCACCTGAGAGGATCCATCACTCCAGAGAGGGGGAGGGAGGAGGGGAGGAGGGGGGAGGGAGGAGGGGAGGAGAGAAGAGGGGAGGAGAGGAGAGGGGAAGTGAGATGAGGGGAGGGGAGAGGAGAGAAGGGGGTCAGGGGAGGGGAGAGGGAGGTGAGGTGAGGTAAGGGGAGAGGGTGTCAACATCTACCTTGGAACAACATAACCCTTTGAGATCAGACCTCCGATACATCTCACACTTAGTTTAATTACTGTTTTTTTTTTGTGAATTAAGTGTGTGTGTGCATGTGTGCGTGTGTGCATGTCAGAAGGTGAGATATTCAGCAGGTGTGGTGTCGAAGCAGAGATCACAGCCTGGCAAGAAGGGAATCACATTGTGTACAGTGTCTAACGAATAGAAGAATACAAACTGAATGCATAGAGCAGAATATAGAGTGCATACATAGAGCAGTACGTAGAGTGTACACATAGAGCAGCATGTAGACTACGAGTGTAGAATTTAGGGCATATACTATAGTAGAATCATGCAAAAACACATCACTTCTAAATTCCAAGTAATCTACATTGCAATTTCTACTTGTGATAGAAGGAATCCCTAATGAGCTCACAAATTAAACATGAAAAGACCGTTAGACTTTCGATGCCAATGCTTGCAGTGTGGTTAACATAAGTCTTAATAATTCCAAGTTAACGTATGCCAATACAAATAAAGTAACAATATGCTGATATGAATACAAACATATGCAGAAAATATTAAAGTTGCCAATAGAGATAATAATTTAAAAAGCATCTTTTGCCAATGCCAATTCTAAAAGATCCATCTTTTGTCCTGCTGCTATATAAACCAAACGTCTCCGACGCCCTCCTCAGCGGTGGTGAACAGACGCCATGAACCTCTGCTCACCACTTCCTCTGCCTTCCTGGGCTGTGAGCAAACACTCGAACCAGCAACCCTGCCAAATACCAGCGCTGACAATTAACAGGTTGGCTGACTTCTGGAAAGTTACACAGACTGCTAAAGCTCAGCTCCTACTGACACACACACACACACACACACACACACACACACACACACACACACACACACACACACACACACACACACACACACACACACACACACACACACACACACACCATAATCCCTCCATTATTTCCAATAATTTGTAACTAATGAGCTTTTCTGGTCGTTCCCCAGTGGCTCTTAGCACCCAGCTCCCTGAGTAGTCCAGCGGCCGCCCTCCGCCCTCCACCCTCCTCCCTCCTCCCCCCCCCTCCTACCAGGAGCCCTGACAACACAGAGTACTGCAGGGTAAGGGTGCTCCGTTAAGGGGAAGGACCTGGCAGCACAGCCTGTGCTTGGCATCGGCACGGCGAACATTTCTCTCCACATTCCCAGCCAACCGGTGCTCAGTTACGAGAACAATCCTCCGCCCTTATACAGAACAGGAAAACGCAGCACCCAGAACTAGAGTTGTTCCGATAACGGTAACAGCATTGGAAATTCTTCAGATTACTGCCTAAAATGCAGCATCGGGTATCGGTGAGTATGCGAGTCTACGCGCCGATCCGATAACATCACATGACTAGCTCGTTGGCTACACAAGCAGGGATCATCACTCACCCTGCGGTGTTACGCTTCGGTCGTTAACGGTCGGAGGTGGAAAGTCGGAATCCGAAACGCGTCATCCCCGAACTACGTGCTTCCTAGCTACCGAGTCGTGAAAGGATGCTCACGCTAAAATAATACAAATGTATTATTATTATTATAAATGTAAATGATCTAGTTCTGAACAGATATTTTGTCGAAAGTAAGTGAACAGACTGTACAATGCCGTCATCGTAAGAGAACCCTTCAAAAAGAACAAGTGCTATTAGTAGTTCCAATGCTAGATCCTGAAATTGGTATATACATGGTATCGGCCGATACTCAAATTCAGGAATCGGAATTGGCGAAGGAAGAAAATTGCATCGGAAACATCTCTACCAAAGCACGCGCGACCCCCACCCCGCTCACCTCCACGTCGGACACCTTCATGCGCGTCCCCTCCTTGCCCACAAAGATATCGTCCACGTCCACCAGGATGTGCCTCTCCAGGGTCAGACACAGCCGGCGCCCCGTCAGGTAGGCGATGGCGTCCACGAAGATCAGCTTGTGGAGCCAGTAGTTGAGGTTGTTCCCGAACAGGACCCGCTGGACCCCGTCCAGCAGCCCCAGGTCCTGCACCACGGTGGCGTGGAGGTTCCGGCCGGCGCCGTTCAGCGAGCTGGGCGGCGCCGCGAACGCCTGCGCGTCCGCCGCCTTGGCGCTGGCGAGCAGCACGGGCTCGTAGGTGGAGTGGTTGGACTGGAACACGGTCCAGTCGTCGCCCGGCAGCGGGCCCTGCTCCACCTGGTTGGGCCGCGTGACGTACAGCAGCGGGGCGCCGGGGTTGATGCGGTAGTCCCGCAGGCCCAGGTGCGAGTGCAGGAAGAGCGGGAAGCCCTTGAGCTGCGCGCTGTGCAGGGAGTTCTCGTTGGCCTTGAAGAAGCCGATCACGCCCACGCCGTACTCCGCGCAGTACTTGTCCAGCAGGTCGCGGTTCCAGGCGTCCAGGTTGACGTACTTGAGCAGGTTCTCGTAGATGACCAGCGCGTAGCGGCCGCGGTTGTGCAGCGTCAGCGTGGGCATGTCGCCCTTCCCCGGGGCGATCTCCGTCCGGTAGCGGAAGCGGCTCGACTCCAGGATGGCCACGATCTCCTGGCCCAGCTGGGAGTAGACGCTCTCCACGAACACCAGCACCACGGGCTCGGCGCGCGACGTGTCCACCGCCTTCACCATGCGCAGGCGGCCGTTACGGGGGGGCAGGTACAGGGGGGCCCGCTTGCCGCCCGGCCCGCCCTCCGTGCTGGCCCCGCCCGGCGCCGCCGCCAGGCCCGGCCCCCCGCCGCAGTCGCTGAAGGGCATGGGCGGGGCCTCCTTGATCTTGGGGTTGTTGGAGACGTAGTAGGCCAGGCAGGCCATGGAGAGCAGGCAGAAGAAGATGAGCACCAGGACCAGCCGGTGCAGCTCCAGCTGGCGCATGCCGCGCACCAGCCTCCAGACGCCCGCGGCGGCGCCCACCATGCTGCCGGCGGCCGGGGTACACGAGGGGCGAAGAGGGAGCGCGAGGAGCAAGAGGAGGAGGAGGAGAAGGAGGAGGGCTGAGCGGCAGGAAGAGGCGCTGAGTGAAGCGGAGGAGCAGCCATTTACTTTAGGTCACCATGACCCCCATCGCCACGCCAACCGTCCCCGGTGATGCTCCAGGCCTGCCCCGGCTCCCGCTGCACCTCCCTGGGCCCGGGGAGTCTGGTAAGGGGGTCCGGGCTGGCGGATCCAACGGCTTACGATCTAATCTTCAGTATTTACCCTTTCACTTTATCTGTATCTCTTATAACTCTCTCTCTCTCTTTTTTTCTCTCTCTCGCTCTCTCACTGCAGTCCTTAGCTCAGCCAACGCCTAAGAGGATTTGGTCTGACCAACGTGCGTGTGCACACACACACACGCACACACACACACATAGACACACACACACACACACACACACACACACACACACACACACACACACCACCGCTACCCCTCTCGCCCTCCTCCTCCTCCTCCCGTCTGGGCAGATCAGCAGCTCTTCCTGTCTGTCATCTCCCCTCAGGTGGGCTGAATGTCGGGCCGTGGTCAGAGGACACCAGGGGGGGCGTCCCTCAGAAGCAGCCCAGGAAGGAGGCCTCAGATCTGGGCTGAGGGTCCGCTGATGTGGGCCTACGCTGGGGGCTCCGGCCCCTGCCGTGAACGGTCCGACTCATCTCTTAAAAACACCTGCAGGGACAGACAGACAGACAGACAGACAGACGGGGGTAATTACTAAGAGATAACACTTTCAAGATGAGGATTATTTTGCATAATGCTTTGATCCCAAAGCAACGTTGACTTTAGGAGATGGCAGGATAGATAAAAAGAGGTTTGGGATTGAACTTCTTACTCGAGGATGCATACAGTAGACCGGAAAAATGGAGGATCAGAGAACCCAGGGGGAGAGAGTCAAACACCATAACGGGGAGGCATGTGGCTCGAGAGGTAGAGCGAGTGGACTGGTAACCCTAAGGTTGCTAGTTCGATCCCCGGCTCTTCCTAGTGTCGAGGTGTCCCTGAGCAAGACGCATGACTCTGCCGAGCTAGCAAGCTGTGAAAGTGTTGATGAATGGGTGAATGTGAGGCAATATTGTAAAGCGCTTTGAGTGGCCACTGGGTAGGGAAGCGCCGTATAGACGCAATCCATTTACCACCACCACCAGACGACCACGGTTCGACATTCAGCAGGGAGGACCACTCTCTGCCCACAGAGCTCTTTAGAGAGCGCTGTGTTTTAGTGGCCCTGGAGTGAATGTCTTTAAGCCGGTATTGACCAAGCCGTTAGGAGTATCTCTTTACCAGGGGAGTGCTGCTGCTGCTGCAGCTGCAGCTGCTGCCCTACACCTGTGGGTCACAGCCCTGTGGGTTTGATCTCTGCGGGGGTGCTAACCCTGGAGCCCATCTTCACATCGGACGACGCTGGTGCTTCTGCTCCGCACCCACGTCGTGGTGCTCCAACACCAGGCCGTGATGACGGCGTCCCATTGGATGGAAGAGCGTCACCAAGGCAAGACCACGTGATTAGCAGTAGGGATGCACCGAATATTCGGCCGAACACAATACACCTAACAGCTTTTTGTTTTATTTAAAAAAAAAAAGAAAAAAAAAAAAGAAGTTTTACTCATTTATTTAAAAGGTACATTGTTCTTAAATTCTTGCTATAATGTCTGCTGGAATGTTAGAAAACGTTCAGTATTAAATAAATATTTTGTACCAAATTTGTTTTTTACAGAAAAGCAAGACAAAAAAGTTTATAAAGGACATTTAATTGTTTGATTTATGCAATGATGAAAAATTAAAGCAAAATGAATGAAAAACATTAAAAGCCACATTCGGTATTCGGTTTCGGCCTTCGGCCAACTGTTTCAGTATATTCGGTTTCGGTCAAGAAATTTCGGTGCATCCCTAATTAGCAGGACTGCCCTCACGGCTACCGTTGTTAGCCGTTAATACAGCCTTAATCTTATACTTAGTCTATTTATAAAACCTTACCTTATACTTAGTTTGTTTAAACAGCCTTGAACTTATACTTAGTCTGTTAATACAGCCTTATCTTACACACACCCCCACACACACAGCCTCAGCTGCTAGCTTCAAAGAGGTTGCTGTCATGTTTTCTCCGTCAAGGTGAGCATGTCAGGAGACAGGTGCGTCGATGTTTGCCTTCTTAGAGTCGGCGCGGAAAATCAAAAAGGAAAATGTATTGAATTATTAACATTTTCACTGCAAGGTCAACATGGTTTAGGGCTGGACCAGCTGCTGCAAGACCATCACTCGTCATGACTACAGACACAGCAGGGGTCTGGGGGGAGGGGGGGGAGGAGGAGTCATAGCTTTCAAACCTTGAGCGAGAGAGAGAACGAGAGAGAACGAGAAATAAAGAGAGAATGAGATAAGTAGTGAAACGGGGAGAGACAAAGACAGGGATAAACAGTCAAATGTAATTGAGAGGGAGACGGATGCAGGAGTACAACAGGCCCGGTTGCCATGGTAACAGTTTTGATTGACAGGTTCAACCCGAGGAGAAAAGTCGACACACACTAAACATCTGTCCATCTCTGGGCTGATCCTCACCTTAACACAAACTCACCCTAACACAAACACAACTGTACTAACACACACAGACACACAAAGCATGAGGTGTGTGCATGTGGACACCTCTCACCTACAGGTGGTGTGTGGAGCTCTAATAATAATAATAATAATACATTTAATTTAGAGGCGCCTTTCAAAACACCCAAGGTCACCTTACAGAGCATATATTCATCATACATTTAAAAAAAAAAAAAAAAAAAAACAAGACATTGTGGAAAAAATAAATAAATAAATAAATAAATAAGTAAACATAAGCAATAAGAAATAAATAAAACAAAAACAAGACAAAACAAAACAAAAAAAACAATCAAAACAGTGATCAGTTAGACGTTGTGTGCGAGTTTGAACAGGTGAGTTTTGAGTTGTGACTTGAAGGTTGTAATGGTGTCTGACTGTTTTATGTGTGGGGGGAGGGAGTTCCAGAGCCTGGGTGCTGAACAGCTGAATGACCGGGCACCCATTGAAGTGAGTCGTGATGTGGGGATACATAGTAGTCCAGCAGAGGTTGAGCGGAGGGAGCGGGAGGGAGTGTATTCTTGGAGGAGGTCGCAGAGATAACTGGGGGCTAGGTTGTGGAGAGCTTTGAAGGTGAGGAGTAGGGTTTTGTATTGGATGCGGTAGTGTACTGGGAGCCAGTGAAGTTGAATGAGGACAGGGGTGATGTGGTCAGATGATTTGGTGCGGGTGATGATCCGGGCGGCTGAGTTCTGAATGATCTGCAGTCTGTTGATGAGTTTGGTGGGGAGTCCGGTGAGGAGGGCGTTGCAGTAGTCTATGCGTGATGTGACAAATGAGTGAACTAGGATTTCAGTGCTGGATTGGGTCAGTGATGGGCGGAGTCTGGCGATGTTGCGGAGGTGGAAGAATGCAGTCCGGGTGATGTTGTGAATATGGGGTGCGAATGAGAGGGTGTTGTCCAGGATGACGCCGAGGCTCTTGACTTTGGAGGAGAAGGGTACTGGGAATCCATCGATAATTATGAGTGGAGCTGGGGTGTGTGAGCTCTGACCCCAGTCAGGTAATCACACAGACCCTCAGAGCCCCAGGGGGCCAAGTAGAAGAGGCCAAATAGAGGGCTGGGCGCTACCCATATAAACACTCACACACTCTCGTACTAAAACACACACACACACACACGTACTAACACACGCACACTCGTACCAACACACACACACACACGACAGTGAGTGCGACTAGTGGTTTAACAGAACTACCCTGGAGATGACGGGTGTACCCAAGAGGGGGGCTCGTTTAGGGTGTTGTTGGGTTTATGTTCCAGGAGATGCTGAACAGATCACATGACACCAAGGAACCACATCAAAGAACCCAGAAAGCTCCCAGAACACTGCCTCTCTGTGCATAATTTCTCCTCCGAATTAATTATGTGGGTGTGTGTCTTTGTGTGTGATTCATGTATTTGTGTGTGTGTGTGTCTGTGTTTGTCTGGTCTTTGTGTACGTGTATGTCTTTGTTTGTGTCTTTTTTTTGATGTGTGACAATGCATTTCTAAATGCAGCTTTTTGCAAGACATGACGCAACAATTCTGTGTAAATGTTTGCCTGCGGCAGTGTGTGTGTGTGTGTCTCGCTCCCTTGTTCAAAAATAACCTTAAGGCCATGTGGAATCTGCAGCATTCCTATTGGCTGAGGGGATAGGTAAGCGGCGGGAACGATTTGCCGTAGAAACAAGAAATGTTCTCAAGTTTGACATTCCTGGAGAGAGGAACTCTAGGTCCTCCGCCTCTTCCACGAGTCGGAACAAGAACACACACACAATTTCATCTCAACGAGCGGCCAGCCCCTGTATGGACCTGCACCTGGTGTGTGTGTGTGTGTGTGTGTGTGTGTGTGTGTGTGTGTGTGTGTGTGTGTGTGTGTGTGTGTGTGTGTGTGTGTGTGTGTGTGTGTGTGTGTGTGTGTGTGTGTGTGTGTGTGTGTGTGTGTGTGTGTGTGTGTGTGTGTGTGTGTGCGCGCGTGTGTGTGTGTTGCAGAGCACTAGCTACATTCTCAGGGAACAAAGTTACAGTCTGTCTGGGAGGCTGGTTGTTCCCTCTGCACGGCGCTGGGCATTGTGCGTTCACACCAAACACCACATTTGTCGCCTGGTCACGGTGTCTCATGAGTTTTGTCACGTGACAAGTCATAATCCGTCGCCGTATGATTTGTGCAATTTTTTATTACGCAACTTTAGTGTATGAGGAAGATGAGTTGTTTTTGAAGTACCAGAAGTGGAGGTATCAGAGACGTCTGAGAACCCGACAGTCGATTCATAATATCATCCGGAGGCGCACACAGTTCTGGCCGTGAGATAGATATATATATATATCTTTATACTATCCATTAGTATAAAGATATTATAATAGATAGTATAAAGATATTATACTATCTATTATAATATCTTTATACTATTATATATAGAGCTCCGGGAGTCGCAAACGGCAACAATCACTTTCCCCTCCGATGCTGCGGATCACTACGGACTGCTCTGCAGGGAACGGTTGGCCAGTTCAACGCTGATTGGCTGTAACGTTAAGTCGCTCAGGGCGTTGAGCTACTAAATCCTCGTGAACGCGCTCGCGCCCGTACCAGGGCGTTTCATGCCTCACCACATGCCAAAACTATTTGCAGGTTTTTCTAGCGACAAATGTCGCCTGATACGCGTCTCTACGTTGACTTTGTATGGAGTCGTCTCTCCCCGTCGCGTTTGGGGTGAACCTAGGACCCGGAGGGCCTCCTCAACTCGGCCCCCCCTGCTGGGCCCTGCTCCTAGCTCAACTGAACCAGCCTCCAGACAACTCAACGCTTACAATCCGTGAACCTGAATCCTTCTCATCTACAGAAGATAAGATCAAATGTTCTACATCTTTAATAATCCCACACTGGAGTTTCAGATGTCCCAGAAGAAAGTAATATACGCAGTGGGTATATGTGTATTGACCACATGAGAAGCGATGTGAATTTAAAGGGGATGTTGATAGCGTTGAGTATGTCAGAATGAATACCTCTACCTCATTATGCTACTTGCACTGGTGCGTTGAGAGCTTCTACTGACAAACAGAGGGATGGACTGAACAATCATCAAGCGTGACCTCTTATGACCTCTGAGTGGTATAACACACAACCTCTGTATTACCTCTGAGCAGTTTTTATGACACATGTCGATGTAGTCGGGGTTGAGTTCACAGGGAAATGGATACAAAAATATGAGAGAGAGAGAGCGAGAGCGAGAGCGAGAGCGAGAGCGAGAGCGAGAGAGAGCCCATCTTGGTTCCGTAGAAGGTTTGAAAGGTTGGCGTGGAGACCAGGCGGGAGGGAGAACATTTGGGCAGTTTTGTGTACCTGTGTGACACATTCCCAGAGGAAATCTGGGCTGTAACACCGCAACCTCTGCATTACACCAAGGGGAAAGGGAGGGAGAGATAAACAGAAAAACAGAGAGAGATAGAGGGAGAGAGATGGATAGAGAAATGGAGAGCGAGGGAGAGAGATCTGAAAATAAAGGGCGAGAGCGAGGAAGAGAGCGAGGGGGGGAGGGAGAGAGTGAGCGAGAGATAGAGAAATTGACAAGCAGCTAAATTGGCCCAAGTGTGGATTAGAAAAACAGAAGATAAAAAATATGGATTAAACCCAGAGTGGAAGAGGGCCAGCAAATTAGGAAGGCAGTGAGATAGAGCAGGAAGAATTCGATTTCCAGGGGTGGGGGGGGGGGGGGAGATTTACAGATAGAAAGATTTACACTCACAGAAAGCAAGCAATAGGGGGGAGGGAGGGAGAGGGAGGGAGAGAGAGACAGCGCAATACAGCGAGATTTACAGAGCGAGAGGGAGAAAGAGCAATACTGGGAGATTTACAGAGCGGGAGAGCGAGGGAAAAGTGGGAAACTGGGAGATAACTCTGCTCGTTAGAACAGAATAAATATTTGAAGATAAAACATGACACTTAATTAGCACCGCACCGCTGCCTGTTAGCTAATGGTGGAGGCTCTCACCTATTGACGACGATCACTTAAACACACTGCACAAACACAGGCCCCGCCACAAACCTGCACGCACACCAACACACAGACACACACACTAGAGCCACAGCGCACACATACACAGGCACAGACGTACAGACACTAAAGACACACAAACATTAGAGCTACAGAGTACACATACACAGACACACACTCAACACATGCCACACATGCCGGACACACACTCGTCATGATATTGATATGCAGGACATTCTGCAAGCTCCACTCATGCCAAACGTCACATTGACTAGGGGGAGATGTGATGCCTTCTGTCTGACGGGTGTGCAAGAGATGGAGAGAGATGGAGAGGATGAGGGGAAGGGGAGAGGGTGAGGAGAGAATGAGGGGGTGAGGATGAGGAGAGGGGGAGAGGAAGAGAGGTTGAGGAGCGGGGGAGAAGATGAGGAGGGGGGGAGCAGGTGAGAGGATGAGGAGAGGGAGAGAGGAGGAGGACAAAACAAGAGGAGGAAAAGGGGGGAGGGGAGAGAGGGGGAGGAGGAGGAGGAGAGGGTGAGCTGAGGGGAGGATGGGGGCTATAAAAGCATGGAGGGATAAACGAGGCAGGGAAATTGTTGAGAACAGCCAACTGCGATTGAAGATCAAGCAGAGAAAACCTGAACTGAGATCAGGCAATAGACGTGTGTGGGGGGGTAGGGGGTGTTTCAAGATGTCGTCGTTGATGGTTTTTATTCAAGGTGAGACGTTGCGAAGGCCGTTGGAAACGGCTGATTCACCGCGGAGGCAGCAGAGTCCATGTCATGATCGGGCTGTTCGTGAGTCGACACGCCGTCCCAGGGTTCCAGCGGTGGAGGGCTGCCATTAACGCCCGTGTCGGCCATCCCAAAATCATCCGAGGGAATAATGGAACCGGTTCCTATGGCAACGGACCAAGTGCTGGCTGCTGTCGCTGGCTGGCAGCGCTGCTGGCACAAGTCAGCCGTCGAGTGGAACCGAAACGCTGCGACCCGATTACAGGAAGAGAAAAACAACAGGAGAGTGCGAGCGGGATTTAGGCAGAAGAGGCGATGGAAGTGTCTGAGCATTGTTTCCCCGCAGTGAAGAGGAGCATAACCAGCAATGGATAATTACAGGGCTCGGGTACACTGGGTGGGCACAAGGCGAAGCTGGCATCACAGCCCGTCAGGAGTCCTTCAAGTCAAGGATGTTTTTTCTTGTGCCGTTCGGATGTACAATGTTCCCTGAGTCACACCGAACCGGGAGAGTGAAGCACCCTCAAGGTCGACAGCATGACCAGATGAACAGAGGCAGACCGACTGCTATTGTAGGAGAGAATCCTTGAGTTCTGAGGGGGCAGGCAGACAGGACCTGCTCCACAAAGCTGGGTTGCCATGCGCCAGCCAAGACGCTGAGTCACAAGTTTGCAGATAAAGATATAATGAACTCAGATGCCATGCCAACCTCTGCTCCGAAGTTAATCTGAAATGTTACGGCAGCTCCGTTCAGACCGCCCACACCTGCAACAACCCATCAGAAATGATTCATGTTATCAAGTGGTGATTCTACTTTTTATGCCAGGTCCTTACATTTCTTTGACTTTTCACACCAACAATCCCTGACATTCTAAATGCCTCAATCAGAGAGAGGCATGCGCCAAGCCAACCAGAACAGATATTCACTAAGCGATTCAATCACTAACAGGCATTAAATTATAGCTTTTAAAACTTACCAACAGCACCTTTCATCTAATTGGGTTTAAGTGAGGTTGTAATCAAACCTGCTAGTTAACACGGGTCTTAGAGGAGAAGTGTAGCACCCAACTATGGGGTCAGAACAGTCTCATTAATAATGAATGCACAGAAAAGGATTCACAGATGTAGTTTGTAATTTATATTTAAATTACTCTCTTCTCACAAATACATTTCAATGCACACCGGATGGATATCGGTATGTATAAATGTAAAATAAATCCATAAACAAAAATAAGTTTCACAAACACATTTCTGATCCATACACAAATGTTTTAAATAAATATAATATAAATCCATAAATATATGAATAAAAAAATTATCAGATGCCTCCCTCGTTTTCAGCCAATCACTTGATTCACATGATTGGCTGAAAACGAGGGAGGCATCCGATTGACTACAGAGAGTTCCTTGTTGAAAAAAATGCATTTGTGATATCCAGCCACGACAGGAGAGTCTCAGAAATCCACATATAAATACAGACTAGTTCACACACAAATGCAAACAAGTTCAAAAATGAAAAGCTTCTTGTTAATTCAAGTTTAACTGTTTGTATATAAATGTAACAACATCCAAATACATTTTTGATGAAATTGCAAATATGTTTTTAATTCATATATTTATGGATTAATATTACATTTATTTAAAACAAGATGCATTTGTGTGTGGATCAGAAATGTGTTTGTGAAACTTATTTGTTTAGGGATATATTCTACATTTATACATACCGATATTCATTTGTGTGTGCATTGAAATGTATTTGTGAGAAGAGAGTAATTTATATATAAATCACAAAATACATTTGTGAATACTTCTCTGGATTCATTATTAATGAGACTATTCTGACCCCATACCCAACTATCATATGTGTGTGTTTGGCTGTAGAGGAAACAAAAAATATACATGTACATTTACATTTAGGGCATTTAGCAGGTGCTTTTACACAATGCAACTTACAATTAGTACATTTGTCAGAAGAAGGAGAAAAAACAATATATCGCTGTCGGTCCAGAAAGGAAGTTCAAAGAACCGACTGCCAAGTGCTAACAATCGCTAGTTCAACCCATTCTCCGTAGACAACAAAGACAGCTAGGATAAGTACAATCTTTAAGTGCCAGGACATACAAAATACAATAAGTGTATAAGAGGGGTAGGTGGGAGAGGCTATGCATCTAGCTGAACTCTGACCAAAAGAGAAATATAAACCAGTGTTTCCCCTTCGTTGTGCTACACCACGAACACTCACTAGGTTGTGTTAATCGAGTGTGCGTGAGTTTCCGGCTGCCGTCAGGACATTAGACTTCACTGGGTTGTGTTAATCAACTGTGTGCGTGTTTCCGGCTGGCGTGGGGACATTAGACTTCACTAGGTTTTGTTAATCAAATGTTTGTGTGTTTGCGGCTGGCGTCGGGACATTAGACTTCACCAGGTTGTGTTTTTCGAGTGTGCGTGTGTTTCCGGCTGGCATTAGGGACATCAGCCAGCTTCTTCACAACAATATACACGTCGGGCTGGCTCACAGGAGTCGGGCGAAGGTAGGACTGGGGAGCTGCCGCGGTGTGTGGGTGTGTGTCAGGCGCAGCTACGAGCGCCGATGACAGCCCAGTGAAGACAGCATGGCCCCCGCTCAAAGCTCCTCTTTACAGTACGGGAGGAAGCAGACTAAAAATATACGCACATTGCAAACCTTTCCCTTCACTAGCTGTCAAAACAGCAGCGCAACAGGGGGGGGGGGCTTGTATGTGTACATTAAGGCTGTGTGTGTGTGTGTGTCTGTGCGCGCACGCTCGTGTTGAGTAAGCCCTGTGTTGACGACTGAAGGCTATAGCAGTTTAGTAATCACAGCTGTGTGTGCACACATACACACACTACGGCCCGCGCACGCACACGCACACACACACACACACACACACACACACACACACACACACACACACACACACACACACACACACTCGCACACAAACACACCTCAGTGACATTAAAAATAAATGAAAAACGGGTCAACATAGGAATGTTCAAAGAGGATAAAGAAAATAAAACATGGACGAAAAACATCCAGTTCGGACGTGTTAGGCTTTTATTTCCGCGTTACCGCCTCGCTGAGAATAAATGGAAATGTCGTTCTGCATTTTGTCCAGAGAAACCGTTGAATATGCGTGTTTACTCTCGCCGGGTGGGAGTGAGGTAGCTGACCTTACGCCCTGTCGGTTGTGTTTAGATAACTCTGCGTGTTCCGTCTCCTCTCCAGCACAACTACGGGGTCACAGACCCAGCGGCCATCCCCCCCTGCCCCGGGCCCCCCCCCCCGGCCCCCAGCAGACATCACCACCCCGGGGGTAATCACATGTCAACCGCCCGTCGGTGTGCGGGGCATCGCACACCGTCTGTGTGTGGTCGCCTCGGCGGAGCCTGGGAGTGCGTGTGTGTGCTGGCCGGCACACAGCTGCCATCGTGTGGGTAGGAACCCGAGATATTATACATCGGAGGCTTGACTCAGAACCTCCACTCCCACTCAACCCTGTGTCCTCGTTACTTAAACATGTGCATCGGTTCGTGTAAGCATGGGCTTTTGCTTGTCTGTTTGTGTATGCACGCATACACACGGCTGTGTCTGTGTGTGTGTGTGTGTGTGTGTGTGTGTGTGTGTGTGTGTGTGTGTGTGTGTGTGTGTGTGTGTGTGTGTGTGTGTGTGTGTGTGTGTGTGTGTGTGTGTGTGTGCATGTATTGATGTGTAGAACTGTGTGTGTACGGGTCTATGTTCTGACTTTTAGGCATGTATGCAAGCATATCGACGCCTATATGCAAGGCTGTGTGTGTGTGTGTGTGTGTGTGTGTGTGTGTGTGTCACACACACATGTGTTGATGTGTGTTTGGGTGCCTGGGTTTAACGCTGTGTGTATGTGCATATGCTTTGACTTTTAGCATGTCTGTTATATATTGACAGCTATATGTAAGGATGTGTGTGCCTGTGTATGCATGGATGGATGTGTGTGTGTGCTAGGGCTTTGACTCCGAACTTCGTTATTCGAATATCAAAAAATAAATCAAAATTCAAACTAATACTAGGCAGGCCTTAATATTCAAACTTGTTATGGGCAGGCCAAGGGGGAGAGACGTCGGAGAACCCGACGCAGTCTATTCATAATATTGTAATGACCACGGAAGAGGCAGTGAATGAAGTATTGATTAGACAGCGATTTATTAGATACCTAATAAACACGCAAGACCGGTAAACGCGGTAAACAAACCTCGCGAAGCCCAATCCGGGTCTTACATCTTGGGGAAAGACCTTTAACGCGTCACGTCTCCGTCCCCTACAGGAAGCCCTACCGGAAAAGCAGATCACAGAGCATCCGGGTCCGTTAGCCAATCCCAGCGCTTGCTGACGCCAAGACAAACACAGGTTCCGTCGTTAAATACAATGTTAAATTTGAACAGCGGCTGGCAACACACGGCGCACACCAGAAGCAATTCCAATATGCAAATAGCGCCCATTGAATAGCGAGTGTTTTGTTTGCTCTCCCCCAGTCTTACTGAGGTGTTTATGTAGAAACACATCATCAGCAGCCATACTTCATAACCACAGGAATTACATCTGCTAATTGGCATCAACAAGCGCGTCGCCGACCTGCTCCACGGCGTTACGGCGCAGGCCGGCTAGCTGAGCCAGCGCCTATCTCTGGTATACGTTTTAATGTTTTAATGTAATCCCGTAATCCCACCCTCCAGCCCAGTGCGCGCCGGCAGCCTCAGAAATATGATTATGTGCGTGTGTGCAGCTGCTGTAGTCCTCCCGTTCTCCTGTCATCTGCGATATAGCCGCCGCCGCCGCCGCCGAGAACCAGCGCGACCAACGGCGGAACCGTTTCCTGTTGGAACCCGAGGGAGCGCGTGTCGGCTCAGCCTCACGCCGAGCGGCTAACGATGGCGTCCGGGCACCACTTCCGGGGCCTCCCGGCCGTCCTCCCGCTCCTCCCGCCCCTCCCCCTCCAGCCTTCATCGATCTCCACAGCATCTGCTGTGCTAGCCGTTTAGCCAGAGCCGCAGCACTACCGCAGGGTTAACTCCCAGACACTTTGGTGCTAATTGCTAGCATTAACATCAGTATTATCCAATTACAGCGGAGGTGCCACCGCAGCCAGTAGGCGCAGTGCAGCGTGTTGGACTGACTGCAGACAGAGCAGAGGTATTCACGGGGGTGTGGGGAAGGCAGCTCTGAGAGTTTGAGGAGAATTGGCGTTGGTGGTGGGGGGGGGGGGAGAACCTTGGTTGACATCCACGGTTGTTAATATCTGAATTGATGCTCTGGTGACTCCCGTTTGTGTTTGGATCGCTCTCAGCCTGCCCTATGAGTCGCTTTGTATAAATCTGTCTGCTGAATGACCAAATGTTAAATGAAATGAATGATGACAACTGACCTATTGAAATCAGATGCTTACAGGTTATGTACTGCGGACATTTGGGGATTGTGGAAGACATTTGATAGGTCGGTATTATCCTCGGCACACCGCTCGCGATAGGACGGTTATATTCTGGGCCTGCCCCTCGCGATAGGTTTGTTTTATTCTGGGCCCAATGACTGTGATAGGTCGGTTATATTCTTGGCCCGCTGCATGTGATAGGTCGGTTTAAATCTGGGCATGCCGCCTGTGATAGGTCGGTCTTATTCAAGGCCTCGTCGCCGGCCCCGGCACCGCCCCGGGGTTGTTTTGGAACGGCCCCATGCCGTCCTGTTGAACCTATGACCCGCCGCCGACCGATCGAGTGGACGTCAATAAAACCGACCTATCGCAAGCTGCAAGGCCGGCCTTCGCCGCTCGCGATAGGTCGGTTTTATTCTGGGCACGCCCCAGCCTCGTGTGCTCCGGTGAACAAAGGCAGCGGTTCACCATCACCGAGAGCCTCAATGCAACCACATCAACTCATCGTAATCATCACCTCTATTCTATCCATTTCTATTTTTAGTTTGCTCATCAACTGTAATGTTCAATCATGTGAACATTGACGTGCTCGAGTTTGGAAGAGGGAAAATAAAATAATGCCGGGCGCGTTTTTGCCGCGGGCGCTCCAGAGATGACATGAAACCGCTCAGACAGAAGAAAGGCAGCGGATGTTCTCAGACAAATAGACGCTGAACAAATAAAGAGGGAAAATAACAGAAACACATTATGCCTGGCATTAGCTACAGCTGGGAGCTGTACCGTCGAGACGCTCGCTGGAGAGAGACAGCCCTATCTACACGTCCCACACGAGCCACCCAGTGATGTTACGCCAACAAAGATGGCTGATTGCTTTAACTGCTGGAGCACGAAGCTGGCGTTAATATCCCCGAAGAACGTGGTCTGGGGAGGAATGCAGACTTCCCTGCTTCCAATCAATTCACGCTGACCTTTTTAACCGATCTTCACAGCGTCACTCCAAGACCCACTAAGGGGGGGTTTGAGCTGGTTCTGAAGTTCTGTAGGTTGCCGGTTCCATCTCCCCCCTGAACATGCAACGATGCCAATGAGCAAGGCATTTAATCCACTACATTTTTTAGGGCGAATGTTGTTAAAAAAAACTAATGCTATCCGCATTTGTTTGCGACTGGAACTTAAATCTAAAACGGCACAATATTCACCATCAGAAACCTCCCCTCGTTATTCTGGGCATCATCGTCTGTCTTGAACCAGTGCCAGAGCTCTCAAATTAAACCGTGCTCACATTCCGGAGCCGAGCAAACATCCCATAATTAACAGCTATCTCTAATAAACAGCTACGCTCGAACAGCGGGGGCATTCCCAGCAGCCGGTCGGCACGACGACAGACGTTCACCTGTATACCGGTAGGTGTAACCCGAGACACCCAACGACCCCGGCGCACGCACGCACGCACGCACGCACGCACGCGCACACGCACACACACACACACACACACACACACACACACACACACACACACACACACACACACACACACACACACGGTGAGGTCGTGATCTGCAGCGGCGTCTCCTCAGGGAGGAGGAGGGATGGGGGAGCAGTCCTCTCGGAGGCTGAGTTAGTCTCATTGTGTTGCGACTCCTAAAACAGATCTGTCACAGGAGACGGTGGAAGTGATGTTTTCATGCAGCAGATGTCGGAGTAACACTGTTTCCTCGGTGTAGATTGTGCCGGCAAATTGATGCCGTACATAAAACGGGGGGGGGGGGGGGGGGGTGCATATGAGGGATGCAAATCAAGATTCAATAAAGATTCAGATGATTTATCGCCTTGCCGTCACGCAAACAATGAGTAATAAACCGACACACATACACCCCGACACAGACACACACGACACACACACACTATAAAATAACTAGGTAGGCCCGGGCTTCCCCACAGACCGGGTGCCACTGGGTGTTCATATACAGTATATAGGGTTGCTGTCAAAGGGAAACCATTGCTGTGATCTACTGGTATACAATGAAGCCTGGTCCAGGTTTTTGTTGGCGCACTAGATTTTCTTTGCCAGCTCTTTAGAATAGTTCCCATTTGATTCTGCCTGGATGCTCCTCACAGATATAAAACTAAAGTCTTAATACACTGCTCTCGTTATTCTGCTGGACCTCCTTTCTTCTGTCAAGGATAAAGTAGAGAGAATGTTGTACTCCATCCCTCGCTCCCCGACAGAGGAGGAAGGGATGGAGAGAACAAGGTTGTCTTTTCTTTAGCCCGGCGCCAGGAAACTACTCATTCCTGGAGGAACCCTGGAGCAGCCGAAGACCACACAAGAAGTACCTCGACACCAGGACCCCAGCAGAGATCAAGCCAAACTTTAGGTTCAGAAACATCTTGTAGTGTGAGCTCTCCTTACCGAAATACCCATCTTTAACTAGCTAACTACCTACACCAAAACCATCTTTAACTAGCAAACTATCCACACCTAAACCATCTGTAACTAGCACACTATCCTATCCGAAAACAACTTTAACTAGCAAACTATCCACACCAAAACCACTGTTAACTAGGACTCCATCCACCCATGCACTTGTTGGTTTCTGGCCAGTCCCCATGTCTACTACTACCCCCAGAATCTAACAGACTAACTGGGGTTTAATTCAGAAGCCTTTCCACAGAGGAAAGATTTGTGTCCACAAAGCATGTCCATAGTGTCTCTACGTGTTCGGTGTGTGCACTGTGCACGCGTTTGTGCGCGTGTGTGTGTGTGTGCATTCGCTCACATCCTGCATGTGTGTGTGCATGTCGTCAATGTGTCTACTCTGTTGGGGGTGTAGTCTGTGTCTCTGTGTGTGCAAACAAGAGCAAGGGATTTACTTAAGGGCTTTCGTTTTAAAGGTCTGTGGGGTGCTAGCATAATTAACACCCAGCAGAGACAGAGAAACAGAAAGACTGCGTGTGCGTGTGCGCGTGCGCGTGTGTGAGACAGCAAGACTGAACAGAAAGGAAGGACTCCTGCCTTTGTGCATACATGCGCACCAGACTCATGCACACCCACTGGTCAGCTGCTCTCGTTCCGTGCGCACGGAAACATCTCAAAGATTGAAAGCGACACACACAATCTCACACACACAGCCCGAGTGGACAATGGACCACACACAACGCTGAATACGGTGCTGCTTCTAACAGGAATGGACTCTTTGTACCGGGAGCCACAGGGAGACAGGACAGAACGAGGGGCGGATAGAACACGAGAGAGAGAGAGAGAGAGAGAGAGAGAGAGAGAGAGAGAGAGAGAGAGAGAGAGAGAGAGAGAGAGAGAGAGAGAGAGAGAGAGAGAGAGAGAGAGAGAGAGAGAGAGAGAGAGAGAGAGAGAGAGAGAGAGAGAGAGAGAGAGAGAGAGAGAGAGCGAGAGAGAGCGAGCGAGAGCGAGAGAGCGAGAGAGAGCGCGAGCGAGAGAGAACGAGAGAGAACGAGAACGAGAGAGAACGAGAACGAGAGAACGCGCGAGAGAGAACGAGAGAGAGAGAGAACGAGAGACACAGAGCGAGATAGACAGACAGAGAAAGACAAAGCAAGCGCGAGATAGACAGACAGAAAGAGAGAGAAGGAGGAGAGGGGAACAGAGGGGCAGATAGAACGACAGAGACAGACACAGGCAGAGCGAGAGAGACCGACAGAATGCGAAGGAGAAAGAGAGAGCGAGAGAGAGAGAGAGAGAGGGGAGGTCTAAATGGGACAGCCTTGTCATGCTGGTGCTGTCACAGGTCGGGAGGCTCCTCTGTGGAGGAAGGGACCGCCCGTAGCAGAGGCACAATGTGGCGTCAGCATGACTCCCATCAGCGGCGTGTTGGTGAGTGAGGGGAGAGGCAGGCCGCCGAGCTCTCTGTGTGCGAGCCTCTCAATGGGTGTGTGGAGAGAGAACAGTAGCTATTCATTCAATACGCGGTGCCTGAACGAGGCCGACCCCAGACCCATCTCTGGTCACCAGCTCACCCTGTCCCTGGGGACAAAGGGTTAACACACACTGCTCTGTAGCCCCACCTGTCTGGGGGACAAAGGGTTAACACACACTGCTCTGCACACCTGGCTGAAGGGGAGAGGGGGGGGGGGGGGGGGGCTCAAGGTGACAGCAGGTGACTGTGGCGCCATGGCAACAATGATGATAAAGGAAACGGATGTGCATGTGTTTATGAAAGGCTACGTTTCAGAAACATAACGAAAAGGATACGAGGACTGGGCACAAGGCGAGAGGGTGAACACAGAACCCTTACGACAGGCATTGAGAGGAGACACAAATTTAATATGGATTCAGCAACAGTACCGATTTCAGGGGACAGGGGACACTAAATGTACCGTATCTGCTGCACTATAAGGCGCACCGGATCATAAAGCGCAACTGCAATGAATGGCCTATTTTAGAACTTTTTTCATATAGGGCGCACCGGATTATAAGGCGCATAGAATTGAAGATACTGCAGTCAAACGTTTGACTGGGGTTGCGTTATGCATCGACTAGACCGAGCTGTGCTAACGGGAATGTCAATAAAACGGTCCGATAAAGACAAACTTTAAGCGTTCTGACAACTCCGTTCACTCCCATGGTAACGATGTTCAAACGTTAATGTGCATATTAACAATATCTCCCAGCCTTGTTCAGTTGTAAACACGTAAAAAAAACACAGTCTGATACCGCTAATTCAAACGTTGCTCAGTTACGTACAACAAGCTCACTTTTTCAGTTCATTCCCCGTCCACGAATCCCTCGAATTCTTCTTCTTCAGTGTCCGACTTGAACAGTTGGGCGAGTACGGCATCCAACATGCCCGGCTCCCTCTCGTCATTATCCGAGGTCAGTGTCGCTACTGTTGCCTGGCAGTTCAGTGATTATTCCTGCCTTCGTGAAAGCTCGGACCACAGTTGAGACTGATATATCAGCCCAGGCATCAACGAGCCATTGTCAAATAGTGGCGTAAGTCGCCCGGCGCCGTCTCCCCGACTTGGTGAACGTGTGATCGCCTTCTGAGGCCCCGTTCCCACAATGCCGATTTTTTGGTGAAACCGCATAAGTCTTGTGCGTTTCGGCCGACCGTCCAGACGGAGCCGGCGAATCCGGTGCCCGAAACCGCACATTTCTGAAACCACCCTCGGAGGTGGTTTCAAATCTATCCGGACCTATGCGGTTTTGTGTTAGGGTTCGTGTGGACGCCTGAAACGCAAACGATGACAGCATTAGCCCCCCACCAGCTGGGGGTCCTCAGAGTTGCGTTGAATTTTTTATTTATTATTTTATTTGTATTCTTTTTGTAGCTTTAAATAAAGCCCCTTGATAAATGTAATTACTAACTGTACATTAAAAAGTATTTCTGCTCTATTTAAAAGGTTGAATCTCCTCGTGACTGAATGTTTGTATACAGCGCGCAGGCTTGGTGCGCTCCACTTTTTTCTGTGGAGAACCAGAGCCTTGAATATTTACTACAGCATTTCTACAGCTCGATGCGGTTTCGAAATGACTCCGTCTTTATGGAGATATCCCTGAACCGCATAAATCGAAATCGGATCGTTTTCGCCCGTTTCGGCTCCGTGTGGACGCCATATATAAGGCGCTCCGGATTATAAAGCGCACTGTCGTTTTTTGAGAAAATTAAAGGCTTTTAAGTGCGCCTTATAGTGCGGAAAATACGGTAGTCTGGATTCTACCCCAGAACTTGTAATGAGTTTAGACAGAAGAAACTAAATGCAGTCTGAATACATCAGAGCAGGTCCATCTAGTTACTCACTCCCCCCCCCCACACACACACACCAGTGTTGTGGCGCACCAGATGTGAATATTTCCCAGGCCCATTAAAGCCAATGTTTTCAAAGCGTGAACGGTTTGAAATTCAATTAAAGCTCCATTGTGCTCTGTTGTTTCCCCGCCCCTCAGCGGACCCAGTGCTGTGTGTGTGTGTGTGTGTGTGTGTGTGTGTGTGTGTGTGTGTGTGTGTGTGTGTGTGTGTGTGTGTGTGTGTGTGTGTGTGTGTGTGTGTGTGTGTGTGTGTGTGTGTGTGTGTGTGTGTGTGTGGCTTTGGTGTGCGAGTGCCAAGGGAGCGAGCAAGACAGTGCGTGTGCGTGTCTGCGTGTGTGTGCACGTGTGTGCATCTGCCTATCTGTGTGTTTCTGTGTGCGTCTGTGTGCATGTGCTCGTGAGCGCTCCCTGCTACTTGTGCTGTAGTGCCGGTGAGGTAGAGGAGCGCTCCGCTCTACAGCGAGGTGATCTTTTGAGGAGCAGCCGAGAAGCCGTCTTCTTGTTCTTTTGCAGGCAAAACAAAGCGCTCCCTAGGCTCCGCTTCCTGGTGAGAACGGGGAGGCGGCGTCCTCATTTAGGGCCTTTTAACAGCCAGAGTCTGTCTGCAGCAGCAGGCGGGAGCGGCGTCTGTTTACCGCGCGTTTCACAACGGGCTTTTTTTTAATTCATAACTCACACGTGATGCCGCATTAAAACACGCAAAACACACAGAAAGGCTTCACACCCGTTCCCTCCACGCACGCACGCGCACACACACACACACACACACACACACACACACACACACACACACACACACACACACACACACACACACACACACACACACACACACACACACACACACACACACACACACACACACACACACACACACACACACACACACAGAGAGAGGTTCTTACCGTCTCCGTGGGGGGTGGGGGGGCTTCTCAAGGAGGTCTGAGCTGCGTACGTCGTGGCGAAGAGGCTGTGCTGGAGGCGGTACCTGTGGCGGGGGAACACACACGGACAAACAGACGGAAAACGAATGTTTAATCTGGCTGGGTCAACATGGAACGCGTGCCGAGCGGCAGCCTGTAAACACGACAGAGGTCAGCTGGAGCCGGCCGGGGATAGTGGGTGGGAGGGGCGGAGTTTGGACAGGGAGCGCACACACACACACACACACACACACACACACACACACACACACACACACACACACACACACACACACACACACACACACACACACACACACACACACACACACACACACACACACACACACAATGTAAAAATAAAGGGAAATGAGAGAGACGAGAGGTAGGGAGAGCGAGCACAGCTGTGGTCACCGGGGCTCATTGTGGACGCACAGTGGCTGTTCATGAAGGACTGATTTCCTGACGTACACGCACACCCACCCACACGCTCATCTCCCCAAACACAGTTCAGAGTGATGGTTTGGCAGTGGGATCACACACAGATAAGACATCTGCCTGGGTGTTTGCAGAGCCTTGTGTAAATAAGGAGGATTCTTTGGCTGCATTTGATCATGGTATGGTAATAGATTCCTTGCATATCATAAATAAAACATGCCTCCTATCTTCTTTCATTTCTATGTTATCTATGTTCCCCGGCAGCCAAGCCACCCAAAGTAAACAATATAAAATGGTTTTGTTAGGACTCTGGGTCATTTACATATCATAGTTTATTTGTTTAGCAGCCGTATCTTTAAGAGGAAATGAAAACTTTAAGAGGAAACTAAAATGATCTGGAGTTTCTGCCTCCTTCCTCGTTATGAACCGTCATAACGAGAAGCTGAGTCATACAGGTCACCCAGACATTTCTCTAGGGACCGAATCTTCACCTTCAAACCAAACCATGACCAGGGGCTCCGAGGTCTGCAGACGTCTGCACAATGTCATTCTCTGCTCCCATCGAGCACTGCCGTCTCCACCAGCCCTCCCTGAAACAACGGGGGCCGCGAACAACCCCCGGCATCCTCAGGAAGCTTGGAGAGCCGTTCGGCTAGGAGGCCGTGGGTGTTGTGTTGGGTGTCACCTTGTATCAGACCGAGTGTCGCCTTGTGGGTGTCACCTTCGATCAGACCGGGTCCCTCGCTATGGTTGTTGCGCTACAGGCATCTTACACACATTGAGTGGGAATTTCCGCCGTGTCTCGTCCGATCAGTTCACCCGATCAACTGACATCTGCATCCAGAAGCCCCGACTCAAGCTTTCCACCCTCGTACCTCTGTTTGCTACGCCATCTGCCATGGTCGTTATGAGCGACCGCGCAGAGCACAGCCCATAGTCTGTCACACGGGGCGGATGGGGGGGCCTACGTCTCCAGATACAGAACGACTGCGTCTTAAGCAGCGCGGGTGCGAGGGAGAGCAGAATACTGCAGTAGGACAAGCGAGAATACAGTCATTGTGCTTTCCGCTGTGTGCTACGTCTTTACTTCCCCTGGTGGAACAAGCTCCCCATAGGCTGGTAAAAGAGGAGAGTTATAGCCGCAGCCGTGGCGGCTGTGAGTGCGTGTTGAAATAGTCCTTACGATGCATCGCACATAAATAGCAGCGTGGGAACAGCAGCCATAGATCACCATGGAGAAGTGGGAGGAACTCATGTACAGCCAATAAGAGGCCTATATCTTATCTCATAACGCCGTGATGCCTGTGTGTGTGTGCGTGTGTGCGCATGTGTTCTTGTTTGTGCGTGCGTGTGTCGTTGGTGCACGAGTGCGTGCGTGTTGAAGGGACATCTCTATCATGTCTATTCTGGCCCGTTCCTTACAACCTGATGTAATCCCCTTGGAGGCTGTGTATATTGTCTGGTTGTGTATTCATTAAAATAGCGTGTAACGCATCCCTCGGTTGTTCTTAATTACTCAAGTCTTTTGCTTAATCGAGTTGAGTTCATGAAGTTCAACCAAACCTCCCAGGATGGAGTCTCCTCCCTCTCAGAAGAGTGTGATTAATTGGCCTCCCTTAAAAAAGACGAGCGATATTAAACACTGTTTTGATATAGACTGTATTAAGAAGAATCGGCTTGCTTCTGTACACATCTGTGAAGAATGAGCCGTCTATTGGGGTAATAACGCTACACCATCAGCCAGTCATCATCCATGGACTGTTTCTACATTAATATTATTAAATGATGGTGATATTATGCCACCAGGTGCGAGTTTGATTAGCCATTACAAGACGTTTGAAAATCCACCTATATGTCTGCTGCATAGAACATCTACCAGCCTACCCAGTGGACTGTAGCAAATGTTGCTGATCTATCCATCATACATCTAGGGGGACACTTCCACTCATGAGGTCACTAAAACACAGGAAAGGGCAGATTTTCAAATGGCTTCGTTCTAACGGCTTACCACAACCCTTACACACGGTAGCAAAATATCAACCGTTTAAAACAACGTGCATAAGACCAGATAATATGTTGCCTCAGCCCTCGTCTTGGGTACACCTGGAGGCAAACTGAATGAATAACAACCAGTCCAGAAGAAAGGGGTAAAACACACCTTTTTTCAAAAGCCACAAAATACTTAATCAAGTAAGAATCGCCTTGTTTGCATGGGCTGACGAACTGCCGCAGAACGCAGTGATTCCCACAGGGTACAATCTGTTCCCTGGGATTCCTGCTACCTCGCACACACTGCGTTGATCAAAGCCCCGATGCGGCGCTTCGATTCAGTAGCCAACCAGTCATTTTGTTTGTGCGAACACGCCAATTTCTGCTCCGTGTTAAGCACAGCGGCCTTGTGTCAGGGACTGCGACCGCAGAGGTATTGTAGAAGATATACTCTCTTAATGCGTGGACCTGTAAGGGCTCTTTGTGGCATTACCAAGCTCTGTAAACAGTGGTTTGTAGATTATGTTTTCCGCGGGCAGGTTTGAGCAGTGACACAGAGTAGAAGATTAGTGTTATTAGAGTGGGTGTAACTCGAACCGGTGTATTTCCAACAGAAGGAAACGAGAGAGGCAAACATTAATAATTAATTCTACAAAACAAAATGCATGCACTGTACAGCCTCGGCCATCTCGTTCAGATGATCTGTCGTGAAGGCCATTCACTGATCGGGAAAAATGAAGTGAAGGATCCTCCTCACTGAGACGGGAGTGATGGAAGTGACAAGCTTCAAGGACAGAGTCTGCATTAGATCCGGTTCTAGAAGAAACCTCATGCAGGTATGCATTGGTTAAACACCCAGCAATAGGTGTTTGAGAGGGAGCCGACTGCTGCTGGCCCCTCTGTACGAAGCGGAGTGCGGATGTAATCTGCCCGTCACTCAGGATGAGCAGAAAACATGCCAGGGTAACCACGGCTCGACTGTCACACTGTCGTTGTGTTCCTTCAAATCAATAGTGCCATCCTTCCTTCTTTCATCGCTGACGGTAAAACGCAAGTGCTTGCATCAAAAGAGGCTTGCACATTAGCGTTTGTGAACTTTAGTGGGTTTAAAATGATGGCCCCAGGCTTAAGGCAAATGCTGAGATATGCTCGTCGAATGGGCAGCAAGTCCAATCAGACGCAGTCGGAGCTCCTCGAGTGTCTCTTAGAGACCAAAGCCTGCTCACGACTTATTAGAATACCCTTCAATTGAGCCTCCTCACGGTCAAATAAAAAGCACACAACGTTAGACCGTTCAAAATAAACCAAGCCACACGCCAACGTTAATGCGGTGCATCATTTAATAACCTACCACGCAGTTACAGAGAGAAACCGCGGGCCGAGAACCGAGAACCAAACCCCTGTTCTTTGAACTCCCCTGAAGTCAATATTTACAACCCCCGGTGCTGCACTGGCATCCTCGGCCTCGGAGCGGGGAGTGAGAGCAGCTGCAGCCACACAGCCCAGGGGGAGCGCCGCTGGTACCGTCTCAAACCCTGTGTAAACACTCTGCCTCTCGTCGTCTGCCCATCCATCTCAACTCCCAACAAACAAACCCCACCGTTTTCATTTCGACATGCGACTAATGTCTGAGGGACGGCTTGTTGGCGCCCGTCGAGGCATCCATCCGCAAGATAAAATAAGACTTTATTGATCCCGGACGGGAAACTCATACGTGGGTCTTGTGTTTCCCCGGGCGTCTCCAGAGACGTCTCCATCACTGCGAGCCGACAAAAGGGGAGTTTTTAAACCCTGCTGTCGTTTGTAGTTGAGCGCCACCCTTTGAAGATCTGCCCAGAGAGGAGAGCGTCTTAGTGCGTCGCTATCTGATTGACTTCACAATCAGCGTGACGGAGCATCGTTCCGCCTCTGCTCTCGTGTCATCTTCTCAGCGGTTATCGTGTCGCTGTTGCCGTGATACTGGGGGGGATCTGATGGGATGTGAGCGAGCGAGAGGTGCGAGAGAGCGAGAGATCTGGGGCCATTACTCTTGACGCCATGCCCTGGTGGCAACTCAGATACGCTCCCACAGCATGGGGGCCATCCAGTGTTGTTGTGGTGCTGATGCTGCAATGAGCCCCCCCTCCTGCTGCCAGAGCTATACGATATCCAATATCCCCCTCTACCACATCACCCAGGATATATCTCCCTCCAACACGACCCTGCATACAATACGTCCATCATGTCATCCTATATCTCCCCCCACCATAACCTTCACCAGGCCTTTAACATCCTTCTCTCTCAAAAATTCGATAATCAAATCTGGGAACGCTTTTTTAATTCGCTACCAATTGATATCGGTATTTTCCATGTCTTTCAAAATCATTTTTGAAATTAAGAACAAAAAATGTCTGTCCACCATGCATCTGCCATATATGTTGATACCCATGAGACTGGCTCACACATGCTTGGGTGGAGCAATACACTGGGAGAATGTGGACATTTGTTTGCCATGCGCAGTAAATCACCTCCAGAACCTCGCCATGGGCTTACGACGAAGCTGTAGAAGGTCAACATCCTCACCATCAAACCCACCGGCTCCATCGTCTCCATCAGGTCAGGAGAAAGGAGAAGTCTCCATCATACATGTTCACTCCATTCACTTGATGAGTAGTTACATTAAATCGTAAATAAACAGGACTGTCTCCTACGATGTAAAAACACAACAGGAGCAGAGACAAAGGAAGGAGGTTCAAGTTGAAGACGGTCATGCACCAGATGTGGTCGAAGGAGAGCGACCACAGCCAGCTTTCAGCATTACGCTTTAATGACACTGAATCATGGGACATAAACATCCAGGGCAGCCGCAGGCCTCATGTTGTCTAATTCGGCGTGGGCGGGAGTTTACACGAGCATGCGTGTACGGTGGAACTCTGCTCGTCGGTACAGATCTCCTCCCCGTCTCTCGCTGCTGGTCGCCGCCTATCTGATCACGTTCTCAAATGTTGAACTACACTACATTTACTCAGGTGGAGGTGTCCACTGCAGCCACCTCATGTCTACAGTAGACCCATCAACCTACAGTATATGTTTACATTTACATTTGGGGTATTTTTCAGACGCTTTTATCCAAAGCAACTTGCAAAAGGTTCATACACACATTTACACACCGACGGCGGAGTCAACCACGCAAGGCCCTAGCCAGCTCATCAAGAGCAGTTAGGGTGAGGTCCCTTGCTCGGGGACACTTCGACACTCGGGAACTGTACTAGGAACCGGGAGGAGCCGGGAACTGTACTAGGAACCTTCCGGTTACAACTGAACCCACTCTCCCTCTTGAGCTAAGCAGACCCTTCCCTGTGTCTGGTCTTACTGTAGGTCCACTTTTTACTATGAGAGGGGTAATTTGCTCGGCGTTAGTCACATGGTATCCAGTCAGCCGGGGTAATGTCCGTGGAGAACAGAACAACGTTGTCGGGCCGCACTATTAATACACCACCTGCCTAATCTCATGATTGTCAAGAGAGGCCTCCCGCTTCAGTGGCTTGGAAGGGATCCTTCCGTTCTCTCCGAGCCGGGCCGTCAGGGCGTCTGCCCCTGATGCAAGAGGACAGACGGGTCTGGGGTCCACCGTGACGGAGGGAAGCGTCCTTGCGATCCGGCCTCGGGCACACAAAGGCCCCAACAACTCCACTCCTCGCCACGTACCACTTCAACACAACAAAAACGAAAACCACGACAGCAACCAAACATGTGTTTAGACCATTACACCCCCCCCCCCCTCATCCCTTGTTTCCTTCTCAGGGTTTAGAACACTGGATCGTATCCATGGTAACCCGTGGAATGCTGCGACAATGCGTCTGATCGCGTCCCCAGGGGCCCGGAGACACGCGGGGAATGTTGACTGTTTTTTTCCATGTTTGGCGTCGAGGTTCTTAAAAAACGAGCGCCACTGCTGCCAGGAGCCGGACTGACTGATCGCGGGTTAAAGTACTCAACGGTGAACAGACGACTGAATCCTGGAGCGAAATGTTTTCTTTTAATTACTTGTGGGCCATCATGTGTGTACAGCTTCCCTGTGTGTGTGCAGCCGGTCAGACGAGCCGACGGCCAGGTGTTTACTCTCCGTTTCCTTCAGTTAATTATTAGGTTCAGACGGTCAGACCTCGTCAATCGCCAAGGATTCGTTCCTCCGTTAGGTGAACCCTGTAAGCTGGGTCCCGACCGGTCTAGGCCAGCCCAGGCCAGACCGGTCTATGCCAGCCCGGGCCAGCTGCGACGTCTGGGTATACTCTGGGTATACTCTGTAAAAGATGTCCGTGATGGTCATTGCAGCGTCAGATCCCAGTTTACTCCCCAGGCCTGATGTGAAGCCCCCCCCCAGGGGTCCAGAGTGTTTACTGTGTCTTTGGTACCTCTGAGTGTGGCTCCAGGCTCGGGACAGGTCAATAAATCATCTTTAAAAGGCGTTGAAAGCGCGGCATCTGGGGAGCCGTTCTCCGGCCCACTTGACTCCCGGGGGTCCGGCGAGGCCGTCTGAAAGGCAGGGGCTCTGCCCCCGATGTGCTCCACACCGGCTTTTAATCAACACACACAATGCCGCTTATCCGGGAGGATAATTACCAACAGCCTGCCGCGCGCACACATCCAAACCGCTGCCTTTATTGTCTCCTCTGGGAGGGCGGTGGCGGCGGCTCTTATCAGTGTCTGTCTGGGAGTCTGTCTGGCCGACCTCTCTCTCCAGGGGGTTCACAGCCAGATCCTAATGAGCCTCCACAGATCAGCTGCTCTGACAGTTCAAGGTGACCCCCCAGCACTTCTCTAAAACCTCTGTCTTCCCCATCTCTCCAGTCTCCTCTCTGTCTGAGCTCTGACGAAAGCCGGAGACGAGGGAGCCGAGGTGGAGAGACTGGAAGTAATATACAGCACGCCGAGCCAGACCTAGCCCGTCTGTGCTCATGATAGAGGAGGTGGGTGTACGGCACTCTGGGGACGGGAATGCTACTAATAAAAAGGGGAACTATACTACGGGAAGGCTGGTTCAAAGAGACACCAGAGCTACCATTGATCTCTTGGATCTAGAGGAGAAAAGCATGTTATTTATGTTGGATCATTCAGACGCTTTTATTTGATGCTACTGAAAGGGAAACCAGATACAGGTCTGAGTAGTTGGCGGGCTAGGGCTTCCTGCTCTGGGGCCATAGTAGTAGGGGATAGGGGCCTACAGGTAAGGGCTAGGTGCTTACAGGGAGGGGCTAGGTGCTTACAGGAAGGGGCTAGGCCTACCTGCTCTGGGGCCTACAGGTAGGGGCTTGGCCTGGGGGCCCTCAGTAAGTTTCAGACATAGAGTTTGAACCCACTATCTTCGGCTGAGATAATAACACGACCAATAACCCAAACTGAATCCACCTCGACATCACCAAGACTACCGACCAAACTTCCCAGCCACCATTTCCTTCTATATCGCTAGGACGACCACAACCACCTGGGAATAAGCCAACAGGTATTCGCCTCCATGTAGCTGGGTTTATCAAATTGTAGGAGGCATATTCCAGCCCCGGCCTCGTTATCGTACAGCAGCAATAGCGGTCTGCGGAGTCCGCTTCAAAACAGTTCCCGGCAGCGCACCACAAACACGAACCGGAGATGAATGTGTTGCTCTGTAAAACCCCAGCTACCACTGCATTATTTTCATTACTTCCTGAAGAATATCTAATGCCTTTACAAAGAAGCAAAAGAACAAAGAGTTCCAGTGACGATAGAGACAGAGGGAGAGAGAGAGACAGAGAGCGAGGAACGGAGAAAGACGGAGAGAGAGACGGAAAGAGGAACTCAGACAGCCAGATAATGAGCACAGCACACAGACCGAGAGCAGAGGAGTTGATGAAGTGTCAAGCGAGAGATAAACAAAAGGATGGCAGACATGAAAAGAAAATATAAATGTCATTAATAGGACAGAGAGAGAGGGGGAGATTGAGAGAGACGGAAGGGGGGAGAGGGGGAGAGAGAGACCGAGCCCTCGAGAGAGAGACAAAGAGTCGCAGGGATAGAGAGGGAGAGAGGAGGGGAGACGATGCAGTAATGGAAGTTGGAGCCTGTGTGCGTGTGTCATCCAAAGGAGGAACCGGGGAAAAGGTCGAAACAATGAGCGAGAGAGAAAGAGAGCTCTTCCGAATCGCATTAAGCAACGAGAGAGGGGGACAGAAAGTAGGAAAGGGAGAGCGAGTGAGTGTGACAGAAAGACAAAAGGAAAAGAGAGAAAATAGTTTGCTACCACACACACACACACACACACAGAAACAGTTCATCTCACCACACGCCTCCAAGGATCAGGGAATAGTGTATGTTAAAACATTTAAATCTCACCTCCATCGAGTCATTACCTCTGTTTAATTAAGCCCACACACATGGAACATTAATCAGTAGCCGTGTTTTACTGGCTTCTCTAAATAGTCGCTTGCTCCCCACACATCATATCTATTATCTCACTGATAGCACGGTGGGTCTCGCTGCTGGGCGGACGCTGCATTATTACGCCTTCCCTTGAAGTCTCACATCAGAGCACAGGACCATGCATCTCCCTGCCTTTCATGATCACAGCCAAGAGACTCTCCTTCTGTTGAACTAGCCCGGCCTCCGCAACATCGTGAGAGGGATACACTGAGACTGACCTGGAATCGGTCTTGACGTGCATTTGCAGTTCTTTATATGACTCTGAATATAGTCACTGTATATTACAGTTCTATATAGATTACTCAGAACAAATAATCACTATATATATATATATATATATATATATATATATATATATATATATATATATATATATATATATATATATATATATATATATATATATATAAAAGTTATTTGTAATAAACAGTGACTCTCTGTTCAGACTGTAACCTATAAGGAACTAATATACAGTGACTATCTGTCAGCCATAATCCATAGTTTATAGATCACTCTCTGAACAGATAATCACTGTATATTACGTATGTTCCTTTGGCCAAACATTGGCAGACCAAATTGCTATCCCATTGGGCGCTCCCATTGTATGTTTTAACCATTAGTTCTATAACGATTCAGTAGATATATATTGGTCAAACACATACACATTCTTTATATATTTTCCATTGATTCCATTGTTGTTGTCCGGCTCTAAACGGAGAGGGATCGGAGCGTTTACCTCGACGGGTCGTTTCCTCTCAACCTGCTGGTGTTTTTGTGATTGTGACATATCCGTGCTTCACATTCCAACCACAATTAATATTGATTGCAGCGTTTGGATGTCTGCCAAGTCCCCCCCCCCCCCAACCCCCGACCCCCTCGCGATTGCAAATCAAAGAGCTAAAGGATCAATCCTCCTCATCACTCTGCGATTCTTCCCTTCACGCTCGGCCTGTCGGGGGAAACACCTTCCGAACGTCTACCGTTTGCCGGCAAGTTTACGAAAAAAATCGGAATAAACACAAGAACAGGAACCAATAAACCTACAGCTCTGTATGGTGCTGTGCTTGTTCTGAAGACTGAGAAGTGATGACCGATTAAGCATGAGGTGATCAACACCCTTCACATCAGCAGACGACTTCAAGAAAAACATTATTCATGTGGTTATCAAGCAGAAATATCGGGTACAAAAATTAGACACAGGCAAGTTTCTCGAATACTATTGGACAGCGTGCAGCAGAACTTGAGGAAATCAGCAGAAGCTAGGTGGATCTTAATTGATTAAATTCAATAATCATGGCAGTCTCATGCATATTGTTAGATAAATACAATACAATGAATAAGATAAGATATATGTTGTACAACGTCTATGATCAGAAAGGGACGTTTTGGTTTCAATCCTTTCAGAGCTCTAAACCTAACCTACTTCATTTAATATGAGATGATGGAAAAGGTTGCCAGTCCAATTGCCCTGCATCCATTCTAACATCTTCCAGGTGGTCAGTGCTGAGTGGGGGGGTAACCACCAGGTAGACTGATCAGCTCCAGGTTGGGTGGGGGGGGGGGGTCCCACTCTCTTCAGTATTCGCTCCACTCATTAACATTCATGTCACAATTCAATAACATCTCTAGACACTGCCACACTACACTAGATATTTACATACCTGCATCTGGCCCCGGCTGCCAGAGAAAGGAAACGTGCGTGTGTGTGTGTGTGTGTGTGGCGGCCTCAATGAGAAGCGATGGACATGCGTGTGCCTGCTTGTTAGATAGAATCTCTGATTCTTTGTGATGCTCTACAAGAGAAGATGTGTGCAAACAGACCTCCACACAATGTGCAGTCTGTGAATGTATGTGTGTATTTGTGTGTACGTGTGTGTGTGTACGTGCACAGCACCGATCTACAACGTTCTACTTGAAGAAACTAGCAAATAACAAAATAACAAAATCCACCACCACAGGAAACAGCCGTGAAGACAGATAGTTCAATAGTCACTTCTGATAAACCACATCACAAAGAACAGCGCTGTGTTCTCACAGAGCTCTGCCGTCCCTGTGTCTCCAGTTATTAAGGCGTTGTTTCAGCCGAGCTGAAACAATGAGGACCCAGCTAGGCTCAATCCCTCATTTCCCGCTATCGCCACTGTCAAGCAGGCACCAAGCATTTTCAGGAACACAGTTTGCAGCCGCACCGTAACTTTAGTCCCATTCAATACAAGGAAAATACACGTGTCAAGAAGTGACCTAAGCCGAGGAGTCGCCATCAGCCCGCAATCTCCAAGACGCACCACCGGATATCAAGAGGACTTCCGGGTCAGGGGTCAAACCCTGGTTCATGATCAGTAGCATTGGTGAGACGTAGCGGCTGGTAAATGGACTGCATTTATACAGCGCTTTTCTAACCAGTGGCCACTCAATGCGCTTTACAATATTGCCCAACATTAAGGGTGAGTCGTCTTGCTCAGGGACACCTCGACAGGAGCCGGGGATCGAACCAGCAACCTTCCGGTAACCAGCCGACCCGCTCTATCTCCTGTGCCCAGATAGTCAGTCTTAGGCCCTCTTGTAATCACCGTCAGAATAACAAATAATAAATCATGATTAACCAACACGACGGCAATTATCCATAGCCCCTACACATAATCTGAAGGAGGTCTCGCTGAACATGTGAAAACACATTGCATCAATCTCGCACCCCGAGACGGCGGAAACACACCACTATATCTATTTCCACCTTCTCTCACCCCCCCCCCCCCCCTTCTCCGCCGCAGAACAAACAGCCTTTCCCCCCGGCCCCGTACGGTGTCGTCCTTTCAGGGGGAGTTTGCACTTGAAAAAGATATTGCTTTCCCCCTTTCTCTTCCCTCTCTGCACTAATGATTGCGGTTCACTCGGCGGCTGTTTGCCTCCCGTCTCGACGGTATAAAGCCAAGGTGTCAGCACACCGGGGCTACGGCGCAGCAACACGCTTTCGCTGGAAATCAAAGGCCGACTATTTTTGGGGAAGGGATTTGAGAAGGTTTCGTTCTGGATGAAAGTCAAACACAGCGCTTCTCGTCGGATTAGATGAGGCATCACGGATTCACGATGTCGCTCGCCGTCTCCTCCTCGGGATATCAGTTCTTATATCAGCGCACGCATCGGTTGGCCCGGTTCCAGGTGGTACTTTGGAGACGGCCGCATGTCATAACACATCCGAGTCCCCCGGTGGTTATTGTGCTGATGCATTATTTACGTATTCGCCTCGCCCGCGGCACGGGGGTTTCTGAAGACGCCGTCTAATAATCTGCTCTGAGAGGAAGGCCGGCGCACTGGTTTCGGGTCGGGATGGGATCTGACATCCTGTTCTCTGGGCCGTCGCTCGATTCCATACATCTGTTTGAAATGATACCGGGCGAAGAGGTCCAAACCGGTTCAGCACAGAGATAGTTCTGGACGGCACCTCCAATCGGAGGCCGGTTCCAGCCGACGGAACCTGGATTTCCTTTTCAAACTTCTCTCAGATCACACTAGGACTGGAAGGTACTACAAGTGGTCTGAAGTCCTTCAGCGAGACTGGGCATCACTACAGTTTGTTGATTCTCACAGACCCGCCACCCAGGCACCCACACACGTACATATAATCAAAATGATAAATCACGGTCATTATCATTATCAAATCTATGAATCACGATGTTGCAGTCTTGCTGACAAACAGTTAGGAATAAACGGATGAGTATGAATATTAATGGAGTAGTTGGTGACTTGGTGGTGACTAGCTGTTGGAGGCTGCAACGGAAGCCATCTTAGACAGTGAATAATGCATGAAACCAATGCTTGCAGAGAGACACACAAGGGGGTTCTGGGTGATGATGAAGTGCGTGTGCGGTTGTGTGTGCGCACGCATGGGTGTGTGCGTGTGTCTCCGTTAACAAAACCAAAAGGAATCATAATTCCAATCAAAATAATAATTTAAATCCGGTCTCCGTCTCAAAACACACACGCGCGCGCGCCAATCAGACACACAAACATGGAAAAAAACACACCCGAGCCCCACACACACACGAGAAGGAAATTCTACCTGGAGGACGAATATGTAAATACCTATGCAAATGAGGTTTAATTGTGTGCTGAGTGAGGCAGATAGCAGCAGACGCCTGGAGGAGTCCACCCTGCTACAGAAAGAAGCCACTAATGAAATGTTTTGTTGGAAGAGCGGGGCGAGGGGGGAGCATATGTTATATTCATCACTGTGACCGAGCGGCAGCCGCCTCCGCTCTTAAACCGCTATCAAAACCTCGTTAAGACAGGCCCCGCCCCCTCGTTCCGGAGACATGACGACGCAAGGCTACACCCAGGCTAGGCTACCCTCGCTCACTTCACATGCAAATCAGCCACGTCAGGGATGATTGGCCCTCGTCAACAAGTGGTACACGTTACCCGATACATTTACTGTGTTCCGCTTAACTTTGTACGGCCCGTCCTCCCTTCTGATCAATATTGAGTCGACATTAATTGCAAACTGACTGCATTTATACAGTGCCTTTCTTACCAGTAGACACTGGTACAACACTGACCAACATTCACCCATTCATGCACACATTGACTCACCGACGCCGGAGTCAACCACGCAAGGCGACAGCCAGCTCGTCGGGAGCAGTCAGGGTGAGGTGTCTTGCTCAGGGACACCTCGGCACTCAGCTAGGAGGATCCCGGGATCGAACCCGCAACCTTCCGGTTCCCAGCTGACCCGCTCTACCTCTTGAGCCACATGCCGCCCTGACATCGAGGGAATACTTATTGATCGATCGCCTCTAATCAAACAACACATACTTACTTTTGTTCTTTTGACTTCTGCATGGTTCCCATTTTCCATCTTGAAAATTGAAAGAACTCCAGACAGTCCGCCCCCACTGCACTCTACTCTGTCAGCTGTCCTGCCCGGCAACACCGTATGAACCAGAGTGCCTGTCAGCCTCGGCTCAGAGGCCATGACAGCCGGCAGCCGGCAGGACACAATGCACTTAGACGACCTCTCGGCTGCAGGGGAGGGCATCACCATCAACCTGCCGGTGGTCCCCTCTCAGAGCGGAGAAGGAGACTTGAAATCAGTCATAAATGAAAAGTTTTTTTTCCACCATTGAGAATGTGCGTGTGATAGTTTTGAAATCTTAGTGAACCTGCATTCAGATGTATTAATCTAATTTGCCCCTTACAGGCGCAGGCGTGCGTTCAACCGGAGCAGATATTCTCACAAAGCAGTTTCACTCACTTATACTTGATGGATGGCCTCGGCATTTCCCCAGGAATAGTGAAATGATACAGTAAATGTTGACTAGAGCCTCTTCTTATTCTTCTCCGTTTTCTATTCAATTGTTTCATTGATCAGGAATGATCACTTAGCGGATCAGAGTCAGGACTAGAATGGGTCGTAAAGGCCCTCTCAAACCAAGGTTACAAACACAGAACCTGTGTCTAATGAGGGCCCTCTTTATCCCTCCTTCAAGAGCAGCCCATTCATCTGCAATGACAAAACTAGGTCGCTCAGATAAAAACAGCATGTGTTCTGAATGTGTGTGTGTGTGTGTGTGTGTGTGTGTGCGCCAGTATCCGTGTGTGGAAAATATTGTCAACAAACTCACGATAGAACTTCAATCAATTACGAGAGAGGGAGAGATAAAGAGAGAAAGAGAAAGGGAGAGAACGAGAGCGAGAGAACGAGAGAAAGAGCATGATAGAAATAGAACACGAGAGAGAAAGAAAGAGCGAAAGAGAGATCGAGAGAGATAGAGAAAGGGAGAATGAACAAGAGAGAGGGAGAAAGATGTTATTGTGCTTGCCGGTGGTTTCCACCACAGGCCCATTGTAGTGCCTGCATCATTACCGCGGCATGCAAAGTCTCCACAAGCAGGGGGGGGAGGAGGGGGAGGGAGGCAGAGGGGGAGGGATATGGGGGGGGGGGGGTAGAGTATTGTACAGCAGGACTCGGGCGTGGGAACGCGCTTGGTCTTGCTCCACCGAGCCAGCTGATCTCCATCATTAGCACCACCTGTGGGCCTTCCTCCTCAGTGACCCCACACACTGCTGGTGGTGGTGGTGTCTTAATTACAGGGGAGGGGGGGGGGGACTTTTACTTTGAAACCTGCAGCGTGCACTTCAGCTGCGCCGGGTCACCGGGGTTTGCCTCTAATGATGCCTGGAGCCTTCCTTCCATTAGCTGCGCCTCTACATGAGAACGCTTTGGAGGTCTTTCAGCAATCACCTGCATACATTAAGATGAATAATGCTGAATTACACATTCAATGCTGCCGGAGGGGTTCTTTTTTGTGCGGCCAATAAAAGCAATCACAACTGGATTATTACAGCGCAGCGATATTGTACTGTATCCATCAACACCGTCGTGAATAGAGTATTGTCATACAACAAACAAAATGTGGGGCTGACACGAGGCAACAAAAGTTGTGATTAGACGCTGGTGTTGCTTCGAGAGACGACGATGAAAGAAATACAAACCCCGCTCAGATATGTAACGCCGTCATCAGCACAGTGCTGTGACTCGCCGCCATCGATCCACTGACGAGCATGGCGAGTGAAGGCCTCACAGCGTCCCACCAGGACCACATTCCGGTCCCACCAGGACCAGACCCACAAATACACAACAGCTTGAACCTCGTTCCCCTGCATCAGAAGACCCCTCTGGTCTCCTGCTCCTCTCTCTTCTCCCCTCTCCACCCCACCCCCTCCTGCTCCTCCTCCTCCATGCCCCTCTCCTCTCCTCCCACTGTGTGCTTAAAAGGTAAGGGCGGGGTATGTGTTTGTCCGCAGGCTCTGTGTGGCCAGCGGCATCTCCACTTAACCTCCAAGTGCTCCCGCTGCATAAATGCATGGCATGTCAGTGACACGGTGCGGAGCATGGCCGCCGTGAATAATGCAGCGCCTCAATGATTCATCTCCACCGGCCGCGAGCGCTGCAGCAGGCTCTGGTGTCCGGCACGTGTCGCGGCTACGCTGCCGGCTGATTGCTAGCTTAGAACATGCATGCGTAGCCGCGGCTGCGTTAGCATCGGGGCGTGCGGGGAACAGAGGACTGGGACAGAGTGAATCGGGACGTGTTCGCCTCAGGAACAGATCTGGGGGATTGCACTCTGATACTATGTCTCTGGTGATGGGATTTGTTATACACACGAGTATACTGGGTATTGGACCTGAACACACATGGATACTCTAACCGAACCCTAACGCTGAACACACACACACACACACACACACAGATGCACATTTAAATAAATAAAAAAACACACACACACACACGCGTAGACACACTACTGTGCGCCGACTCTACCAGAACTGAGACACAAACACACCCACAGGCAGAGCAATGGTTCTCTCTCGCCAGTTTACCTTGCAAATGTTGTTTACTGAGAACATATTCTGTTTACAGGGAGCTAATCTGATTGTAGGGTTAATGGCACAGCCCTGATATACGGGCCAATTAAACTCTGCCCTGGTGGAGCAAACGAGCCGGCGAAGAGAGAGATTTAATCCTCCTGGAGCTCTCCGCTGTTACTGCTGCCTGGTGAGCTGGGGGTGGCGCACAGAGAGGGGGAATGGGTTTTCAACTGGAAGTCAGTGTTTAGTTCCAATCGTCTTGTAAGGAAAATGATAAGAAAGAGAGAGACGGGGGGAGGGACGCTTGGAGCGCAATGCAACGTTCAAAGAGGAAAATCTACGAGGGATTGATGTTAGTTCATATCCATCAACATCTCCATCTACTCCAAAGACTCCAGCACAATGTTCCACCAAAGCAGTACCATTCTGTCACTTTTAAAGTAAAACAGTGTTAAACGCAGCACACACACGCCGTTCAAATCCACACAGTACGACCACCAAATATCCAATTTAATCCTCATCCTTCCCTCTGTTGGGACCAGGGACGTCTACTGGGAAGCCCGAGGCTGGAGGAAAGCCACAAGGTCAGTTTGACATTCACCGGCACAGTCTGCTTGTTTGGGATCAATAAGTATTGGTTTATCAGCTGGGTGCAACCAGACTCCTCCACCAGCTTACCTCATGCCATCCTAAAGGTCAGAGGTCATAGATTCAATTTCTCAGCGCTGCAACAAAAACAATCCCATCGCAAGAGCTTCCACAAACCGCCCCGGTGCGAACCGCCAGAGAGAGGCATGGTTTAGACTCAGGGCAGGAAAACTGATTCACACTTCACAAGTCCCTGCAGCGACACAGCATCCTGCCGCGAACTGGGTGAATGGGGAGGGAGGGAGGGAGGGAGGGAGGGAGGGAGGGAGAAGGTGAGAGCAAGACAGGAAGGGGGGGGGTGTATCTACATCCTGTTAAGACACATGAACACATTCAACAAGTGCCTCCGAAGTCCCACACTTGGGATGCTGTTCCCGTTATAGCCTCGTCCTGTACGCGCGCGCCCCTCCCTCCCCCGCTACCCCTTCTGTTTCCGGGCCCTGCCTAATGGGTGTGAGGGGTCTCAACTCTACCAAAGGTGTAGTGGAGCTGCTGCTCCTGCCCTTCAGGGGGTCCTAGGAACAGAGCCAGGGCTGATGCTCGCTCCAGAAGGTAGCAGGGCAAGAGACGTATCCCACAATACATTTCTAACTTCATTTTGACAATGGCCAGCAAAGGGAAGAGAACAAATATAGCGGCGTCTTGGTGATAAAATCCTAGGATCGTCCTGGTTTAATTCACAAACAGAGGAAGCCCCCCCCCCCCCCCCCCTCCTGCCGTCCCTCCCCCCTCCGTCCCCCTGCCTTCTGTCCTGATGGCGCCACTTCAACTTCCGCCGTCAGACTTTAGTTTTTCTCGGGCGCATTAGAGAGCATGTAGAATCTTTTAGCGGCTGGGGAACGCTCAGACCAGGGCCTCCTCAGCCGTGCAACAACGAATAAAATAAAAGATATTAGATGTAGATAAAATGTGCAATAAAAAGGCAAGTTATAAAAGAAGATCAAATATATTGCAAACCGCAGGTGCTGTAATGAGGAGAGGAGTGAGAGTCAGAGCAGCGTTTCACCAGCGGGGCTGACTTCCTGACCGCCTGTCCTCTGCTCAGCCCACCGTGCACAACGTGCACTCCACTCACACATACATGGCCTCTTTACCGCTGGCCTTCATGCATTCAGTAAAAAAAAAAATACAGTTTGACCTGGCCTGACAGTGACCCTGGCTGTGTATGACATCCCGTCGCTGAGTGGACTACGCCTCCCCAACGGGGATCAAACCAGTCTGACTCATCTCACGTAACATGCAAAACCTGAGTGTGTGTGCCGCCCGCCCCTGAATTAGTTTATAAACAAAACAACACACACACACACACACACACACACACACACACACACACACACACACACACACACACACACACACACACACACACACACACACACACACACACACACACACACACACACACACACTAAAGCAAATGTACTTCTCCTGAATGACTGAGACAACACTTTCAATGGGAACATGTTGTTCATATCGCCCGAGCGTAGCATGCAGGGATGTTTGATTTTGCATTATTCAAACACACCAGCGATATCAAATGGTTAAGTAGAGGAGAAACGCTGCCAAGCCACTCTCAATATGCTGAATTTATGGAATTTTATTTTCTCTACCGTCTGCGGAATCCCTGAAGTTCGCCGGCAGAGAGAAAGACTGTCTTTAAACGGCTCAATAAACATGGTAGAAAAGATGGCAAAAAGATAAAAAACACAAATGCGTAATTGTGCATTTGTCTTTCCACTCAAGAGATCCTATATAATATAATATATATTATATACCCCCTAATATAATTTGCTTGTATGTTATATAATAACATACAAGCAAATACAACGATATGTAGATTCATATCTGCAGAGGTAGATCCGAGGTGAGGGACACATTCCTACAGTCTCTCCTGACCACCTTGTGTGTGGAATTTAAACCACTCCCGGACACCCCATGACCCGCACCATCACCATGGCAACGGCGCCAAGCGCACACCAACACACAGAACTTACAAGCGTGTTCATCAAAATGACTCAAACAAACCATTTGGATACACAAGCCCCTCCCCCCCACCTCTCGCTCTCTCTCGGTAGTGTGTGTGCGTACATGCGTGTTCAGTGTTCCATGCGTTTGTGACTCCATGACAGTTTGTGTGTTTGCTTGTGATTACATGTGACATTGTGTTTGTAACTACAAGTGACATTGTGTTTGTGACTGGGTGTCAGTGGGTGGGTGTGCGTGCATGCATGTGAGCGTGTGAGTGTGACAGTATGTTGGTGCATGTGACAGTGCTTGTGTGACGGTGTGTGTGTGCGTGCATGAGTGTGTGTGTGTGTGCGACAGTGTGTTGGTGTGTGTGACAGTGTGCCAGTGTGTGACAGTCTGTGTCTCTCGGGATATCTATGATTGAAAGACTATTTGCATTCTCACTGTAAGCCTATAAATAGCGGGGCCGTCCTGTTTAGCATACAGTATGAGACCGGGGGTGAGGCTGTGGGGAGACACAAGACATCTTTGGGGAGACAAGATGAAGAGCAAGACATCAGTCTGCGCACTGACAAGGGGTGTGCATCTAAAGAAGATACGACTACTACAACTATGAAAGCAAAGAGAACCTTTTTCAAGTTCGTGATTTTACACATCATTTTACTGTCCAGAAAATATAATATTATTCTGGCCCACCACTGAAAATGCTGAAATATTAAAAAACTGAACATGAAATATTGATTCTAGGATCATAAATATGAAGCGTGGAAGAGTGCGAGTGCCAACCCTAAAATATGGATAGCCTTGGTGCGGGCGGAGGTTCGGCCTCAGAGAGGACGGTAACGGTGACTGAACGTTCCTGTGTTCGCCCGCCCTTACAGGTACAAGGACACGGTAGTTAACAGATCGGCGGCAGTCGAGAAAAATAAACGGAACAACCAAAGAGAGGGGGAGACGGAGAATCAAATGGACTGCATTTATACAGTGCTTTTCTAAGCAGTGGCCAGTGAAATCGCTTTACAATATTGCCTCACATTCACCCATTCATGCACGCCCTAACCTGCGGATTGAACCAGCAACATTCGAGTTACCAGCCAGCCGACCTGCTCTACCTCATGAGCTACATACCGCCCTCGCAATCAAGTGCGAGCAACAGAGAAAAGGTTAAAAAACGAGAGGGAGCAAGTGAAACGAGAGAGAGCAAGAGAGTGATAGAGAGACTATGTTGAAGATCTAGAAAACGACAGATGATCGATGAATGACAGCTGATCGTCACTTCATCTCTTTGTCCCACCTCCTGCTGCTGCTCTCCTCATCTCCGGACCCCAGTTGAGGTCGACCTGAGCCGACCCCCTCTAGACTGTCTCAGACCCTCCTCACTGTCTATGGGGTCCAGAGGTCTCCATAGCAACCGCTTCAATGTCCCTGTTCACGGCACGAGTAATCAAGAGGAGGAGATGGGGAGAAGGCTTTCTCTCTCTGTGTGCGTGCGCTTGCGTGCGTGCGTTGAATAATACTAGGGGCTAAATGTTCTTTGGAAACATGGCAGTTTAACATCACAGCCACGTACACACACACCAGAGTAGACAATGAATGGGTTTGAGAGCAGCGTTATCGACGGCCTGCTCTTTTCTCTTTTTTTCTTTATCAATCACTACCCTAAGCCTGATTAGTCGGGAGTCAAACAAGGAATTAAATATTTGATTGGCTTGACGGCTAATGGGATGGAATTAGCATAACATCAGATGTTACTTTACATCTGGAATTAAACCTAGCTGTGGTAACTACGCCGTTTAACCTTGGTAACCAAGCCCTTTAACGGTGGAGGCTATGCCATTTAGCCGTGGTGGCAATGCTAATTAACCGTACTTAGCTATTTAGTGGTAGCATTACCACATGCTACGACTCGGTACCAAAGAGCGATGCTCAACGCATGACGAACACAGCTTTAATTAGGCAAGTGGAAGGAAGCACGTCATAATATGCACATAAAAGTGATCGCATAAAGCAAACCGCAGGGGATTCAGTTCCCCTGCGGCTCTGGCTAAGGCTTGCACCCTCCTCTCCGTTCCACCTGCAGCCTGGCTCTGACCTGGGCTAGAGCGCAGACGTCCAAGGACATGAAAGTGTGTCAGGCAAGGGGAGGGCCTGAGCACATCAAGGGAAGGTGAATCTGAACATGTGGGTCTGGTTGGAAGAGAACATTTAAAACAGCCCCCCTGCCCCCGACCCCCTCACTCCCTCACCTCCTCCAGCGGGTTCCACTGGCCGCGCGCGCTTTGAAGTCCAAATTAAGATAACGACCAACGGCGTGGCAATTAACACAAGCGCCTCCGTGGGGAAAAAAGAAGGAGGAAGGAGGAGAGGACGGAGAGGAAGAGGAGCAAGTCGGTCGAGCGGTAAAACTTTGAGGGAGAAAGAAAATTGGAAGCACCGAAAAAGAGAAATAAAACTAAAATAGTTCGGGAGACGGATTGGGTCGGTGAAGGTCAATGCCGGCGGTTAATACAGAAAGAGGAGCCGCTAGGAATCATGGGAGAAGAAGTGGGCGCGTGGCGAAGCCTTATTACTAAAGTCAATGAGGGGCAGTGTGGCGATAACAGGGCGAGTCTGCGAGACGAGGAGAACCACAGTGGCACGCAGCTGAGCCTACACAATGCACCACGATCAATCTCACCCTCACTGTCTGGAAGGTAGCGCGTGGGGGGGGGGGGGGGGGAATCAGACCCACCACATCCGACCTGACGAGGCAGACTCATCCTGCTAAAGTCACTGTACTTCCTTATTGGAATTTAGTTTAGGCATAGACATTACATTTACATATCGTTCATGCCTGATAGCATAATTGCTTTAATCATATTGTAAGGTTCATCTTGTATTTTGTCAAAAATGCCGACTTAGACGTAGATAGTGATTATGGAATGCAAAAGGCTCTGATTGGATTGGGATATAGTCAATGAGGCATGGGGAATCAGTTAGGTTGGATATCATAATTTGGCCAAAGTATGACTTGGGCAATTATGATATGAGGCTAACGATATGATTGATATATGATATATAGCCTGATAACAATGGAGAAAGACTGGCATGGACAGGATGATGGATGGACAGATAGATGGGAGGGATGCTGGGATGGATGGGGTGGGGAAACAGATGGGGGGGGGGGGGGGGGGGGGTTGGTAAAACAGTGTTAGGCAGAGTGACGGATCAAATTTACAGCTACATCCTGTAAATTAGATCTGTCACTCCTAAATACTGCTTTTTCTAAGCGCACCCCCACTTCCCTTAGTGATTTACATCCTGTGAAGGATTTACATAAAGAAAATCATTCCCCAGTTGCAGCACACATCGCTACGGCGCATCTGCCGAGGGAGAAGAGAAACCTGCCAAAACAACTTTGACTGTCCAAGTTCCAGAACATTCTCTCAGTTAAGTCATTATCCGGCAGTGAGCAAGAAGAGCTCTCTCTCTCTCTCCTCAAGGCCCTCTGCTTCGAGCTAGGCCCAACTCCGCCGTTACAGGAGGAGAGGGCAGCCTCATCCTAACCCTGTTGGATAAAGTCTCTATCTGTAGAATCTGGGTAGGAGATCTATATCGGCTCAGGTTGAGGGATGTTGACAGAGGCTTCCTGGGGTCGGCCGCTGCAGCGAGGCTCCAGTCACCTTCAAGGACGGCTGGGCGAACCTCCAGACAGAATCAAGAGCCCGTGTCGGGGATCTGTCGAGGAGAGGGCTATTTTAGAAAGCCTGCACCATCGCTCAACCTGCCTGGGCAGGGAAGGGAAGCGTGACACAATGAGCGGCGCTAAGTCACTGAAGCGCCAGCAGCTCACAGAGCAAGAAAATGGCTGCTTATGATCCTCTCTTTCTTCCCAGACAAGACCGGACTATTTGAAACACGCAATTTAGAGTGGGCCACTAGCAGCGACCGCTTGACGAGATTGTCGCGCTCTATAATCACAATGCGGAGGAACATTTTGAGTATCAATCACAAAACTTTCCACTGGCTTCAGCCCTCTTTTGTTAAACGCACTCAGAGAGCCCCGGTGACAAGCCAACAATAACCATCTCCCTGAGCCTAGCCAGCCTTACTCTGCCTACCTCTCCAGTCTCCACACAGCTACAGCTCTAGAACCAATGCTCGCCTCCACTCGCCAAAGCTCTAGAATCAACACTGATGGACGTCCTCGGATCGAGTTCATCAATACGACTCATAATAAAAGTTGTCATCTCGAAGAAGAAAACAGTCTGAGCCGCACAGCTGCACTTCAAGGAGCACATCTGGAGTCATGTGAGGTACATCTGGATCCCAGGAGCCTCCAGCGTTCTGCCTGGGCACGGTGGAGTCGGCTTAGCTTCCCTCCCCAGGGGCCACGGAAACCACCGTTCTTGGCAGCCACTCGGGTGAGGCAACAACGCTGAAAATTTGGGGCATGAGGCAAGGCAGGAATTTCAACATGAATTCAAGTTGAAGAAAAAAACAGTTGACACCGGAGTAGCAGCAGAGCACCCCCCCCCCCCACCCCCACCCCCACCCCACCACAGACTCCCAGCAATGATTGATTCAAGACATGACTATGGAGGAGATATTGGCAGCGATGCCCACTCTAGGCTCTGCTGTTTCTGTCTGGCAGTGTCGATTCTTTTTACGGCCCAGAGACTGCCAGGCAGAAGTCCTGTGTGGGCCGTTGTTCGTCAGCCTCCCTGCAGACACATGCTACTAATTTAATAATTAATAACCATTAGGATAACTCGTGAATCATCCGATGCTCTGGAGGCTTTACCCCCCCCCCCCCCCACCCCCCCAGAGAGCCCTTATGGTTGAGCTAGACGGCCCACACCGAGTCGTCTGAATTTTGTATTTATGCATTATAATTCAACATCATAACGTATCCCCAACGCTAAGGCTGGTGTGATTGAGGATAAATGAACAGCTATATCGTCGCCAAAATATTCTTCAAACATGCATTCATTCAAAGGAGCATGGCAGCGATATCACAGGGAGCTCTTGTTTTTTTTCAATGCTGGATCTCAAGATAAAAGGGAAAAGCAAACTTTATGATTCATTGGAGATCTCCATTGATTGATAATTTTACCAAGTTCACAGCGGCCTTTATGGGATGGGTTCTGAAAAGAGACGTTTGCCGGCTGGGTGGTTGGGGGAGCCCTGATTGTACTCATAACTTTAGTTACGTTTCTTTTCTGGACATCTGGAAACATCTTGTGAACAGTCGGCCCATCTGTTTGTCTGGCTCCTGTTTCACAGGATAAAACCCAAAGCTGTGTTCTACTGAGCCGGAGTTTCACTGCTGACCATTTCCTCCACTAAACTTCCATCTTCAATGGTCTAAACCTCGGCACCAGCATTGCATCTTTGAACACTGCAGTGATGTCATTACATCGTTAAGCGCTGCGGTGATGTCATTACATCGTTAAGCGCTGCGGTGATGTCATTACATCGTTAAGCGCTGCAGTGACGTCATTACATCGTGAAGCACTGCAGTGACGTCATTACATCGTGAAGCACTGCAGTGACGTCATTTCAATCGTTAAGCACTGCAGTGATGTCATCACATCGTTAAGCACAGTAGTGATGTCATTAGACTGTGGTGATGTCATTACATCGTTAACGGCTGCAGCGACGTCATTACATCGTTAAGCACCGCGGGGGCGTCATTAGGCACTGCAGTGATGTCGTTACTTCGAATAAGCGTTGCTTCAATAAGCGTTCCTTCAACATTATTCCTGTACTATTTGAACGTCGCCGTTGAAACACAAGCGAAACCCTTTTGCCTCCCGCTCACGCGCTCCTGAAGGCGTCTCTGCGGTGTGTGCAGAGTGCATCTCTTTGTTCATTTCATCCTCCATTTCCCCGGCAGAAGGCGAGGGACTCGGGCGCTCCCAGTAAACCGGTATCAGTTCCACTCCGAGGCAGGTCGTTGGCTCTTTAACGGCGTCGCCGGCCGCTCACCGTGACAGAGAGGCGGAGCTCGCCCGGAGCCAACCGAGCGTTTTAGCGCTTTTTAAACATGATGCATGCGCGCTGGACGGCTCCCCCGTGCTTTAGTAAACCTCATTACGGGATGGAGGATGCCGCGCCGGGCTGCATGGTGGGACCACTGCAGCGCTCTAAACGGGCCTGCTGGTGAGAAACACCGCCACCACCGCCACCACCGCCGCCACCAGCAGCAGCACCACCGCAGAGCAGAGCAGTGTTGGCGCCGCCGCTTTGATCTCACAAATTGGAGTGTGGGTGGGGGTGTGCATGGCAGACAAACACACACACACACACACACACACACACACCTTGCACACAGACACGCAGCACACACATGCGCACACACACACACACACACACACACACACACAAACACCTCATGCGCACACACAACACAACGTGTACACACACAAACACACACACACACACACACCCACCCACACTCACACGATGTGGAGAGATCACCAGAATTACCATGTAGCACTAATGCAGTCAGGGCTCTGTGAGAACTGGGAGATAAAATATTAATTCTCCCCACTTCCCTCCCCGGTGTTGCCTTGCTGTTTTAATGTGAGGGGCCCAGCATCAAAACCCTTCTTCTGTGAGTGACATCCCACTAATGCACATCATTAAAATGTTTTCACCGCCGCCACCAAGTTCAGAGCCGTGCACTCTGCGTTTCATCCTGGAAGGGATGTTTCCCCGGTAGAAAGTTCCATTTTATTACAGCACCTGCCTTCACGTACAGAACATTTGTATTGATTAAGGCGTTGATGAAATATTTATAAAATGTAAAGCTGAACGTACAAAAATAAATAAATATCAGCTTCTGGACTGGCTTCTTCATCAGACTAAAACTCACAAAAGACGTCAATACTTCCACACCTCACCCCCTCAATGCTAATCAGACCGCCGCTTCACGTGAAGGCTGCATGAAAGACCATGACCGGAACCGGAGTCCTGTAGTGGATCAGAGCCCTGTAGTGGATCGAAGCGGATCGGAGGCCTGCAGTGGATCAGAGACCTGTAACAGACCGGAGCCCTGTAGCGGACCGGAGCCCTGTAGCGGACCGGAGCCCCGTAGCGGACCGGAGCCCTTTAGCGGACCGGAGCCCTTTAGCGGACCGGAGCCCTTTAGCGGACCGGAGCCCCGTACTGGATCGGAGCCCCGTACTGGATCGGAGCCCCGTACTGGACGGGAGCCCCGTACTGGACTGGAGCCCCGTACTGGACCGGAGCCCTGTGGCGGACCGGAGCCACGTACGGGATCGGAGCCCTGTAGCGGACCGGAGCCCCGTACTGGATCAGAACCCTGTAGCGGACCGGCGCCCGAACTGGATCAGAGCCCTGTAGCGGACCTGAGCCCCGTACTGGATCGGAGCCCCGTACTGGATCGGAGTCCTGTACTGGATCGGAGCCTGGCTGTGATAAAGTGGTCTCCATACTGCCCTATAAAAGAACCCTTCAATGGCCGCCATGAATCAAAGCGAACCACAGTGGAACCAGGGGTGCTTCCTCCTCCAAAGCTGGCTAGATGGGGGAATTCGTTCCCAAATTAGTCTTTAACGGACTAATGAGCTTAGAGCGTAAACATGTCGGCCAACATCAAACCGAGACCCGTCACGGCGTACACCACGAGAGCGCCAGCGGGTTCCAGGCAGGGGACGGAAGATCGTTACCGCAGCAACGGCCGTCTCGCTTGCCGAGACGGCAGGCGAGACGGCCGGCAGTAGGACACAAGAAGGGACGACTCTCACATCAGACAGTCTGCCGCGGCGCGAGGGCCTGACGACAGCCGGAGTTGTGGGTTATATACAGAGAGTCGGGGAGCCCTGCCAGCTCCGATAAACGGTCTGTTCTCGACTAGTTCTGTCTGTGTGTAACATCAAGGCTCCGCCGCCATCCCTCCCTCCCAGGCCTCCGTCGACCGTGGATAATGGGAGGATTTACCACTCAACACAATCTCAGAGCCACAAAGAAACCATTTCACTGCATTAATGCAGCCTTTCTACAAGGGAACCATTTCACTGCGTTAAAGGGACCATTTCCACATGGAAACTAGTTCACTGCATTAATGCAGCGACCGGCTTCTGCAAATACATTTCCTGAATTTAACCTGTTTACTTCCAATTAAGCAGTTCCCTGCACTAAACCGGCTAACTACAAATTAACCAGTTCCCTGGATTAAACCTGCTTACTACTAATTAACCAGCTCCCTGGAGTAAACCTGCTTACTACTAATTAACCAGTTCCCTGGAGTAAACCTGCTTACTACTAATTAACCAGTTCCCTGCATTAAACCTGCTTACAACTAATTAACCAGATCCCTGCATTAAACCTGCTTACTGCAAATAAATCCTAGACTACACCCATCATGGACAAACCCACTTTAATCCATGGTGTTGAAGCTGTAAACCTGCCCTCAATACTCCTCCGTTTAATAATGCTAAAATTAATAAGTTATACCACTAATTATAGCCGTTAAAGGGTCTTTGATGACAGCACAGCCTGCCATAGTGATCTGGGAGCGGGTCCAGGAACAGGGTTATTATGGGAACAGGAAGCCAGAGTGACAGAAGTGGCAGAAGCCACCGCCGCGGGCGCAGGAAGGTCCGCTCCACAGCTCACCTGCTCCGTCCACGCTCAGGTTTGCCGTTGTCATGGTACCTCGACCGATTTCACTCCATTTCCTCACTCCATCTGGGCTACCTTGGAAACCCAGCTTTCTGGAACAGGTCCCTGGTTGTTGCGTTAAGGCGTAGCCGCTAGCAGGATTAGCTCGCTGAAAGCTAGCCCTACATACGGGCGGTGACTCATGCTGCATCTCTAAAGGGGTAAACAACGCTGCGCTATGAATAAAGGATTAAGAATGTTGTTCCGCAGGAGATTAGAAATAAAAACAGGTACAAATAAAAGCACAGAAATGTGTAAAGAAGGTTAGGCCAAGATGTTGAAACGATCACCTTTCATTGTTGAGATTTTAGCACTTCAATAGTGGACGTCTAAAAATGTACCTTTACAGTGTCTGTCTGTCCGTCTGTGTTAGGGATGGTCTGAGTCGATTCTATCGATTATCGACGATAGATGGATTCCATCGTCGATCGTCGCAAGTAGCCGATAAAAAGGCGATAATTATATTTTAATAATTAATTTCAATTTTTTTTTTTTTTTTTTTTTAAAGCGCTGTGGTAGCTATTTTTTCAACTTAAAAAGCCCCGCAAATTGTAATTGAAATTAACTGGCAACGGTGGAAAACATACTATGTAGCGCTGACCTGCCGTATTCACTCACTGCTGCGAGAGGAGAGGGGAGGGGCTCACAATGGTGACACACCCACAAACTTTAGCGCCGATCGTTAGCGAGATGCGGTGTGCCGCGGGTTGATGCTACGGCTAGCTTCGGATTTAAAAGGCCTCCGAGCCTCCAAGCCACTATAACAACGACTCGTAAACATCTCCAGGAATGTTATTCTAGCTTAAGGCTCTCACACTCAAACAAAGCTACCAACATGGGTGTTCGGAACCGGCCGATAATAATAATTGTTTGGCTAATTGCAAACGAAAGGAACACAATGTACCGTGTTCTCATGACCGAATGGGCAACAATGCTGCCTCGCGTGTGTGTGTGATTAAAGCTGCGTTAAATTGGCAGTGTTTACAAATCAGGAATGATTCCCTATTAAAATAGTAATAGGTGCTGCTTGGAAGCTGTATGATAATTGAGTCATAATGGATGATAAGCAGGAAAGCAGGCTTGAACACGCGCTGCTGTAAACTCTTCGATCTGGAAGCTGGGGAAGAGTGGAAGAAAGAGAGAGACAGACATTTACAGGGAGACAGAGAGAGGGAGAACAAGACAGAGAGACAGAGGGAGAGAAAGAGAGAGATACAGAGAGATAAAGACAGAGAAACAAATAAAGAGAGAAAGACAGAGGGAGGGAGAGAAAAAGAGACAGGGGAGGAAGGTAGAGAGAAAGAGAGAGAGACCGAGACGGAGAGAGAGAGAAAGAGGGAGGGAGGGAAAGAGACATCTGCACCAAGAGAGAGACAATAAGCAGTATGATTTCAATAACTCATTTGAGGTAACCAGTAACACTAACCAGAGCCCAGAGGGATGTTGTGAACTCGCCTGAGCGCAATCCTGCATTAATTAGTGGTTCATAATAAAAGCAAACTCTGCTTTGTGCTATGCTACAGCTCTCTCTCTATGGCCAGTCAATGAGGGCCCGGGTAATATCCTTACACTACAGGCACCTGTAGTACCATCAAGTGGACCCAGTCAAGCATCTGGAGGGAAACGTCACGCCTGCTACTTGGCATCAGCAGCCGTGGAACTAGAACCTTTTGGTTCCACTTCCGGGTCACCAGATGGCTGATGCATCATGGGAAAGGAGCCAGCAAGAGGAGGAGGAGGACTGTTGGCAGCAAAAGGAAAATGCTATCGCGGCTGTCATAAAAAGTGTGTGTGTACGTGTGTATGAGAAAGAGAGACACAGAAAATGAGACGGACAGGGTAGACAGAGAGACAGAGAGACAGAGAAAGAGGCAGAGACAGGCAGAGAGACAAAGAAAGAAAGAGACAGAAAGTGAGAAACAGAGAGAGACAGAGACAGAGAGAGAGCGAGCGAGCGAGCGAGACAGAGCGAGAGCGAGATAGAGCACTTGGCCTGACGCCAGGTTCCTCGGTGCACCAATGTAAAGAAAACGCCTGTGTGCGTATGGCGAGCGTGGGGGAAATTGGATTTCATGCCGTGAACGTGGCGTCCATTGTGCTTGCGGAGGACAGCAGCACCAGCAGTAGTGCCCGCTTGGCCCCCTGCAGACAGCTCAACTCTTCCCCGGGTGAGTCACAGCACCGTGCTGATAAGCTACTTACAGAGGAGCCGCATAAATTAGAGCATTTCAACGCACAAACCGTTTGGTTTCTGCTACCGTCTCTAAAAATATCTGCTCAAACAAATAAACTGAGATGAGATGAAATGTCTGGTTGGCGTCACCTCGGCGTGTTTAATTAAACCACAGTGGGTTCTGTTTGGCTGCCACCGTCTCCACTGAAGTCTATTAGGAGGAGAGAATTACGCATTAACAACGGCATCGAAACACGGAACGTCTGCCAACAGTGGAATACAGAAATAAAGTCTATTCGTAGGGTTAACTCATGAACTACCGTTTATTATTAATCTCAACTACTGCGCTAGTCGAGGACTCGTTAAGCAGGTTAAGCTGCAGAAATCAGGGATTGAACCGCCACCCTTGTGGCCGGTACTCCCAAACACCCTAACCACTGGACTATCATGGTCCCAGTTATCTGCCATCTCTCCTCCAGTGTGTACTCCAGGGCACATGCACACAGCCAACACCGTTTGCGGTGCACTGATGTGCTCGACGAGATAAGAGCGAGCAACTCTGCAGAGAGGCAGAGCAGCGGAGCGACTCCACCGCCACCACGGCAGCAACTCGGGAAACCGTTTCAACTCTCATGTCCTTCTTTAGTCAGCGTGTCGCTCTTGTCTTTTTTTTTATCTCGGGGCACAGCATGAGGCCCTTGGATGGTGGAAGAGGAGGAGAGTGGAGTTTGTGAAGGACGGCCGGAGGGAGGTCTGCGGGGGGCCTGGCCCGCTGGCTGGCTGGCTGGCTGGCTGGCTGGCTGCAGCGAGGGCAGCTGGCTGCAGAGGCAGCGTGGCCCGCTACTGGGGGACAGGAGGACACCTGGGTGTCGAGATTAGACCCAACGCTCTCCAACCAAAGCCTGGGGGAGCGGCAGCAAGCAGCTGCAGAGAAAGAGTCACCTGGCGCCCGCTCGGGGACGGCAGGAACAGTCAAACGTACAGCAGCAGCAGCGCCAGGGAAACGTAGAGGAGAGTGTGTGACGGAGATTGGGACTACTGAGAGGTTGTGGGTTTGATCCCCCATGTTCCAACCCACTGACTGCAGGCCTCCTTGAGCAAGGCGCCCCGACAACAACCCCTACCTGCTCCTTCTTGATCAGGATTGAATGTACGTTGCTTTGGAGAGACTTGACGGCTTCATGACACAAATAGAATAGTAACAACAAAACCTCACTGGTTCTTGGACTGTGGAACCCATGGGCACCGATAAACGTAGGAGTCTGTTGTATTTACAGTTATCGCCCCATGGGAGATTGAAACCACACAGACTTCAGGTCCTTTCCAGCCGATACTCCGAACCCACTCCCTCAACCCCCAAGACGTTGTTTAACATTCCCAAATATCTGATGCCATCAAATGGACAAAAAAGCAGCCTCGACCCCGTGAATTATAGATTCAATCCTCTGCAAGTATTACACTATTAATATTACTGCCCGTCACCCCTACCGTCATTAAAGCCCAACCCGTCAGGAGAGCATCCCCCGAGGGGGGAGAGAGAGAGAGAGGGACGGGGGCGTCGGGCCGACCGAGAACCGGATGCTCTTTGGAGAGATAGGCGAGTCACCACCCTAATGTCATTTTATGTTCCCTGGACTTTATCTTCATGGAGTTAATTAAACTCATCAGCAGCCGCGATAACAGGCGGCCACGCATTGATCCATGTGCAAAAACACCTGGGGGTAATGACCTCGGTGGCTATCAAAACACAACAAGACCCATTCATGTCATCCAACTTTCAATACGTTGTTGGACTTTAATTACTTTCTGTGTGGGAGACGGTGGCAGACGACTCTGCCGTTCCCCGGTGGGTGGTGGAGAAATGCGATAATATGGAGTTATTGCCCGGGTCCAACTCTGTAGTCAGAAATCCGTCAGCCCTGGTAAATTGACACCTGGGACACGACTGGAGGAATTTCTTGCATTAAATGATGTTCTTTAGTGCGGGGGGTTCAACATGTGCAAAGTACCAGTGGGTACTCACTATTTAGTCCTCCACTCAGAAGACGCCTTCATCCAGAGAGACTAGCCCAGAGTTTCTACTTTTAGACAGAAGTCAATAAACAAAAGGAGAATTTTATCACATATCGTAATGCATCGGTACACTGTGAATCCCCCCCCTAAGGCCTACCAGTAGACCACAGACATGGGGGGAATCATACCAAGTTATGGTATGATTACCAAGAGTCTAGAACACAAGAGGCCGCCCTCACCTACCCCTTCCGGCCATTATGAACAGCAGGTCTCTCGCTCCCGTGGAACTCTGAGTCCACACACTCCCAATCAGCTGCCATGCATCAAGGCTGCAGTCTATCAAACCTTTCTTCTTCTCAAGCACACTCCCCGGCCTGCTTGAGTGCTCTTCGCAGCGTGCAACCGAATGAATATGAACGCGCGCGCGCGCACACACACACACACACACACACACACACACACACACACACACACACACACACACACACACACACACACACACACACACACACACACACACACACACACACACACACACACACACACACACACACACACACACACACACACACGTTAAGTGGCAGGGAGTGGATACATGGTTAGACGTCAGACCGCGCTATTAGCTCGGAATAAATTGCCGGGGACATAAAAATACCTCCAAAGAACATGCCTTTCATAAAATGAATTAATGTACTCCATTCAATGCAAGCTGATTCCAACACGATCCGATTTCACATTCAGTGCACCTATACACTGATTAAACACGGACTGTTCGGGTCAGAGTAACTAATTACCTAGATATGCTAATTGTCTAAATACCACTAATACAATCTAAGTGATTGCGTGGGGTGGGAGCGTGTCAGAGGAGGTGAAGGGCGAGCGGCGGAGCGGCGCGCTCTGACACGCCCCCCACACATTATACAGCGGGTCTGCGGTCCCAACGGCTCCCTTTGTCACAGCTGCACCTCCCTCCTCCACCACCTCTTCTCTGCTAGCCTGCGCCGGGCTCCACTCCAGAGGGTCCCAGTGGATCAGAGGCGGGGGGGGGTGGGGGGCGGCCATCCGTTCACAAGAATGCACCGAAGAACCGGAGGAGAGGAGACCGGGCGAACGCAAGCACCAAATTAATTCTCCTTGTGCTAAACAGCGCGCACAACACACACGTGCTGCAGACACACGCACGCACAAACACACTTAATGACCTTTAATCAGGACAGGTTCCTGCCTGCCTCAACCTTGATGATACACGATTGCAGAGAAAGGCGAGGAGGGGGGGTAGGGGAGGGGGTGGAGGGAGAGGGGGTAGAGGAGGTGGTGGAGGGAGAGGGGGTAGAGGAGGGGGTGGAGGGAGAGGGGGTAGAGGAGGGGGTGGAGGGAGAGAGGGTAGAGGAGGTGATGGAGGGAGAGGGGGTAGAGGAGGTGGTGGAGGGAGAGGGGGTAGAGGAGGTGATGGAGGGAGAGGCTAAAGGAGAGGTAGCAGAGAGGGGAGGGAGGGGAGAAGGAGGAAGTGGACAGGGGCGGGGAGGAGGTGGGGGAGAGGGTAGGAGGTGGAGCAGAGGCACAGGGAGGGGCGGTTGAGGAAGAGGAAGAGGTAAAGAGGGGGAGGCCGAGGGGAGGAGGTGGAAGGGCATGCAGGTTCAGCTAATGGAAGAAAACAACCATTAAAATTAGTCCAATCCCCTCCTAACACAAAACAACCGTAACAGCCCCAGAACCTGTAGTGGCTCCATCTTAGGGACCAGACTAGAATATGGGAGAAGGAGGCAGAGAGGTCAACTGGTGGACGGCTTCATCTCCACCTGGAAGCCGTCCAGCGCCAACCAGGGGAGAACATTCAGACGTTCAATAGAGCAGAGCAGCTGAGCGCGGAGTCAGTGGGAGTTTCTCCGGATCGCCCGCTGCTGTCCACTTGTTTTCCGCTCTACTTGTCTACACGTCGATACGGACAACGGCTCAAGGAGGAGATCCAGCATTAGGAAAGAGGAGAAAATGCAGACGCATTCAATCCCAGCACCGCATCGAATAACACCGAGCAGGGCGGAGGGGTTGGACGCAGCGCTCTGTGTGCAGGCGGAGCCGCTGCAGGTCTCAACAAGTGGTTTGGAACACAGCCGCACAAATACCCTCACACCCATTCAAATAACCTCACACACACACACACACACACACACACACACACACACACACACCCTGCAGCACCTTTTAATAGATGCCCTGTGACTTTGTGTGCGTGCGAGAGAGAGAGAGACACACGCACACAAACAGAGGGCGTTACAAATCACAAGGACTTCAGATTTTGCAAAGTCGACAAAGTTGAAATGGGAAAGGTGTAGCCGGCCTGCACAGAGGCCTTTAATACAGCCATTACTTATGATTAGGAGTACAAGAAGGGGAGGGGGAGGGCACGGGACAGAGGGGAGGAACCGGGAGGAGGCATTCCCATGGGGGAGGACAGGAATGGGCTAATTGATGCCTCTGAGGCCTGGAGGACATGGGCCTGTCCTCAGAAGATTGGGGGAGGGGGAGATGGGAGGTAGATAGGGAGAGGACATATATGGTTGGGGGGGGGGGGGGGGGGGGGGATTGGGTGAGGATAGCGTGGGGAGGACATAGCTGATGGGGGAGATGAGGGAGGAAACAGGTGGTGGAGGAGGGAGATGGGAGACTAGATAGGGAGAGGACATAGATGGTTAGGGGGGAACGGTGAGGACAGAGTGGGGAGGAAATAGCTGGTGGGAGAGATGGGCATGGGAGATTGGGGGTGTGAAAATAAAGGGAAGGAGATGAGGGTGAGGAGATGGGGGGGGGAAATAAAGGGGGGGTGAAGGAAATAGAAGGGGGAGGAAGGTATGGGTGAGAGGATGGGGGGGGGGGGGGAGATCAATTGAAGAGATGGGTGCGAGGGAAACATAGGTCGGGGAGAAGGGTGCTGCTTAGAAAAAAAAAATTATCCCCACCCTGGCCCCCCCCCATCATGTGGTCGATCACAGCAGACGACAACAGAACTATAAAGTAGTCGAGTACACTCTTCAGCGACCCGGTTTACTGTCTCAGGGGTGCGACTAAAGCAGCATCAGCCAGCTGGCCTCTGGCTACAGCCCTCCACCAGGTACAGAGGTACATAATGAGTCTATCCCCACTACCCCAACAAGCGCATCCTTAGCCCAACAGGCAGGGCCGGGCCCGCAGGCGCCATCTGCTCCTCCTCTGCCTCGCTGCTGATAAACTAACAGCCGTCTCTGCGGGGGGGGCCAGCCATGGCGCCGGGGGGGGGGGGGGCTGGGATTCACTCCAGCAGCCCACCTGCTGAAAGAAGGCGGCGCCCAAAGCCCTCGGCTCGCTCCGAGGACTGCTAATTCGAGGCTTTAAAACAACAACACCGCCGTTTGGATGTACATGAGGAGATACATGGCGACCGATTAAGGCGATAATGGGTTGATATAGCGTAGGGAAGACACCAGGTTTCAAACCGGCGATCAGCAAACGCTTTGTTAATCGTCAGGATCTCTCTTTGGGTTTGTGTACACCCACAATGGAGATATATTCCATTATTTATGTGACTTCATACGCTAAGCTACCGGCAATACGATGATACCATCGTAAACCCTGCTGCTCCGTATTCGACAGCTCCTCGCACGGCGACGCCCATCTTTACGGCGTCTTCCTTTACTGGCTTTAGAAACGCCGCCACAGATAACCACGAGGATGTCGCGTGCTGCGACACGATATGAGAAAACATAAAAACAGAGAACTTGTCATTATACGAGAGATTAACTCCCAGCCGGAAGATTGTCCTAAAAGTGACAACTTCCAGCCAGTAAATGTCAGGCGGCGTTGTAAATCCTGCTCCGTGTTCCGGTCCGGAGGAGGTTCAACGCTCCTCTCTCCCTCTCTCTCCCTCTCTCAGCTCTCCCTGGAACAACAGCCCTCTGACGGCCTGGCATGGAGGACCCCGCCGGACAGCCTGGTGCTACGAGGCCTCCGGGGTAGATCAGATATTAACCGGATAATCAACGGCTGATAATCAACATTTGGCAGGAACCGGCCATTAAGAATGAAACCAGAGTGTCAAGGGGTACAGCCTCGTGCATATGAGCTGAACCGTCTGTAAAAGTGTACGGAGTTCAAGCATTACAATATAATAACTGCAACAGATTCAAAAGCGTGTGGTGATTGACACTGCCAACAACCACTTGTTGAATAAAAGTCTGCATTAAATCTTAATTTCATGATGTTTGCCCGATGATTTGTGTTTCACACACGCCGTGCACCACCCGCGCACAGATCGTGCGCCGTCCGCGCACAGATCGTGCACACAGACACAGGTTTTTGCAGAGGATGAGTTCCTATTTCACATGCTTTACCTGCTACAATGCTTGGGACTTATCAGCGTTCACCTGTTATTCTCCTGGTTGCCTCACCTCAGGCCAGCCTCTGCATTTACTGTTACAAGAGACAGGTCAAGCACTTCAACTTGTGAAGACTCCAGCTTAGAAGGCTCAGCCCCCCCCCCCCCCCACACACACACACACACACAAAGACCACTCCCCCGTGGCCTGACTCTTAATTATGAGTGGTTATCGCAGCCATCAGTAAAAGGAGGAACCGGGACATGGCACTGGCTCACTGCTAATTGGCTGCTGGGTTTCAGATGGGGCCGTGTCTTCAGGGCTTGCGTCCGGAACCCTGTGACCACTCGAAACTCGATCCAGCATCAAGATGCAGAGAGACGGCTGTCAGAACCACATCCCTTTAAACACACACACACACACACACACACACACACACACACACACACACACACACACACACACACACACACACACACACACACACACACACACACACACACACACACACACACACACACTCTCTGTTCCAGTCCGTCAGACTTCATCGTTAAAGATTATTGGCACATAATCTCAGATGTTTTCAGAAAAGTATTGGTTCAAGGCTGTTTCAAAATTTGTAGGAGATTATATATTTTACCTGAATTCAATCATGTAAATTAGCACAAACCATGACGTCCATATTTTCCTGCTTTGCACGGCACACACCATAGGCTATGTGATTAACCAACCATAATAAAGAGCAGGCCTACAAGTCGCATGACGTGCAGGACCTATTTCTGTACAATTAAAATGTAATTTAATTCCATTCTTCGGGGATTTCATTAAAAAATCCCATTTACAATGAACTACGAACACACATTTTATCTGGTGGCTACAAGCAAACGGAAAATAATGAATTACACCACCTCAAGGGCAATTCTCCCAAAGAAATATAGAATTACCTCCATACAACATTTCTTATTAAAAGTTTCAACCTTTGAAGTTGAAGACGGTTGGTCAGGGCTGCACCAGACAATGACGGACGCTTATAAAACAGACTACACTACGAAGCGGTGAAGCGGTTCTTTAAAAGGGAGATTCTCGTGGCTGCAGGCAGGTGTTGCCGTGGCTTACTACCCAAGTGCCTCAGAGCAAGAGGAGTTGTCACCCGACCTGAACGGAGTTGACTCAAATCTTTTCATCTGTAAAACAACATATTTGACTTATGTAAATGCACACGCAACACGTCGCCCCCAGCCAAGTAAAACCCCAGCGTTGTGGAACAGGTCTCACGTTCCGCCCCCAGCCCAGCCCAGCTGTCAGTCAACCTGCATCGCTTTGTCCAGGAGGAACCACACACAGGCCAGCTCCATAAAGATTAACATCCCGAGGAGGAGGACTTCAGGACTCGGGATGACTATAAGAATCCACAGTTTTGACAGATCGTTTCTTAATGTTGTATATTTTAATAATGGAGTGCAGAACGCCGACGGGCATCGAATGCTTCCAACCCAATAATAATAAATTAAACCGGAGACAACCCCGCCCTCACACATCACAGCGGGGCGCATAAACTGATGCATCATATTTACACATTTACAAGACGGGTTGATTATCTATTTGGGGCCGTGGACTGCTCAGCGGATTTTGACCGGTACATACATTATGTGAACTATGTTCTGGCACACAAAGAGTTAAACACGAAGCAGTCCTATGATGTATTGTTCAGGTTAACCGACACTCGGTTGGATCATGGCATGGGACGAAACACATCGGGACGTCGATTCCCATTAGCTTAGCTTCACCATTTCCAGAGACCACACTGTTCCGCGGAAGGAAAATCAATTAGGATCTATTAGTTAATGACGCTGTGGGATGCACCACTGATCGACTGATCAGATCAAAGTATCGATCACACACACACAGGCAGAGAGTTGCGGCTGGTAGTCTACGTGACATCACACACACCACAGCCGAGTATTGTTACATGTCATGCACTTGTTAGTGAATCCCAGATTGCACGTTTACTTTGGATCAGACCAGACCCCTCTGGATCAGACCCCATCCCTCTGGATCAGACCCGATCCCTCTGGATCAGACCCGATCCCTCTGGATCAGACCCGACCCCTCTGGATCAGACCCGACCCCTCTGGATCAGACCCGACCCCTGAATCGGACACAAGAACAATAACACAAAGGCTGGGGGTCTCCATCGGACCACCAGACCGTGCCACATCGCACACAACGCTCGGGATGTCTGCAAGGAGACTCCCGGTGCAATCCAGAGTGATGTGCGGTGATGTGAACGTCATCAAGGACCATAACCGTCCCACACAAGTCTCCTCGAAGTCCCCAAACCAGGCTTCACATGCCGGAGTTTCTCCCCTCTCGAGTCCCCGGCTCGGTCCCCCCCCTCAGTCCCCGCATCTCGGTCTCCTGTCGGTCCTCGACTCGGTACCCGCTCGGTCCCCGCATATCGGTCCCCTATCGGGTTCTCGCTCCCCTGTCCCCCGGCTCGGTCCCCGCTTCCCGGTCCCCCAGCTCAGAATGTCAGCGGACCCCCGGTCCAGTAGGGGGTTAGCGGGGGCTAATAGAGAGCTGCTAATCAACTAGACCCAGGACCCAGTACCCAGCCACCAGAAACAAAAGACCTCACCCACCATCCCCCTGGTCCCCGGTGTCTGTCCCCGTATCGGTGGGTCGGTCCAGGGTCGTACTCACTAGGCCGTCGAAGGACCGCGGACGGAGCGGCGGGGTCCGCACGGAGGAGCCCGGAGTGAAGTCGGGGCTAACTCCGCTAGCAGGTAGCCGCTACGTTAGCCCTAACGGTACTACCAGGACGGAAACATGTTTAAGTTGAATTCCCGTTCGCGGAGGTGGAGGGGTAACAAGCATAGGAATATAGAGTCCACGTACCGATGAGGAGAAGTTAGTCCCGGGTGGAGTGGAAGCGGCGGAGAGCTCGGTGAGGCGGGGAGAAGAAAGTGAAGTTCAGCGCATCGCTCACCGATCCGCCATCTTCGTGATCTGCGATCGACGCGTCTGGTCTGAATCACCCGGAGCGAGCAAAACCAGTCTGGTCCGTCCCTTAACTTAACTTATGAACCACATGTCTAAGTATTAAAGTAAAGCCTCTGGTTTATTCCTGTTGTCCTCTCTCCCTCTCCCTCTCTCTCTCTGACCGATACATTAAGAATCGTTGTCCTTGAAACATTTCATGAACTCAATGCATCCAACAATCCGTATTCTTTCTAATAAAATGTACTTTAATTAACACATTTGGCAGTATATCATAATGGCTAATTTTAGCATCACCACCGTCCCAAGAGGGACAGACCCATTCAGCTGATGTGTACTTCGTTAACCAGTATGTCTCCTCTATTGTAGACCAGTCCTACTATGGTAGGGAATATCGATTGCTGCGGGTGGTATCTGTGCATACAAACACAAACGGACGTATAATGTCCAGACAACGCAAACTATTTCGATTTTTCCTCCCGTAATGCACCGTGATGACAATGTATGTAGTCTTCCAGCAGTGATTTAAAAAGATAACAAGTAAACAATGGAGTCAGTAATGACCTCGATGAATGATAGCTGGGCGCCCTCTGGTGGCAACGCATTCAACCTACAGGTGTTAACTTTATAAAGGGCTGGAATGAGTTGAGTCCATTTCCATCCCAAAGCTGTACAGAGAGGACAGCTGCATGGCACCCCCTTCTCCCCCCCACCCACAACTAATGACCTTTAATCAGGACAGGTTCCTGCCCGACTCAACCTTGATGTCACGTACTGCAGCGGGAGGAGAGGAGACGGGAGGAGGTGGAGAAGGTGGGGAGAGGGGAGGACACACCCTTCACTGCTACAAACCCTTAACGGTAATTGTATAACAAAATATCATAAAGAGAAGTGCTTCCAGAGTATAGTTATGACCATTCACACTCCTCCTAGGGCAGCCTCTTACTAAGGAAAGACAAACAGCCTTTTAATATCTCCCCAGGAATGGACACCAGCACACAGAAAGTGTTTTAAATCGTCTTTATTAAGTAAACTCTACATTTTTAGTATTGCTTTCATCCACTCTTTTTTTTTAACTCTAAATCACAACTTCCTGCAAAACTGCACAGTTTATATATATTTATATATAACGTCTTTCTTATGTTGTTTTTTTAGCCTTTTTTTTTTTCTTCAATTAAGCTACACTTGAGGAATACAAAAATATCACAGTACATTTCTCTACTAAGTCCATCCTTTCTCCCCCCCACACCCCCTGCGAGGCTGTGGGCACCAGTAACGGTGGCGGTGGGAAGGTTGCCAGGGCAACGTGTCCCGGGACAGCGATGGAGACAGAAGACCGCAAGCTCAACGGAGGAGGAGGGGTGTGTGTGTGTGGGGGGGGGGGGGGGGGGGGGGGGGGGGGCTCCGCCAACACCAGTAAAAGCCCTCGGGTCGAAGGGGCACGAAACCGTGCTGGTCACCATGGCGACGGAAAACGTCTTTCACGTCCCAACAACACTGCGGGGCAGCTCGTAGCTTTGGCCTTAGCTTAGCATCTTGGCGCCACCACCGCTGACCGTTGGGAGGGTGCGCGCTCAGTCAGAGGCCGGGGGAGAGACACACTGATGGGGGCGAGACGGGGACGGGCAGCCAAATCATCCAATGGGCTTCCTCCGTGCGTTCCTCGCCCTCCTGCTCCTCAGACGGCCTCAAACGCGAAGCGTGAGGGACAAACGAAAAGAAAACAAACAAACACTCGAGGCGTTTTTAATCTCTGTATACGTGTGAAATTATGTACAAAATATCAAAAAAGTAAACAAAGCAAAAAGCAGAAAACGTTGGACACACACACACACACACACACACACACACACACACACACACACACACACACACACACACACACACACACACACACACACACACACACACACACACACACACACACACACACACACACACACACACACACACACACACACACACACTCCCCCCTTCTGGACTTGTGTTGGAACTCCTACATCCTGTCAGCTCAACATGATGGCCACGTTCTATCATTCCTCTCCTAAACCGCAGGATCAAACTAATCAGTGGTGTCGTGACGTAGTTCTCCGGGGTCGGCCTTGAGGCCAGAGGTCAGAGGCATGAGGCCAGAGGCCAGCGTGCGACCGTCCAGGGGTCGGCCGGTGGACGGAGGAATTTCGCAGTATTTAAACTCAGTCAGTGGCCTCCTTGAAAAAGGAAGAAACAAATGCAGTGTTGTCCTGACGACGAAGACCCACCCTCAAAGAAGTGATGACGAAGCCCCGCCCCTACAGGAAGTGGAGGCGGTCGGAGAAGGGGGGGGGGGGGTGCCTTAGTAGTAGAGGAGGTTTACACAAACTTGAACAATGATTGAATACAGACGGAAAGGTAATACGTGTAAGTGAACACAAAGTCTGGACGAAGTGAAATCAAACATCCAACCCCCTGCTGCCTCGTGCGTGCACACAAACACACGTGCACGCACACACGCACATTTCTTTTTATACCAAAAGGAAGTCTTGTGGAGTCAAGGACTTTAGGAAGTTGATTGTGCTGCATGTTTGTGTGTATGCGTGTGTATGTGTGTGCGTGTGTGAGTGTCTATGTGTGAGAGAGAGGAGGTGAGGGAGGGTCTTCCGTCCCCATGCACCCCAGAGTACGATGCAGAACATCCAAGCAGGAGACGTCAGACGCTGGCTAAGGACCTTGGGGTCAGGCCCCTTTAAAACATCCCCCATAATCACGTCCCTCTCCCCCAGGCGAGTCCTCAGCACCTCCGGCCTCAAGCGGAGCTCCAGTCTGCGGGAGGACAGTGGCTCATCCCCAGTAGGATACAGAGCTCCAGTCATGGGGGACAAATTAGCCATCTCAAGCCTGAGATGGAGCTCCGGTCGTGGAGAGATGGTGGCTGTCCCCAGGGAGTCGCAGAGCTTCAGTCATCAGGGAGAAGGTAGCCGGCTGCAGCCTGACATGAAGCTCAAGTCATGGGGGAGGAAGTGGCCATCATCGGGGGAGTTCTGGAGCCCCGGTCTCGGAGGGAGAACGGGTCCATCTCCACCCAGAGAAAGAACTCCATTCAGGGGGAGATGTGTACGTCTCCATCCGGTGACGCAGCTCCATTCCTGGGTAAAAGGTCACTATACCCAGGGGGATGCAGAGCTTCAGTCAGGGAGGGAGGGGGGGGGAAAGGGTTCCATCTCCTCCTAAAGACAGCGCTCCAGTCAAGGGGGAGGGATGGGGGGGGGGGGGGGGGGAGAAGAAGGGCTCAGACTCCACCCAGACACAGAGCTCCATTCAGGGGGAGAAGGTGGCCATCTCCAGCCTGAGCTGGAGCTCCAGTCATGGGGAGAAGGTGGCCATCTCCAGGGAGATGCGCTGCCACAGCTCCTTGGTCTGCTTGCCCCTCTTGAGGTTCTGCAGGACGTCGTTGAACTGCATCATGCCCACCGGCGTCAGGCAGAAGGCCCCCCTGGCGCTGCGGATGATGTTGACGAAGTCATCGTAGTCGGCCGGCGTCAGGTGGATGAGCCGGTGGTGGATGTACTGCAGAGGTGGACGGAGAAGGTCAAGTTTAGCTACAGTTACGGTCTCAATACTGTAAGACGAGCAGGGGGTCTCAAACTTTGGCTCGGGGGCAGCAACAAATCACCAAGTCACTCACATCACTGATTGAAAGCTGACCCACATTATATTTTGAAATTCATGTAATGGCAGTTAAAGTTGTGTATTTATTCAGGACTAGGCTTCTGAGTGGGCAGAACGGTCGCACAAAACCAGCAAAGACACTGTATTTGAATTAGTTCGAAAACAGTCGATCAGTATTGAGCTCGTCTGATTACTGTTGTAGAGTGCCAGCAGTGCCACAATGTCTTGATTTCTAAATCGTTATTCCAGCTGTAGTCGAGACTGAATCCTGGCAGGGTCTCAGAAAAACAAGCCTGGCCCTAAACTATGGCCAACTAGCTCAGCTGAACACACAGCTGGACTTCCCCTGGATTGGGAGGCTTTGCATACCTTGATCCAGAGGTGGAAGGTTGAACAGCATTTAGTGTTATCTTACGTTCCCTAACTATCCGTAGCCTGCTACTACTGAAGGCTGTAAAGTAACACCGAGCTGTCTGTTCATGTTACACCAGCAGACTTTGTATTCCATTGCGTTTTCCATGCTCTCATTTCCTCAGCCAGGCACTCAAAGCAGGGCTGACTGGTGGTCCCAGCCTGAGTTAAGACGGTTCAGAGAGCCTGAGGTTCAGATTAGAACACAGGCAGCATGAAAGGCTCTCAAAGCGCATTATTCAAACACAGATTAATGCAACTTCAACAACGGAAGAACTGAGAGCTGAAAAGGCACTTGAGAATAGCAAGGGAATGAACCGCCACAACCATGAACCTTATAATATATAATATTATATATTATACTATATTTAACCATTCATAAACAAGACTACTCTACTATATTATACCCATTCATAGAAAAGACTACTATACTATAGTGTAACACTAACCGAGACTACCATACTGTATTATATCATACCCATTCATGAACAAGACTAATACTATACTTTAATATACCCATTCATAAACATGACTACTAAACTAGATAATATTGTACTATACTACATTATACACAATAATAAACAAGATTAATACTTTGTGCTTTCATCTTTAATTATATTTGCTTTGAAACGTATTCATCTGAAATTAAAATATTCTCGTGCGGTGCTTTCAGAAAGTGGCTTTTGTTTGGTCAAGGAAAACCTGGTCATTGTTGTGTTGGACAATGTCGTTCGTGTTGGATTTGTAGTGCATTGATTAAAAAAAGACTGCCTTTTCAGAAGGCAGCGTTAGGTTATTAAAAAGTGATTGAAGGCAGGAGAAATGAAAACAGTCTCCCTGAAGTGTTTATGGTTTTCTATTTCTATCCATGCTACATTAACACTCTGCAATACAGTCAACCACACAGCGACTGGGCAGCAACAGATTGCAAAGCGGTGGTAAAGTCCTGCCCTACCGTCCACAGGGTTAGGGTTAGGACGCACAACAGAGACAGACACACACACACAAACACAAACACACACACGAAAGTAGTAGCTAGGGGTTTTGGCTCCAGGCCAAAAGGTGCTGTGTTCAATCCCCAATCCCTCACTGTCTAACCCCTACCTGCTCCTTAATCCCCCGTCTCTGTAAAACAGATACCAAATCAACAGACACCAAATCAACAGATACCAAATCAACAGACACCAAATCAACAGACACCAAATCAACAGACACAGAGCTGAAGCAGTCTGCTGAGAGCCCTTCATAGTAGCATCAGCGCTCTGTCCTATAACTCTGTAACCACGCAGGAGAACATGCACCGGGGGAGCTGCTCCTCTAGGGTTTCCTCGTCTGGTGTTCGGTCCCGGCAAGTCCTCTGGCCGTCCTGACGGGGGGGGGAGCGTGAGGACGGCCGGCATATGGGCCTGGCTCTCCCCTCCGCTGGCTCTGGGAGGCTTGTGGGGGGGGGGGGGGGGCATGACAAGACCCAGATGCCTCCTCTCATTAGCCGGGCAGCCTCAGCGTTCTGGACCAGACCGGCCGCGCTCAGGCAGAGCTAACCTCATTTAAGGAGAGAGAGTCACGTCCCCCTGGAGTAGGAGGGGGGGGGGGGGGGGGGGGGGACACGTCCCGGAACGCTCAGCCCCGGGGGGGTGGGGGGCTTTAGAGAGTCGGCCCGCAGCACGGAGGACGACGGAGTAACACACGCACAACAGAGAAACACACACACACAACCGAGTAACACACACACACACACAACAGAGAAACACATGCACAACAGAGAAACACGCACAACAGGAAAACACACACGACAGAATGACACAGAGGAGCTCAGAACTAATTTCCTTGTGTGTGGTAGCAAACTACCACACACAAAACACACAACACTACTGTCGCCGTGCAGACGCGTGGAACAGAGGCAGAAGAGCAGCTTGCAGGCCGACCACCCCGGTGTGTCGGGATGTGGGGAAAACTTGAAGTGAATCGGTTTTGAACGCTAATTTCCATATTTTTAACTTCCAGAGCTACAGCTGGAGTCTGGCGCAGGCAGAGAGACAGAGGGTGATGCAAGCGAGGGAAAGGTAGACGCGGGCGGGATGGAGAGAAGCATCCCAATCACGTTGAGAGGATCCAGCCTCCAGACCGATTAGAGGTTCATTCATTCCTTCCCCCTTCGCTAATCCACGGTTCCACGCATGGATGTCAAATATTAGACAAAATAATAAAACTGCAAGCCGACGTTTGTCCCGTAGGCAGTGGGCCTCTTGATGCTCTGATTCCACTCTACCTTTTCTTCTCGCAGCAGTGTTGATCTAATCCAGAGTTACGTCACACCGTAGTGCCGTACCGGTGCCGTCATCTTAATGGTGCACATGCACCATACAGGTGTGTTCATGTGCTCACTGACGGCACCCACGCACACTGTGTGTGTGCGTGTGTGTGTGTGTGTGTGTGTGTGTGTGTGTGTGTGTGTGTGTGTGTGTGTGTGTGTGTGTGTGTGTGTGTGTGTGTGTGTGTGTGTGTGTGTGTGTGTGTGTGTGTGTGTGTGTGTGTGTGTGTGTGTGTGTGTGTGTACCTGCAGGTAGGCCTGCTGACAGGTGAGTGAGTGAGTGAGTGTCTACCTGGAGGTAGGCCTGCTGACAGCGCTGCACCAGCTGGTGGAAGGCGGGCATGCGCAGGTGTGCGTGGATGTGGACGGGGTTGAGCCGCTGCAGGGCGTCCATGATGATCTCCTGCAGGACGAAGGGGCTCAGGACCCCCTTGACCGCGCCCACGCAGAACTGGTACACGTAGTTCACCCCTGGAACACGCACGCAAAACACACAAATTCTTGTTCATGACACGCTCACAGGCACAGCGCTTACACAGGTGAAGCAACGCATAGAACGTGTGAACACTGAATCGATCACAGCGCCAATCAGAAGACCAATTAAGACCATTGATTAAGATGTCTGATACGTTTCCCGTCGAGGGATTGATAAGGTAGGGTCTCCAGTTAATGCAAATTACGCTTGATGAACGAATGAATGAATTAAAGAATTAGTGAGCAGATGAATAAATGAGTGAGCCGTTCTGAACATGATCCTGGGGTCCTGGCCGACCTAGTCTTCGTGAATGAATGAATGAATAAATGAGTAGTTGTGAACATGAACTCGGTGTCCCGACCCACCTAGCCGCGCAGCCAGCCCCAGCAGCCACTTCACGTCCTCGGTGTAGGGGGGGCTGCGGGAGAAGTTGTTGGGGTGGTCGTTGTGAGCCCGCCGCCCCAGCATCTCCAGAGCCAGCATGCCTTCACACACACACACACACACAAACGGTAAATGGACTGCATTTTATAGAGCGCCTTTCTAACCAGTGGCCACCGAAAGCGCTTTACAATATTGCCAAACACTCACCCATTCATGCAACCATTCACTCACCGACGGCGGTGTCAGCCATGCAAGGCGACAGCCAACTCGTCGGGAGCAGTCAGGGTGAGGTGTCTTTCTCAGGGACACCTCGACACTCACTCATACTAGGAGGAGCCGGGGATCGAACCGGCAACCGGAAGGTTGCCGGTTCGATCCGACCGGCTCTACCTCCTGAGCCACATGCCGCCCAAAAGAAGTGTGTGTTCCGAGTCACATGACGACAGTCACATGACACGAGCGTTGGTTCCACGTACCAACTCTGTAGGCGGAGTGCAGGTAGTGCAGGCCCTGCTGGCTGATTGGCTGGCTGTGCTGCTCGTCATCCGGGGGCAGGGGCTGGCTGTTGACCATGGGGGCGGGCTGGGAGGCCAGGGCGGGCATGGCGGCCAGAGACGCGGCCTGCATGGCCTGGATGGTGGAGCCCGCGTGGATGCCACCTACTGGGAGGGAATAAAAGGATCCTGATAACCACACGGTACAAGTGTTAAGAGCAGAGCAGGGGACACACACACTACATCCTGGGTGAGGACGGTGACGTACCACCGTACAACACAACAATACCACACACACATGCACATACACACAGTACATCCTGGGTGAAGATGGTGACGAACCACCGTACAACAATACCACACAAACACACACACACACACACTACATCCTGGCTGAAGATGGTGACGCACCACCGTACAACACAACAATACCACACATACAGTACATCCTGGGTGAAGATAGTGACACACCACCCTACAACACACACCCACACACATGATGAAGATGGTGAGACACCACCGGACAACGCAACCTTAGATACATTCAGACGTAGAGTACGATACACACACTGTCCTGAACATACCAGTATCACACACGCATTACCCACTGTCCGAAGGAACAACATATACACACCATGGTGCACTCCAATATGCACAGTCAAAATATAAAATACATCATATATACCACATGGTACAATCCAATACAATTAAACCATTCACTTATCTTGGTACAATTTCAATCTTTTAATAATTGTAGTAACTGTAGTACAATGCAGCAGACCACATAGAACAGTACAACACATCCTGCCCTGAGACAGGGTGTGTTGTACTGTAGTCTTTATCAGGGATGTGCCTGATCGCCCTGAAAACGACGTTTTCATTAATACAGGCGTTTGTTTTCGCTCTCTGAAGGCGGCTACACACTGCCTAGTGAGGCAGACCGGCTGTCAATCACTGAGTTAATGCACACTGTGTGGCTGCGCAGAGGTTTTCCTCCTCTAGATGCATTAATCACAACACACACGTAAAAAACAAATCAATGCACCTCCGTCAATGTGAGGAAAACAAACCGCTCCACTAGTGAGGAGAAAACCTCTCTCACATTAGGGAAACACACACGTCTGACTTCATTATCCACACACATATCCTTATCAACACACACATCAGACTTCATTATCAACACACACACATCTGACTTCATCATCAACACACACATCTGACTTCATTATCAACACACACATCTGGCTTCATTATCAGCACACACATCTGACTTCATTATCAAAACACACACATCTGACATCATTAAGAAAATTAGCATAAGCCGAAGATGTTGGCACTCACTCAAATTAACACAATTACAATCAACTAAAATGACAATCAACATTGAGTTACCCATGCGCACACACACAAACTCTTTAGACACTCTGGTGGACACACACACCTGCCACGGTGGTGCCCATGGGCATGCCGGTCTCAGTGTGGTAGGGGTGGACCGCGATCTGGGTCATGGACGGAACCTGCACCCCGGGGAAGGTGACGGCGGTGGTGGCCATGGGCGGGTGGGGGCCCGTGGCCACGGAGAAGGGGTACTGTGCCCCGATGAAGGCCGGGTGCATGCCCTGGGGAGGACCACACAGACAGCGGGTCAGCAACACAACACGGGGGCCGGAGGGGGGGGACAACAACATGTGGCCTGGGGGCCCCACATCAGTGCTCCTCATAGACCGACCCCAGCACAATGGCTCTACCTGGGACCCCATTTCTTGACGTTTGAGTTGTCTTTGGTTTATTGATCCGGTTTATTTATAGTAATTATTTATTTTTGCATGACTGTACAGAGACTAGTCTACAGTATACTCCTAACAGGCCTTTCACACATGAACCGAAAGTCTGAACTTCTGTGTCATCTGCTGTATGTGTGACCAAGAACGACTGACTGCGCCCCTCCGGAGACAAATCTACCAGGGCCCGAGAGTTCCCGACAAGCAAACGGGCGTGTTGCTGACGTTGACCTCTCTATCGTACGACTGGCGCAGAACTGGGAGCACAGAGCGTAGCTGCTGGGTACGTAGCTCCTCTGGCCTGTACTGCAGTCAGCGTTACGGAGTGGATCGTCTGGACCCTCATCCCCGTCCATCTCCAATGTTTGTGAACACGTCTGACGTCTGGCTCATCCCCTGTTGTGTGTTGCATGTGTGAAAGGGCGACTGCTGATCATCTCCGTACACGATTCTCCAGAGCTGATGAAGGCCTGCGAGTAGGGTACTGACTGATCTGTGGATCATTCTATCCTCTGTGGGTTTTAGAACCCTGTACACCCATGGATTATATACATATATCTCTGGTTGATTGGAGAGACCTGTGTTTACACTCCCCCTAAGGTACTGGCGGGGGAACATTTATTGATTCGGAAAACCCAGGTAGCGAATTGGAACCGTAAAGGCGGACTCCCTAATCACGGAGAGAAACATCAGCACGATCTCGACTAACAAGCGCCGTACTCTCTGCGTTCCAAGGACGAGCTCCACCAAAGTGAATAACTTCTGCGGCTCTTTCCTGAACACAGGTTATTTATTTCAGTCTCCCTGCACTCTTCTAGCGGCTGTCAGTCAAAGTCTCGGCACGCCAGCTGGTCCCCTGGGTACTGCGGGCGAGCGCACTTTGGAGACACAATAGGATTTGTCTGAACCAGACGACTGCATACTCATCGGCGAGCGAGCGTTCTGCCACTCAGACTGAAGGAGGCACACTTCAAACATGCATCTATCAGTCCATACAGACCCCTGCTTATTGGTATGCTCCACAACACCTCAACATAACGAGGATGGATCCTGCATGAGTTATAATGTAGAAGTATACACACGTTAAGAATAGAGACCATTGGTTTAATTTTGGTTTCCATCAAAAGAGGAACACTGTGCTTGTTTTTCACTCAAGGAGCTGAACCATGAGGACTGGTCCATGAGTGACATCGTTTTATAATACACCCCCTTCTCTGTCAGAAACCCTCCACAGAACCCCATCTGCTACAGATCAGGCAGACCGAGAATAACCTGACAAACATGGTGGGCGAGCCTCACTCGACCACAGAGTGGTTGATTTGTGGTAGCTATTGGAGATGTTCCCACTACCGCAAATATTATATATATACAATATTGATTACACTTCTTAGCTGCTCTGCACACAGATTTTCTGCTGAGCGATTCAATGTCAATGTACTGTAATGTATCGTTATGTACATTAATGTACTGTAGTGTAGATGTAATGTACTGTAACGTACTGTATTGTAAAGTAATGTTATTTACTAAGAGAGACATACAGCTAGGCCCACCTGGGGGTAACATACTGTAACATAGTGTATTGTACTGTAACATAGTGTAGTGTACTGTAACATACTGTAGTGTACTGTAACATAGTGTATTGTACTGTAACATACTGCAGTGTACTGTAACATACTGTAGTGTACTGTAACATACCGTAGTGAACTGTAACATACCGTAGTGAACTGTAACATACTGTACTGTAACATACTGTACTGTACTGCAACATACTGTACTGTAACATACTGTACTGTAACATACAGTAGTGTACTGTAACATACTGTAGTGAACTGTAACATATTGTACTGTAACATACTGTACTGTACTGTATCATACTGTACTGTAACATACTGTAATGTACTGTAACATACTGTACTGTAACATACAGTTGTGTACTGTAACATAGTGTATTGTAACATACTGTACTGTACTGTATCATACTGCACTGTAACATACTGTACTGTAACATAGTGTAGTGTACTGTACCATAATGTAGTTAACTGTAACATAGTGTATTGTACTGTAACATACTGTACTGTACCATACAGTAGTGTACTGTAGATGGACGGAGAGGAAGACATACAGCGAGGCCCACCTGGGGGTAGGCGGCTCCGGCCACAGGGTACACGGTGGGCCGAGGGACCTGCTGCAGGGGGTGCCCCAGGTACTGGGGGGTGCAGACGGTGGGCAGGTGGGCCTGGATGGTGGTGTAGGGGTGCAGGCCGGGCCCGTGGGGGTGGGCCATGGCCTGGCCCGGCAGCGGGTGCGACTGGTAGATGGTGGAGCCCACCGAGATCACCGGCACCACCGCCGCCGCCGTCACCGTGGCCGTCACCGCGGTAACGCCCGGGGACTCGCCCATGACCCCGCCCCCGTCCAGCAGGCCGCAGTGGGAGTCGGGGGGTCTGCGGCCGGCGCCGCCGTTAGCCCCGCAGCGCCCAACCCCCTCCCTCTGCTGCCCCGTCCCCCCGCCGACGGACTGCTCGTACAGCCAGTACCACTGGTGGGCCACCTCGAACAGCACCTCCGGGTAGACCCCGCCCCCCTTGGCCGCCTCCTCCACCGCCATGCAGGCCTTCTCCAGCATGGTGTTGTCCTGCAGAGACACACACGCACACACACACACACACACACACACACACACACACACACACACACACAGAGACACACACACACACACACAGATAGAGACATACGTCAGGTAGACTGCATGATAATTGCCAATAACAATCGTTACGGTAGATCCCAATGTATTTAAAATCTCCTCTTGTGGATCAAACGAACGATTTCTAAATAGACTGATGGATGATTGATTGAATACATGAATAGACGACAGACAGACAGTCAGTAGAGCGTAATAAAGGCCAGCTTACAGACGGTTGGTAGCTGTGCGACTGACAGACGGAGGGCCGGGCGGACAGACAGACGGAGCCCAGCCGGAGCCCCACCTGCTCCTTGCACTGCACCAGGGCCCTCTGGATCTCGTTGGGGTTGAGGGCGTGGGCGTGGGGCAGGCAGCTGAGGGCCAGCTCCGCCGCCGCCCGCACCATGTTGGGGTCCCGGGCGCGGGAGGCCCGGTCCGCCAGCGACGCCACCTCAGGGGGCGTCAGGTGGCCGTCCCAGCACTCCACCAGGATGTTGAGGGCCGCGCTGCCGATCTCCATGGCCTGGCCTGGAGGGTGGAGAGGAAGGTGGAGGAGAGGTGAGGAACATGAACAACAGGAGGGTGGAGGAGAGGGGAGGAACATGAACAACAGGAGGGTGGAGGAGGAGAGGGGAGGAACATGAACAACAGGAGGGTGGAGGAGAGGTGAGGAACATGAACAACAGGAGGGTGGAGGAGGAGAGGGTGGAGGAGAGGGGAGGAACATGAACAACAGGAGGGTGGAGGAGGAGAGGGGAGGAACATGAACAACAGGAGGGTGGAGGAGGAGAGGGTGGAGGAGAGGGGAGGAACATGAACAACAGGAGGGTGGAGGAGGAGAGGGGAAGAACATGAACAACAGGAGGGTGGAGGAGAGGTTAGGAATGTGATCATCAGGAGGGTGGAGGGTGGAGGAGAGGGTGGAGGAGGAGAGGTGAGGAACATGAACAGGAGGGGGGAAGAGGAGAGGGGGGAGGAGAGGTGAGGAACATGAACAACAGGAGGGTGGAGGAGAGTTTTGATCCATAGGAGGGTGGAGTCTCCAAGTTTACTAAATAACAACGGGGAACAAATCCTGAATCCGACTTCATCAAAATAAAAGCAGATCAGAAGGCAGAGCAGAACGAAGGGCCGACCTGTGATCCAGGACACGTGGGAGCTGTAGGTCCGGGACAGCCAGTTGGGGGAGACGAAGTTATGCAGGCCCAGGGCGTACAGGCCGATCTCGAAGGCACACAGGTGGAGGTTGCGGTGGGGCCCCTGGTGGCCCCCGCTGGCCGAGGGCTGCGTGAAGATGGAGGTGGACGAGTTCCCCCCCGCCTTGATGAGCACCGTCTTGGCCAGCTCGAAGTAGAAGTGGGCGGCGGCCTCCGACGGCTGGTTGGGCACGTGGGGGGCGTGGCACTCCGGGCGACGCCCCTTGTAACTGTGGGACAAGCAGGGGGGGATATTTGGTTCTGACACAGGAGGTTCTCCTACACAGGTGTCTGTGGCCTTTTGAATACCGTCTAATTATCTCTGGCTGTGTGTTTATGATAAGAGTATGATATTAATCCCAGTTTGGAATTTCTGTCATTTCAGTAAAGTAAGGTACAATTCTTTATCCGTTTTCATCATTTCTATATTTTCTTACCGGCTGGTGTCTGTGCTCTTGGCCCTAGCCCCGCCCCCTGTCCGTCGAGAGCCACTGGATGAGGAAGAGCCCAGCGAATCAGAGGAGGAGCTACTGATGCTGTCACTGTCCTGGCCCCGCCCCCAGGAGGTGGCGGCCCAGCCCCCTCGGATGGGTCGGCGGCTTAGGGTGGGGGAGCTGTCGGAGGTGGTTTCCGGAGCGCTGCTGTCGATGCTAGCCATGCCTGAGAACACACACACAGGAGTTAACGTCATAGAAACACTGACCTGGATAAAAGGAGCTTAACCTGGCAGTAAACACATTGATGGAAGGGCAGGGAGTTCTTTCCTGTAAGGCATAAAAATGGTTGGTTGAGATTTGTTTAACTGCTACCTCAATAGGTAGTTTTGCCAATTAGCCAAAGGGACCAATATTATGTGGGGTCCCGCAGGGTTCCATTCTCAGTCCCCCCCCATCGTCAAATGTTCAATCAACGATCAAGCTGCTGAATAGCCTTAACCTGCTACTGCATATCTGTATTGTAATTATGTAATCAATCATCCATTGCGTATGAAAAGGCAGAATAGCACTGATAATTGTAATACATTATAAAAAAACAACGAAGTCATATTTACAGATTGCTTGTTGCAGGAAAATTGCAGTGACGCTGCATAGGACTACTCTGAGTACACTTCCATCGGTAGTACCTTCCCACTCATACGCTAGACACAAACGCAGCATAACCAGCGCATGAATCAGAGGTTCCACATGAGAGCGCCTACCTGTGTGCTTCTTCTTCTGGCGCACCGGGGAGCCCCAACAGCGGCCGCTATAGGCCCCGCGGCCCCCAAGCGCTAGCCGACTGGGCACCGGGCCCTCGGGCTTGAAGGCGGCCAGGTCATTCTGCGGCTCGCACGCCGTCGGCTGGCCCCCGTCTGGAGGCACAACAAACACGCGTTATCGCCACACACCAGGGGGTGTAGGGGGGGAGACACAGAGAGACTGGAGCGGCTCGGAGTGGCGCCTGGTGCTATTGAGACAGAGGAAGCTCCAGGTGTTTACCTAGCTCCCTGGCGTCGCTCCCTCCTTCCCCGCCGTTGTTGTTGTTGTTCTGGGCAGCCACAGCGGTAGCGGCGGCTAGCTGGCCCGGCACCCCCGCCCCGCTCCCCACCGGCAGAACGGAGGAGGAGCTGGAGGAGGAGGAGGCCACGGCGGAGGCGACCGCGGCACCAGACGTTGAAGCGGCGGCGTGTTTGTTGTTGTTGTTGTGGACGCCGCCGGCCCCTTGGCCCCCGGGGGCCCCGGCGTGATGGCTGGCAGAGTGCTTGGACGGGCTGCGCTGGCTGCTGGCGGCGGGCTTGCTGCTGGAGTAGAAGGAGCTGATGGTCTGGGGCTTGTGGGTCTGGCTCTCGCGGTCCAGCAGCTTGTCCAGAATCTGGGGGGGGACAGAGGGAGGGATGGAGTCGGACGGGTTCCAGAGATACAGAGGGAGGGCCTCGAAAAGGGGATAGTACCCGTGTCCACGAGGCCCGTCCAACACGAGGTCACCAGCGATCGTCCTCCCGGGAAGGTTACAACAGAGATAAGTTCCCCTTTCCTCGGGAACCCCGTGTACAACGCAACAAGAAAACGTGTTTTCACTCAGCGGGAGACTACATAAACGCTCCCAGCTGCCGCTCTGCCACTCATCATTTCATCGGAACATGATTTTTAAGCACTCATCATTGGGTAATCATGTGATTGAGGGGAGGACGGCGGGCGGAGCAGCAGCTGAGTCCCCCTGGGAACCATCTGGCTCTGGGCTGGAGCAGATGTTGAGTGGAAGGCTGGCTGGTCTGAACCGGGGCCAGGCTCTGCTGTCCTGTCCAGACCGCCTCCCCTGCCTCCCTCACAGGTGGATACATGACTCTAAACGATACCAGCATGTGACACCAGCATCTACAACCCTAGCTCTGGTCCTTGGCGCAATCTATGTTTACTCTCCGGAAGTTCACATGCATTGTTGACCGTTTTGTTGAGGTGTTGTTGGCAGATGGGGCTGAATCCCATTTTGTAAATAGTCTGTTTCAAACACACTGGTTTTTTTTTTTTGCTTCCAGGCGCGTTGCGTGACGCAAAACCATCGGCGTGCTTGGTGGCCTGTGATTGGCCAACACCGTCCGCCGGGCTCTCCCTCCAGACTCATTAGAATGTCCTTGAGAACGGCGTCCGTCTGTCCGGCTCTCCTGCGTCTCCTCAAAGATACCGTGGAGTGATAGGAGGAGCCGCGCGGCGGTGGACTTGCATGTGAAACCGGGGCGCGGCCGCTGATAAGATACGATTTGTTTTGCATATTCATGAGTTTGTTTTGGAGGATAAGATATTTTCAAGGGTGGAGGGAAAAACAGTGTTGTTGTGATACCGCTCTGGTAGTTAGTGGAGTTGTACTGTTGTCATGCAGAGCACTTGAAAGGAGATAAGCTACTGTGATTGTTTTCTGCTCCTCTAGTAACACTTAAAAAAGAATTGTGTATTTTTCAAAGCCACTTGGTAGAAGAATCCACACTCTCTAAAGAGACTTTAAAAGACGGACCCAAATGTTTCGCTAGATTGTTTTCTGTTTGTCGCTCTGGTCCCGCGGATTCCGGCAGCCTGTTCTCACTGCGTAGCAGACGCTGATTGAACCACAGAACACTTTTCTTTCAAGAGTGGGGGTGAAACCAGGACAGGTATCACAGGGTGAGTGTGTGAGAGTGAGAGAGAAAGAGAGAGAAAGTGAGGGAGAGAGACAGAGACCTTGATAGTGAAAGACAGTGAGAGACACTGAAAGTGAGGGAGAGACACAATGGAATTGAGAGAGAGACAGTGAGAGTGAGGGAGAGAGACAGTGAGAGTGAGACAGTGAGAGAAAGCGAGAGTGACATTGAGAGTGAGAGACGGTGAGGACAGTGAGCGTCTGTCTGTGCTACCTTCTTCAGCTTGCTCTGGTCGTCCTTGTAGGTGATCATGAGGGCCAGAGCCAGGTCTCCCTTCTGCCGCCGGGTGCCCTCGCACAGCAGGGGGTGTTCTGCCTCGCTCACCGTCGTCTTCATGCCTGGACACACACACACACACACACACACACACACACACACACACACACACACACACACACACACACACACACACACACACACACACACACACACACACACACACGAGAGAGTACGTTGGTGGGGGATTGAAGCAGTGAGTAGGTGAGCGCCAGCCAGCGAGTAAACATGACATCACTCACCGAGAGCCGCCACCGCCGCCTCAAAGCCCAGCTCCTCGTCGCCGGGCATCTCGTTGTTACGGTTGCGGCTGGGCGGCCGGGACCCCGTGGGGGATACGACTGCACAAACAACATGGCGTACAAGAGGGAGGGTACAACGTCACTACCACATGTAGAGAGAGCCAGAGACCTCATGGCAAGAGAGCGAGAGCCTTCCAGAATTCAACTGGAAATCAATAGTGAGCGATGCTAACTTAATGAAGGAATACATTAATCCACCAGGTACTAAACAGTGTCCTGGCCCTGAAAATAAACACACAGGGGATTGAACACGCTGCTCTCTCGGCCTGTTCTTCCCGAACATCATTGATTGCGCCGTCCTTCAAAACTCATTTATTCCTTCCTTGTCGTTTGGTTTCCCTCAAGTACTTTGTTTTGTTCGCTTAAAAGCATCTCCCACACACACACACACACAATGATCCTGACCCCTCAGCCAATAGTGGCGCGGCGTAGATGCTGACATCCTAACCCCTCAGCCAATGGCGGTCAGGTGTCGATGCCGACATCCTTACCCCTCAGCCAATGGCAGTAAGTTGTCGATGCTGACATCCCAACCCTTCAGCCAATGGTGGTTTGGTATCGATGCGTACATCCTAGCCCCTCAGCCAATGGTAGCCCGGCGTCGATGCTTACCTGGGATGCAGAGCACGTCGAAGATGAAGCTGGCCAGCATGAGGGGCAGGACAGGCCGGTAGTCGCAGAAGCTGCCGTCCCTGAGCTGCTCGCCGCGGTCCCGGATGGCCGTCATCTCCACCAGCCCCAGGGGGATCTTCTTCATCAGGGCCACCACCTCCGTCTCCTGGTAGCCCAGTTTCACCTGGGACCACAGCAGCACCGCTGGTTAGGGCACTGGTTCTCAAAGGCCGGTACGCGTACCCCTTGGGGTACTGCAGTTGGTACTTTAATTTTTTCCTTTTCTTTCAAATGTTTAAATAATACTTGAACACACAAGTTTTACCATAATTCTGAATGCTAGTCAAAAGGAAATCGACACATTATTCATGTACATATGCTGCCGGTGAAGGGGTTACTTTGCTGAAAGAATATCTGAGAGGGGGTACACTAGTAGAAAAAGTTTGAGAACCGCTGGGTTCCGTCTGAGATGCCCTCACGCCCCTACCTGCTCCTGGCTGACATGTGTCTGAGTTCACTAAGCGAGTTTCTTTGGATCAAAGCAGCAGTGGCAGCTAAATGATCAAATCATGGCTGATTGGATTCTCGCCGCTCCAGGCGAGATAACAACCTGATTAGTCTGAAGCGCTCGAAGCGGACTAAAACCTGCCCGAGGGAGGGCGGATTTAAATAAAGTCTGGTGGATTTAGGATAACTACCAAGTTAAACCATTTTTACGAGACACTTTCTAAAATACATCATATGATGGACAAATATCTGGGTTATAATAAGATATCTACTGTATATCTATATCTCTATACATCTAAACAATTATATATAATTTTTTCTATTATCAAAGTATAAATGATTTATACATACATGTGCATGCATGAATTAATTAATCAATTCATTAATTAATTAATTAATTCATGCAAGGTGAGGTTAAACGTATCCCTTCCAGTTCCCCACCCCCCTCCCTGGCCCAGCTCCCAGCCCAGGTCCCAGCCCTGGTCCCAGCCCAAGTCTCCGGCCGCCCTCACCTCGAGGGCCTTGGTGGAGGCGGGCGGCCTCTGCAGCTCCAGGGAGAACATGCCGGTGCTGAAGGCCAGGTTGTGGAGCTCCAGCCGCTCGCTGAGCACCATGAGCAGGAAGGCCGCCTTGGACAGCGTGCTGGTGGCCACCGCCGTCTGACGGATGGTCGACACCTTGCTCTTCTTACCCTGGACGCATGGAAACCATGGTTACGGTAACCATGGTAACCGGTAACATAGATGCAGTCACCATGGTACCAGATACCATAGGTATAGACACCTTGCTTTTTTTTTTTTTACCCTCGACATAATGATACCATAGCAACAGTCACCACGGTAACAGAAACCATATGTACTGTCACCATAGTAACAGATACCATAGATACAGTCACCATGGTTACAGATACGTACAGCTTGTTCTTCTTACCCTGGACACAGTCATCATGGTGACATACCATTGAAACAAAACCTTGGTAACAGAAACTATAAGTACAGTCACCATTGTAACAAAAACCATAGATACAGTCACCAATGGACGCCATGGAGATAGAAAGCATAGATCCAGATCCCATACATTCAGACAGAAGGTGAGGTTACCTTGGTCTGAGGCTGCTCCACCTTGAGGTCAGGAGGGTTGGCCAGCAGGTCTCCGGCCAGCTCCACGGCCAGCCTGCAGGACTCACTGCTGTAGCCGTGGGCGTACAGGGCCTCAGCACACGCAAACAGCACCTGCAACCACACACACTCTCTTAACAAAAGTAGCAAACACAACATCTGGGCAGCAACGCTGTGAATCACTTTGGATGAAAGCTTCTGCTAAATGACTGAACAGTTTTGAAAATAGGAAAGTTTCCCTACAGCAGATAATGACACACAGAGCCAGAGTTAGGGTTATGCCTCGCTCTTGAACACTGCAAGCATCGTCTAAATGGGGCAGTCGTCAGCATTTTCCAAGTCCAGGGACCGCACCATTACATTACACAAAAATTGGGTTTTGTGAGAGAGAGATAAAGCGATAGATGGAAAGCCAGATGGAGAGATAGACCGTTTTAAATAAACAGTATACACTCTCGCTACAACTCAAACACCACAGGGAAATCGCTGCACTTAAAAATAGTAATTGGCATTTTGTAGCATCTTATCCGAGCTATCTTGGTTGTGCACGGGGAACGGGTTAACCTAGCGATTGTAAGTACTTGGCACATTGTATTGTACCGACAGCGATGTATGGTTGTTTCTCTGTCTTCTTCTGACAAATGTCCCTATTGTAAGTGGCTTTGGATAAAAGCGTCTAAACGCCCTGACGGTAAATGTACTGTAAATGTCCTCACCTCCATCTGACCCTCCTGCTCCAGAGGTTTGATCCCGGCGAAGATGTCGGGCTCCTCCTCGTGGTGGTTGTCGGCGGCCCCCCGGTCGCCCCCCTCCTCCGAGGCCGCGCTCAGGTAGTACGCCTGGTAGTCGTCCTCCCCCGCGGGGTCCGCTCCGCCGGCCCCCTCCCCTGCTGCTCCTCCTGCAGCCGGGGGAGGCGGGGCCCCGGAAGACCCCGCCCCCGCCTCCAACGCGGGCCCCCCGGCGGAGGCCGCCCCCGCCGGTGCCTTCCCGCCTTCCTCCTGGTCGTCCTCCATCTCCTCCAGCTCCATGTCCTTCTCCTCCTCCTCCGGCGCCACCACCACCAGCACCGTCACCGCCTCCTTGGGCGGGGCGCAGGGTGCCGGGGGCGGGGCCTGGGGCTGGGCGTTGGCGGGCGGGTGAGCCGTGGAGGCCGAGGTCTGGGTCATCCTCTTGGAGGCCCCTCCCCCTCCGACGCCGCCCCCGCCGCCGCCGCCGCCGCCGTACTTCCCCCGGAGCAGCGGCCCCGGCGGGGGCAGCATCTCGGGCGGCGGGGGCGTGAAGTCGAAGGTGTTGCTGGCCTCCGCGCCCAGCGCCAGGCAGGAGCCGTCGTCCAGGCTGAGCTCCGCCATGTCGGGCTCCAGGGAGCTGTCCTCGCTGCTGGTGCGGCGCTTGGCGGCCGCGTGCTTCCCCCCGCCGCCGCCAGACGCCCCCGCACCACCCGACCCGCCCATGGAGCCCCCCTTCCCGGAGCCCTGCGTCAGCTTGCCCTTCCCCGCTGACGAGGAAGTGGAGCCGGGGCCCTTGTACACGCACTTACCCCCTCCTCCACCTCCCCCCCCGCCGCCCTCCTCCAGGGACAGGGACGGCCCCCCCGCCAGCCGGCCCAGCACGCCCCCGCCCGCCGTCAGACCCTTCCTCTTGCTCACCATCGTCTCCTTGGGCCGCACCGCCACCTCCTGCTGGAGGAAGTGGCCGTTGCCCCTGCCTTTATAATCGCCGCCGGCGGTCCCGCTCTCGGCTCGACCCAGCCCCCCTCGCGGGGCGGCTCCTCCCGCGGTCTCGGAACCTTCTCCTCCTCCACCCCCTCCTGCGGCCGAGGCGGCCTTGGCCCCCCTCTGCTGCTGCACGGCGCGGGCCCAGCAGAAGGAGGCGCTCTTCTTCTCGGCGCTGCAGTAGGTGATGCCCGGGAGCGGGTAGGCCACCTCCCAGTTGAAGTAGCAGGACTCCACGGCGGGCTTGAAGCCCTGGAACAGCTTGTCCAGGGACTTGCGGTGCTGCCCGCGCTTCACGATCTCGATCACCTTCAGGTGCCAGGTCTTCAGCTGCGACGCCAGCTCCAGGCGCCTGAGTGGGTAGAGGGGGGAGGGGGAGGCTTAGCGCAGGAGGTAGACCGGGGTGACTTGTAACCGGAAGGTTGCTAGTTTGATCTCCGGGTCCTAAACCCTGACTGCTCCGGGTCCTAAACCCTGACTGCTCCCGAAGAGCTGGCTGTCGCCTTGCGTGGTTGACTCCGCCGTCGGTGTGTGGTTGTGTGCATGACCCGTTGAAGTTGCTTTGGATAAAAGCGCCTTCTAAATGCCCTGAATGTTAATGCAAAACTAAACGTAGGAGGGCAATTTCCCCCCCCCCCATGTCTGGTTCTGGTCGGGCGTCAGCAGCGGGTGTAAACAGATCCTGCCTCACGGAAGCGCAGCCTAGTAGCCGCATGCTAACGGTAGGAGCTAACCTCAGCTGAATGGTTTGAACCAGAGATGCCCGTTGTCTCTACTTACAAATACAACTAAACTCATTCTTGTTGGGGTTTACTCGATTCAAAAGAGCACCATTGGCGTAAGAAAATAAACATTGACAACGCTGTTTGAAAAAGTAGCCGAAACATGGGAGCGGGTACAAAGCCCTGGAGGCCACCGGGTGGGGTCTGACCTCTGGGGGCTCATGGTGGGGTCCAGCACCGCCAGCCTCCACAGCACCACCATCTCGTCACACATGCTGGCGCAGGCGTGGGCCGCCACCTCCGTCTGCCCGTTGCTGCGGCCGGTGTGGCCGCTGGCACTGCTGTGGGAGGCGGAGGTACGCACGCTGTACCACCACCCGATGATCTGAGGGGGGGGGACGGGACACCGTCAGCAGGGGGAGGAGGAGGAGGGACACCAAGTCAACACTGCAAGACTGTCAAGACCAACTTAAATTGCTTTGGTCTTATAAGAAAATATATACCTCTTAAGGCAGCACAACAATTTATGCTTGCCATGATATTTTCTCATTTGTCATATTGTATAACCGTTTGGGGTCAAGCCAACCAAACAACAATGACACCAATAAAATCATTATACAAACAGGCACTTAAAATAATGGATCAGAAACCTACTAGATGGCATCATTGCCAAATTTTAAAGAAACACAATTTACTGGGATTTGGCAGCTTTGTAAACTTTTCATTTTTAAAACTAATTTTCAAGTGTGTGAACAACATTGCACCAGAAATACTCTGCCAATTGATAAACAAACTGAACAGTAGAATTAGAACTAGGGGTGCAACGAGCGGAAATTGTAGAACAGCGAAGCGCAAAACCACATTCGGACAATCATTGTTTGTAGCAAAAGGCACTAAACTCTGGAATACACTACCATCAGAAATCAAAACATTGACAGAGCTCAAGGTTTTTAACACACAAGTAAAACAATGGTTGAAACTGAATAAACCCTGTGAACATTGACACGCACGCACACACACGCATTAATCATTGTACTTGTTTTTGTCTTTACGTCTCCTGTATATGATGTCTTCTGTATTTTTATTCGTGTGTAACTTTTAGTTAAGGCCTAACCAGGGACAGGGGTTGCAAATTAGTCTTGTCTAGAAACCTGTATGCATGGAATCTATTTTATATTTTGAATGAAACAATGTATTTGTCCCTGCTCAATAAACTCCTAAATAAAATAAAAAAGTACTTCCTGTAAACCTTCTTGGCAACCCTACTTGCATAAAAAAAAAAAAAAACTATTCAACACTCAAATGCAGCTACGATGCTGCGTGTTCTTCTACAACGGGAGCCCGGTGGCTGTGGACTGCTGGCAGTAACATCTACATTTACATTCAGGCCGTTTAGCAGCCGCTTTGATCCAACACGACTCACCATAAGCACATTTGTCGGATGAAAGAGAAGCAATAATATATGGCTGCCGGTAAAGTAAGGATGTTCGTAGAACAAAGTGCCGAGCACTAACACCGCTAGGTTAACCCATTCCCCGTACACAACAAAGAGTGCTAGGATAAGACGCTACACGATGCCAAGTCCTATTGTTAAGTTACCTGCTCGTAGGTGAGGCACTGCTCCGTGAGGATGTAGAGCAGGGGGGCGGCGTTGCTGTCCCTCCTCTTGAACATCTCCCTGACGATGGACAGCAGGTTCCAGATGCCCTCGGGCTCGCGCCCCCTCAGCGGGCGCAGCAGGCAGGCCCACTCCGCGGCCGCCGGGGGCTCCGTGGAGGACAGGTACATGGAGTTCACGTCACTGAGGGGGGGGGGGGGGGGAGACGTGAGGGTTAGGGGGTGCATCGCACCTCAAGGGAGGGGCGTCAAGACAGACGAACCGAGGGTCAAATCAAAAGCACTCGAGTGGGATGACTGAGGGTGACTGTACATCAAGATCATCAACACAAGGGGGGTGTGTGTGTGTGTGTGTGTTCCTCTGAGCCTTAGGAAGACACCTAAACCCTTACTGCTCCCGAAGACTGTGAGTGACTCCGTCGTTGGTGTGTGAAACATGTGTGTATGAACGCGGTGAGTCGCTTTCGTGAAAAGCGTCTGCCAAATGTAAATGTTGAAATAAAGTTGGTCAGTAAAAATACTTTGTATTTCCCGTTACATTTTTCCAGTTCATTAACGACGATGATCTTCACAATATGAACATTACCAGGCGTCACTGAATCGGTGACTTAAGGTACCACATTTTTAGGAAGCTTATCTTTCTGCAAATCACCGTTTCGGTGATTCGCAGAGAGATAAGGTCCCTAAAAATGGTCCCTAAAAATGATAAGCATGCCTGCAGTGCCTGCAAATGATAAAAATGCCTGCAGTGTGACTACAGAGGAATAGATCTTAGAGGTGGCCCATAAATGCAGAGAATGGTCGAGTGGTTTCAGGGCCACTCTCCCAGGCCGCCCCGGTTCAGAGCGTTGTGGCGAGGTGGAGGAGCCTACCTGAAGACCACCGGGGACGGACCACAGAACTTGTGGAGGGTCTTCTTGATGTTGTCCCTCAGCGTGGACTCGTCCAGGTACCAGGTGCTCTGATCCGAGGCCGAGGGGCCCGCCGTGGGGTCTGGACACGCACAAACACACACGCCGCACAGGCTGGGGTTTAAGGTGTTGAACACCAAGGGAAAGGTTCTGGGTTCAAACCCCAGTGTCTACCTGTAGGCCTCCTGGTGTCAATCAATATATATGATCATTACCAAAAATTCCCGTTTATTAAACCCAATTTAACAATGTGAGGCTGGAATAAAAAAATACAATGACATTGAAATTGATAAAGATGTCCTATTTCTACTAAATATGTGCTACAATCAGAACTCCAACTGGATTCAGTGGGACACAAGCGCCACCTACAGGCCTAATGCGGTCATAGATCTCAAACTCATATCAAACAAATCACACTCATTAACACAAATATAGCTGCCAAGTGTCAGCTAACATATCACGCCGTCACTAAAATTCTCTTTATGTTCTAATTGGACCAGTTTGTATTTGACCAACCATATAGCACTATACTGGGTAAATGATCTATGGTATCCTTGCATTACTTGATATCCGAGTAGTTGTATACGTTTGAAGGGCACGTGCTATGTCTGACTTCATATACCTCTTCATAAGCATCTTTAAAGGATTATTCTTCACCACATCGCTGTGGTAGCAGTTTTTAAAGACACAGAGTTTGCCTAGAACATACATGGTGTCTGTAGGTATTCCAAGTGGTCATTGTTCCAGATGTATATGAACCACACTATATCCCAGGGATCACTGTAATGTACTGGTACCTGGAGCCCCGCAGACTGTGTTGATGGCCGTGGACTGGGAGGACAGCAGCTCATCCAGCAGTCTCTGAGCCGTGGGCAGGATCTGCACACACACACACACACACACACACACTTCAGTCTACTGATCTATCGGCAGACCTTCCAAAAGGCACTGGGTTGGATAGCCGACATCCGCAATCCTACTGAAGGGCTCCGTGAGGAAGATGTCCTCTAACCCATACCTGCTCTCTAAGGAGACAATCTGACATGAACACTTTGGATTGAAGCGCTGTCTGCTAAATAACTAAAACGGAAACCATGAGGGGTCAAGTGGTATTAACAGACACACAATCCTTTTGTGAACTTTGTTTATACAGCTTGTACATCTCGCGAGTGTGTGTGCGCATGTGTGCGCATCTGTGTTACAGGCAGTAATGTTTAAGTTGGCAGTAAATGTTTTCCTGGTCACTGTGTAGTAATTACTGGTGAAATGATTCATCCATTATGCAGACAACCTTGTTGTGTTTGAACTGCACACAGGGTTTTCCTCAGCCTCAGCCTCTGTTAATTTACTAGTAAAACGAAGGATTATGAGCTTTGGTGACAGCCCCGGCCACGGTCAGTGTTGCCAGATTGGGCCAGATTTCCCACCCAATCTGGCAACCTGGTGGAAATCTGGCCCAATCTGGCAACTCTGACCGTGGCCGGGGCTGTCACCAACGCTCATCATCCTTACTGACAGCTTGGTGTGTTGAGTTATTGATAGTCTGAGTTAGTTGTGTTAGAAACACAAGATACAGGGCTTGGGCACAATGCACCATGGGATATTTTTGTAGGCGACGGCTTAAGAGAGTTGGACACGGCGAGCGGATTCCGTCGGCGAGTGCAGCAGCCATCACACCTGTCGTTATTTCTGAACCTTTGACCTCGAGTGTGGGTGGGTTGTGGGTTGCCGTGACGACCGCGTATGTGTTTATATGACCTCTGACCTGCTGGGGCAGCTCGCTAATGAGGTACTGGGCGAACTTCTGGAGCTGGTCCCTCTGCAGCCGGGAGAGAGACTCTGAGACTGGGGCCCGCAGACACACAGCAGACGCCTGGGGAGAGAGGGAGAAAGAGAGAGGGAGAGAGAGCAAGAGAGGGAGGGAGAGGGAGGGAGAGAGAAGAAGGAAGGGAGAAGGAAAGAGGGAGAGGAAGAGAGGGAGGGGGGGATAGAGAAGGAGGGGGGGAGAGAGAGAGTGAGCTGCATGGCTCCAGAAGTGCTCAGGATCTCCCCAAAGGATTCTCTGGAGGGGAGGTGTGTGTGCGTGTGTCTGTGCCTGTGTGTGTGTTACTCCTTGTGTGAGGAGTGTCATTTCCCTCAAGAAAAGATAAATAAAAGGCTGAAACCTTGTCCCATCTCTGAATCCCAGAGGTTAACCAGAAAAAAGAGAACAGGGTGTAGGTTAACCAGCCAGCCGGTTAACCTGTAGAACCCTCCCCAGCCCTAGGAACCCATCTCCCCAATCACCCCCCCCCCCCCCCCCCCCCCCTCAGACACCAACCGCCGCACCCCCAGCGCGGTTCACAGACGACACACAAGCGTGTTCCAGTGTGTCTGTGAGTGTGAGATACCAGCAGATTTATCCCCCAGAACAGACCTTGACTCACTCTGCGTGTTCTGCAGATGTGTGTCAGAGGCGCCAGGCGTACCCATGAGTACCAGGCTCCACTCACCCCTCTTATCTAGAGGGGAGATGGAACGCTCCACCCAAGGAGCTAATCACAATCCCCCACACACACACACACACACACACACACACACACACCGAAAGACACCGTGGAAACACACACACACACACAGAGGAAACACACATACCATGCAACCAAACAGGGGATCAAACACAGATGCCCAACGAAACACAGGAACAAACATAGACACACACACACACACTGCATGCAAACACACATAACTTGAGACACACACACACACACAAATTGAAACAAGCTTTCGATTCCTAATTTAAACACCCGAAAGCTACATTTTTAGACGCACACCCCACCCACACACACACTCCGCAGTACTCACATTGTGTATGCGGAAGAGACACAGCGCCACCACGTGTGCACACCACTTGGCCCCGGCGCCGCAGGTACAGGAACAGGAAGTGATGCGGCAGCGGTCGAACATCACGGCCACGTTGTACGCGCCCTTGGACTGACCGCCCTGCGTGGAGAACACCGTGGCGCTCAGGTGGAAGCCTGGGGGGGGGAGTACACACACAGGGGGTGAGACACAACTAAATGGTACTTAATGCAAGCACTTATTGTATGTAGTTCATCCTTTGCACTTAAAGTAAAGCGTCGTCTTATCCTAGCTATCTTTGTTGGATAGGGGGAATGGGTTAACCTAGTGATTGTTAGTGCTTGGCAATTGGTCCTTGCAAACAGGCAGGGCTTGACCACTGGTGACCCCTTGGGCCAAGCAACCGTCAGAGGGAGAAGCTAGATCGGACTGCGGCCTGAGGCTAGCAGCCTGGCCCTGGGCCCTGGGCTGACTGAGGCTAGCAACCTGGCCCTGGGCTGACTGAGGCTAGCAAGCCTGGCCCCGGGCCCTGGGCTGACTGAGGCTAACAGCCAGGCCCGGGGCCCTGGGCTGACTGAGGCTAGCAGGCTGGCCCCGGGCCCTGGGCTGACTGAGGCTAGCAGCCTGGCCCCGGGCCCTGGGCTGACTGAGGCTAGCAGCCTGGCCCCGGGCCCTGAGCTGACTGAGGCTAGAAGCCTGGCCCTGGGCCCTAGGCTGACTGAGGCTAGCAAGCTGGCCCCGGGCCCTTGGCCGACCCCCCGGCCAGCGCTAAGCAGAGGACCAGCAGGGAAATCCCCTGAAACCCCCCCCAACAACTGCACCGAGAGAGGAGGGAATATCACATGAAGGACTTTCACTTCTGCCAGAGCGCCTGGTCGACCAGAAAGCGATGTGTGTGCAACTCTGGGAGCGTGGTACAAACAAAGATATCTTTGACCTACTTCTCTGTGTAGCTCATCTGCGGGGAAACTTAACTAAACAGAGTTTCCATTACCTCAAGAGCCCCACTGCATGGCAGCTAATAACGGTGGATGCCACGCAAAGCTCTGCGAGCACTTGTAATAGAAAACAGGGAATCGTTGCTCCTGCCTTGCTTAAGAGCAGGACTCCTTCACATTACTACTGAGGCAGTTTGGATGTGGTTCAGCACATCGCATGTTGATGCAAGTGCCTTTTAGCCTAGTTGTACTTTAAACTATTAGTCTATCAATCTATAGTCCATGGGGTCTCATCCTGATAGAGTTGAGCAGCAGTCAACGAATAGAACAGTGAACAGTCACTCAATACTACCAGCAATCAGCAGAGTCATCCCAATACTACCAGCCAACCAGAAGTTTTCAAAGCTGCCCACATTTACTATACTACTACATTATGGACCGTAGGTCTAAGTTCCAGTATTCTCTCCTCTTTGCTTACATTTGCTTTTATACACTTTAATATACTGTGAAGTACTGGTATATTTGCATGTATACACTTTAAGTACTGGTACATTTGCATTTGTACACTGAGCTAAGCTCTGGGTCGGCTTAGCTCAGGAGGTAGAGCAGCTGTCTTGTAACCGACAGGTTGCTAGTTCGATCCCCCTGAGTGTTGGTGTGTCCCTGAGCAAGACACTTAACCCTAACTGCTCCTGACGAGCTGGCTGTCACCTTGCATGGTTGACTCTGCCGTCGGCGTGTCAATGTGTGTATTAACTGATGTAAGTTGCTTTGGATAAAAGCGTCTGCTAAATGCCCTAATTGTAATTGTAATATACTGTGAAGTATTGGTACTGGGCTACTTAATAATTATTTTGTTTTCCCCGTTTGTCTTTACTTTCCCCGTTTTGCATTTACTTAAGCGCTTATTTTTGTTTCATTAGTACTTTGTATTTTTTCATTGGATCTTATCCTGTGTTTTCCACTGCTGCTGGGCTGTTGTAAGGAATTTCTATCAATCACCATGAGAGGTTTTGTCCTCTACGTGGTTCTGTGCCTTCGTCACCGGAGCCCGACTGTGTAGCTCAGCCATTTCCCTGCAGCTCCCTGAGAGCAGGGTTCGCTAGGAGCTCAATAGAGAGTCTCTGTTTGAATAGAAGGTTGTGAGTGCTATGCATATCCTGGCGAGAGATGACCTATAAACATGAACCCACCGATCTGCAGGGGGTCTTTCACCGCCCGCACCCGGTACAGCTGCTCCCCCCGCTGGAACTCATCTGGACTCCCATTGGCCAGACACGAGTACAACCTGCAGGGAGGGAGGGGTGGAGGGAGGGAGAGGGAGAGTGAAAGGCAAACAAAGCATTGTGGTTTTGAGAGAGGGATGAGAATGACAGAGAAGGAGAGGGATGAGGAGGAAATTGAGGAGAGATGGTAGCGGAGGAGATGAGGAGGGAGAAAGATACAGGGAGAGAGTTGGTTGGGGAGGAGGAGAGAAAGGAAAGATGGTTGGAGAGGAAGGAGAGGGGGAGATGGGAGAGGAGAGAGATAATAGATGGGTGGGGAAGAGGGGAGGAGGGGATGAGATGGGAGAGTAGGAGAAGAGCGTTGAGAGGAGGAGAGAGGAGAGGAGGAGAAAGATCAGAGACGGTTGGGCAGGAGAAAGTGCACAGGTTCAATACCAGGGTAAGAATTCCAACAGTCAAACATTTAAGTGGTCTTTCTGCTGCGTATAAAACGGAGACAATGTGGTGTTCATCACAAACGCAGTGCTTCATCTAATGAAACGGGACATGTGCATCGACACCTGCACTGTGGCTGTCAGCTCTGGTTTGGAGATATGCCTGTTGGGCTGAGTAACTAATTCCTTGTGCTAGGATCAGGCTGGGCACCAATGTATCAACAGCCTCTTCTTCGATGCCACAGAGTGACAAGTATCAACTGGTAACCTTTCATCCAAGGAAATTAACTATGAAAATATTTGGTTATTAGACGTCCCTGTATATTAGTAATGAGACCCTCGGCCTCAGGGTTAATTTGTCATTAGCGATCCAGGTGTGATGATAACACTTAGCCTCTCAGGTGTTAGTGTTAATTTGTTAATTGGGTTTTCGCCAAATAGGTGATTAGACTTCCAGTGTACTAGATAATGATATATCCAGGTGTTATTAGTAATTATACGTCCCGGTGCAATTGGTCATTATCTGTCCAGGTACGATTGGTAATAATTATATATATCCAGGTGTGGTTGGTCATTATGCGTCCAGGTGTGATTGGTCATTATCCATCCAGGTGTGATTGGTCATTATCGCTAATTGTCATTAGCGCTCCAGTTGTGATGATAACACTTAGCCTCTCAGGTGTTAGTGTTAATTTGTTAATTGGGTTTTCGTCAAATAGGTGATTAGACTTTCAGTGTACTAGATAATGATATGTCCAGGTGTTATTAGTAATTATACGTCCCGGTGCAATTGGTCATTATCTGTCCAGGAACGATTGGTAATAATTACATATATCCAGGTGTGAATGGTCATTATACGTCGGGATGTAATTGGTCATTATCCGTCCAGTTTTGATTGGTCATTATACGCCCAGGTGTAATTGGTCAGAATACGTCCAGGTGTGATTGGTCATTATCCATCCAGGTGTGATTGGTCATTATGCGTCCAGGTGTGATGGTCATTAAACATCCAGGTGTGATTGGTCTTTATACGCCCAGGTGTGATTGGTCAGAATACGTCCAGGTGTGATTGGTCATTATCCATCCAGGTGTGATTGGTCATTATGCGTCCAGGTGTGATGGTCATTAAACATCCAGGTGTGATTGGTCTTTATACGCCCAGGTGTGATTGGTCATTATCCGTCCAGGTGTGATTGGTCATTATCCGTCCAGGTGTGATTGGTCATTATACACCCAGGTGGGATTGGTCAGAATACGCCCAGGTTTGATTGGTAATTATACGTGAATGTGTAATTGGTCATTATACATCCAGGTGTGATTGGTCATTATACATCCAGGTGTAATTGGATAGAATACGCCCAGGTGTGAGTGGTGATTGGACGGCGTGCGCTCACCTGATGTCCTCCTCATTCTCAGGGAAGCTCCAGTAGGCGATGCGGAGCTGCAGCTGCTCTGGGACAGGGGGGTAGACCTTCTCCACCACCTCAAAAGGGATGTGGAACGCCACCTGCTTGGCCGACAGCTCCACCAGGGGACACACCTGGCCATCTGGGATGAAGAGGAGGAAGAGGAGGGATGAGTACAGGAGCTATGTACCTGCTATGGGGGTGTGCTCTGCTGCGTTGGGTTGAAACCATGTGACAAATGATGTAGCCAATGAGAATGTAGAACTTCATGGTACGCACGGCCCCCTTACACACTCACACCCCTCTCACCCACCCCGGCCCTCTCACCCCTCTTTTGCACGCACACCGTCTTACACACATAATGTATGTTTGTACGTCCTTTCACTTCAAAACAGTACCTAGCATCGTGTAGCATCTTATCCTCCTAGCTATCTTTGTTGTATACGGGGAATGGGTTAACCTAGCGTTGTTAGTGCTCGGCACTTGGTTCTATGAACTTATGTTACTGTACCGACAGCAATATATTGTTGTTTTTCTTTCTTCTGACAAATGTCCTTATGCAAGACGCGTTGGATAAAAGCGCCTGCTAAATGCCCTAATACTACATGTACGGCTTACACGGTACAGCCCTGATCCTGGGTAAGTACCAATAGACACCGCCGGGTAGGGCCTGCGTTGATACTGAGGTTAGAACTCAGTGCTAGTATATGGTGCAGTTGAGTGCTTAACAAGCAACACGTTTCAATTGAAATGGAGGTAGAGGATGGCTATCTACTCAAGCATCACAACCCAACCTAATCACATTCAAAAAGACGCCGAGCAACGAACTGCACCCGCCCTGAGGTGGTATTGTCCTAGGACACAGACAATACACCTACCTACAGAGCACTTGTCAAAGTACAAAAATACTCCTGAATAGAGAAAAACATTTACAAAAAACAGGCATTCCTCATGCATTTCGTATTGAATCCAGATTGGACATCCATGATATTCTGAATCCCTTCAGCCTAACAGAGACTAAACTGCAGGTAGATCTGCTCCCTCAGCTCTGTAGCAGAACAGACCCGCGTTGTCGGCTCAGAGCGTTGGTGGTGACGTGGTGAACAACATGAACCCTCTAGAGAAGCAGTGAATCACAGCGTCTACAGCTGCTCCCTGAGCCCTACACCTGCCAGCTCAGACCACTATTTACGGCCTATGGAGGAGCATGGAATGGCCTTGTTTAGTCTCTATACTAGTAGTCGGAATTAAATAGGACGACAATAACTGCCCTATTCATGGTCAAAATGGGAGGCCTGAGGATATGTATGCAAGAGATGAGAATTTTGTTCAGAAGGCTATCCCCCAGGCGGGACTACAACCATAAAAGGTTTGCAAGGAGATCACAGGCATCCAAGTCTAAATGACTCCAACCAACTACTACTACTACAAAAAACTATACACTAATGACTACAGCCGCTCGCTAACGTTCACTAGTGGCTCAGGTTCTCTAAAAACCTCCCAGTTGACCGCTGGTTAAGAGATCACCACAGGGACGAGATTACTTCCCCAGTTGCCCCCCCCTCCATCTCCTCTCAGCAACATGATCAGCCCTCACGGTGAGGTACTTCTGGTGTGAAGACCATGGATGCTGTCTTCACCCTACTTCAATGTGATGTTTTATCTGAACCGAATTCAAAGTGAAAGCTTAAAAAAACGAGCAGTATGAATAGCTATAAAACTACTGTGGGGATTGTAGTGAGGTTTTTTACGACAGTAGTGAGTTTGTCTACGATGGTAGTTAGTTCATAGTTTTTCTATGATGGTAGGGACTGTGACGGTAGAGTTTGTGTGATGTGGTGAGTTTCTGTGAGGGTAGTGAGTTTGTGTGTGACGTACTGGTTAAGTGTGTGACGGTAGTGGCTGTGACTGTAATGAGTGTGTGTGACGGTAGTGAGTGAGTGTGTGACGGCAGTGAGAGTGTGACGGCAGTGAGTGAGTGTGTGATGGCAGTGAGTGTGTGTGTGACGGCAGTGAGTGTGTGTGACGGCAGTGAGTGTGTGACGACAGTGTGCGCGTGTGACTGTAGTGAGTGTGTGTGACGGCAGTGAGTGTGTGACGGCAGCGAGGGTGTGACGGTAGCGAGTGTGTGATGGCAGCGAGTGTGTGACGGTAGCGAGTGTGTGACGGCAGCGAGTGTGTGACGGCAGTGTGTGTGTGACGGCAGCGAGTGTGTGACGGCAGTGTGTGTGTGATACTAGTGACTAAGTGAGTGACGGCAGTGAGTGTGTGACGGCAGCGAGTGTGTGACGGCAGCGAGTGTGTGACGGCAGCGAGTGTGTGATGGCAGTGAGTGTGTGATGGCAGCGAGTGTGTGTGTGTGTGAAACTAGTGACTAAGTAAGTGTGTGACCGTGACGGTAGTGAGTCAATCTGCAGGACGGATGAGAGGAGCTCTGGCGGGGGGGGGTAGGGTGGATACAGGCGAGGTAGAGTTCATGTTGCGAGCAGCCACTGGTAGCTGCCCAGTGACTGACTACAGACGGCCAACCAATCAGAGGAGGGCAGGGGGGGAATCTGCTCAAACAGCTGTTCCTTTGTAGCTCAGGCAGTGAAAGGTGAAGATTTGCCGTTCTCCCACTCGCTCACTCCCATTCTCTACGGTGCTCGCTCGCTCACTGCGTCTCTCCCCTCGGCACGGGCAGTTTTAAAACCAACCACACACACACACACACACACACACACACACACACACACACACACACACACACACACACACACACACACACACACACACACACACACACACACACACACACACACACACACACACACACACACACACACACGTCGATTTAGGGTTATTGAGTTACGGGTTGCCAATGCGATTCATTCTGCCACACTACACAAGGATTTCATAATGGCATTAAACGGTTTCCAGATTTACTCTCACTAAAGACTCTGGACTGGAGAGAGAGTTTAAAAGTTTGAGAGCCTAGCTGTGCCACTGATGAAGATGTTAGATGTCCATCGTTGCATTTCGTATCCTTACCACCTTTACAGCCAAGTTGTAAACGTGCTACCTCAATGTTTACAGTGCGCCATTCAGGTTCACTCAAATCCTAACAGCTGCCTTCATATACACTAACTACTCTATTAGCCATCACCATAAGCTAGATATTATTAACTTCTTATTAACTCATAGTATGTTCAGGTGGAATAAGGTTCTACAACAAAACAAACTCCACAACAACAACACAATCTTTAAAAGTTCCAACAAAGCCACTTCACTTCAGCCAATTCTGCTTAATGAGCCTCATGTTATGGTTCTCTCCCAGCAGACCCGTGGTCCTCAAGTAGCAGGGTCCGGAGAACAACATGAGCTTCTGTACACTTCACACAGCTGACTCCCCCACCCCTCCCCCTATCACCGCAACACAGGCCCCTCCCCCCACGGCGGAACACATTCTCCACCCACCCTCCGAGTCCTGATACTAAACACTCACTGGCACTAGCGAACCCAGCACATTCAGGGCCCTGGGTTCATGGTTTCACTGTCTATACACAGTACACTCATGGCTACCACCTACTGTTTAGGCCTAAAAAAAAATAAAGTTTGGTTCCTGTTGGTTGTCAGTTGAGGTCATGGGTAAGTAGGGAATTTATTTAATTTTTTTATTTAATTTTTTCAAGCGGCAGAGAATGCTAGGTAGGTTGTTTTCATTTAAAACGTGAGAATGTGCTCATCCTTGTACAGAATGAAGAGGTGCTGTACAAAAACGTAATTATAGTTTGCATCAAAAGTTTTAATTTTTTTTTAATTTTTTTTCGCAAACTCATAAAATAATTTGGGTCACACATAAATTGACAGGGTCGGTCGGAAACCGTATCCAAACTTTTTTTTTTTAGGCCTTAGAACTCGTTACTCAATAAACAAGTTTATTGCGTCCGATAAACCGACTAGCCCACAAAGCAGACTACCTAATACTTTACTACTACTGACGTTATAATGCTTGTAGTTTGTTCGGTTCCATTCAGCACAGACCAGACGGTCCCTAGGAGGACGGTTCGGATTGGGTGCTGCTGGGACCACTGTACTGTGTTCCTTTGAGACAAACTAATGAAGGAATAATTGAAGGAATAAGCAAAGAACACTGACTTGACTCAAAGACTAGGGTTCCAAGATAACCGACGTTGTCCTAATGTACAGACACTCCAAAACAGAGTTCGATAGGAATTAATAGTACGATGTTTACTAAACTCTGCTCTCCTAACCCTGTTCCATTTTTTACTAGTACTGACTTTAAGTACCGGGTAATTACCACATTACAGAGCTGTAGAGGCTGAAATACATCAACTTAAGTACCTTAAATAAATGTTATGGAAATGCGCTTCACCCGGTCACAGCCGCATTATGAAGACTAATATCCTGTTTTGCCCTTCCACTACTTTGTACGATTGCATAAACACTGTTGCACTTGGAGGCCAGGAGTTCAAATAAATACAGAATGCTGTGATGACCGGTTCAGACCAGCCAAGACATGCAACACTCAATTCAGGGTCCTTGGAGATTCATCAGTATGGAGGGACTCATCAATAGACCGCTGAACATCTGGAATAGGTGTCAAAGCGACATCTTTAAACTGAGAACCTCCTCATCAATTACAATTTACACACCTCAGCTGTAAAGCGGTATTCAGGAAGGGTAATTCACAGTAGAAATGAATAAAGAAACAGACAATACTTTTGGAGGAGAGACAATGCCAACTTTAGCTTTAAAAAAGAACAACGATGTCCTTTCCTCCAAGGCAATTGAGAACGTTATTCGGTACGGTTCCAACGTCGGCCGTACTGAAGAACACTCACTTCTTCATTCCACCCTAGACCAAACCTTTCCAGCCCTTTCATATGTTAAAACCAGCGTCCAGTGGGTCAGTTTCTCTCTGGAAGGCCTCAAATAAGCTTACACAACTTCCTGCATGATATACCAAACCCCCCTCTCCTCAAAGCTTAATTTCAAACTAGTCCAGTCCACACAAGCCCCTCTCCTCAAGCTCTGAGATGACCTGGACATGGACCCTCTCCAACAAGACCATGATCCACCATCTCCTGGGGACACACACACACACACACACACACACACACACACACACACACACACACACACACACACACACACACACACACACACACACACACACACACACACACACACACACACACACACACACACACACCCACCCACCCACCCACCCACCCCCCCCCCCCCCCCCCCAGGCAAAGAATCCTCCTATGATCTTTTTCAGCCAAACCACCAGACATAATGTCTAGGAGTAATAACACTCTGCTGAAGGAATGAATGAGACGAGGGAGAGAAGGTCTCTAACCCCTGCTCTGCCCTCTGCTCGTTGGTGGATCATGTCTTCAGAGAATACACAATAGCAGCGGGAACACACAATAACACAAGCAGACATTCGCCCACGCCTGTACCTGATGCAGGCAGCGCGACCGTCGCCCACACACACACACCTGTCGTGGCCTTGAGACTTCAGCAGAGAAAGGGAAACCTCTCTGCCGAGAGCCTCTGCCAGGTGGCACGGTGCTGGAGACACCTGCTGCTGGTCAGTCTACACCGGTACCCTGATGGTCATGATAACCCAGACCCTCCACGTTGACCTTCCCAGTAAACCACAGGACAGGCAGAACCTAACTGAAGGGCAGAATACTTCTGATCAAGCTTAATCCTGTTATTTTAGCAAAGAGTAACAACATTATAGGGCTCAGAAATATTTAAATATCGCCGTTTGTCATGGTCATGAAATAAAGACCAAAATCCCCCATTTTTAATTCTGATGACGAATAAAACTATCGAAGATTAGGGGGAAAGAAAATGATTTTAGCCTGATGCCATTACAACCTTGTGATGAGCTTAGACCGTGTTGTGATCATTTTGTTCCTTGCTGTTGAGATGAAGCGGCCAGGTCCCTAATGTACTACCAACTTGTTAAACCGTGGGAGGGGGGGGGGGGGGACTGCATTTGGCAGGGGGGAGGATGGGTTAGGAGAAGAGAGCGTGGGGGAGGGTAGGACTGTCAACAGAGGCCTTGTGGTAACTGTACTACTTAACGCAGTACGTTTCAATCTAATGTAGTCTCAGGTCTGCCTCGACAATACCTCACAGACCAGGGTGTAAAGCAGTTCTGGTTATTAAGATTAATGCCCCGGAACACTCTTATTTCAAGCACAGTCAGACTGGACAGTGTTACAAATATGACACTTCACCGACAAGTGACAACCTGTTAAGAGCATAATATTGTGGAAGAACAAAATGCTAGAGTAACATAAAATACATAAAGAAAAGATAATTCATATACTAGAAAGCACTAAGTAGATTTCAGGGTAATAATATAACTGACAAAAAATACAGAATCCAATTATATACAAAATCCAAGTTATACGCAATTATTATTAAAGTTATAAAGCGACTGTTCAGTTTACCCTTTTCAAATCATCATATTTTACTTTGTGCGCCCCCAAAACGGTAAGGTTAGGACACAAACCTTATGTTATCATCACGACCAGGTCTCTCCTGTAACAGAAGTGACCCAACCTTCTACTTAAACAAGAAATCAAAAACCAAGCGTCACCTTTGACCTTCACCGTGGGGGAATTTGGCCCGGCCGACTGCTTCCTCCAGCCCCTCCAGTTCTGACACAGGCTCTCTGCCTCCGAGATGAACGAGCACAGAGAGTCCTCCTCGAACCGGTCCGAGTCCTCGAAGGAGAACCTCTCCCCGTCCTCCCACTCGGCGAACATCAGCTCCATGACGGACGGCGGCTTGACCCACACACGGACGGCTGCAGCCTCTCTCAGCCCCCTACGCCAAGGGACCGGGGGGAAGTCCCAAGACCTCAAAAGTTGTGGGGGTACGGGGTGAATGTCCCCAGACCTCAAAAGGGACCTGGTCCGAATAGTTCAACAGTTGTCCCGTTGTGGTAGAAACCGAGGGAGGAACGATCGATCCCCGATCTCCAATAGTAAACACAGATATCGACAAGCAGCGGTAGTCCTTATCGGACGGAGTCTCAAGGTTTCAAGCGTCCGTGGAGTGTCTCTTACGGCCCCGCTGAGGGCGGTGAAAGCCCCGGGCCCCGTGGACCCCCGCGGAGGGTGAGCTGACAGCTCATCTACAGCGGTTTGGTGATGATGTGGTGATGATCCGACTCAAAGCGAGACTCTTTCCATTCAGTCTTCACCGACGACAACATCACGATCCCATCGGGTCGGAGGTAACGACACGGTGCCCCACGACGAGGAGTCCAAAATATCAAAATAAGAGACTTTATCACCCCCCCCCCCCCACCCCTCACAGCACACTGGGACACTTTGTCTCCAAGCCTCGGCACTCATTCACTAAGCCTGTCAACATCTAAACCCCATCCAGACCACGTCCAGACCCCGTCCAGCCCTGTTCAGGAGCCAAAATCACCTGATATGATAACCCCGCAAAGCCAATTACTCCATGGAAGTGTGCTAACGCTGGGAGCTAACGTTAGCCTCTGGAGCTAACAAGGCTCACGGGCTGCTAACAGCAGCTGTCCCCGCCGACACGGGCGATGACAGCCGCTGACATCCGTGTGAGGGGCCCCCTCGGAGACAGACACGCGTCTGTGGGGGTACAGAACCCGGGTCGTTGAGTCCCGGTTTGAAGAGAGTTGTCGAGAAGCTAATGCTAACGCTAGCTTAGCGGCTAACTGCTAATGCTAATCTCCTGAGCTAGCCTCCGGGTTCCGTGTGTGTTGACATCGGCTCTTAAAAACACCGATCACCGTCAAACCTGGCGGCAGCGCGGCGGGTTCACACGGCCGGACTTCCTCATGGTACCGGGCTCCCGGTTCACCGACCCCCGGTTGGACGTAGTGGTGTCAGTCGGACCCCCTTGTCTTTGAATCGAGGAGCCCTTTTTCTGCCGTTTCTGAACCACCGCTACTTTCACCTTAATTATCCACGGTCGTTTTCGTTGTTATTACAGTCCGAATTAGGACGGGTCGCGGTTCTGCCGTCTCCGGGTCTGTCTTCAGAGCCTTCTCGGTTCAATCGGGCCCCCCCAGAAGTGATCAGTGAGTCCCCCCTTCTATCTCGCTCTCTCTCTCTCTCTCTCTCTCTCTCTCTCGCTCTCCCTCTATGTATCTCGCTCTCTCTCTCTCTCCCCCTCTCCCTCTATCTCTCTCTCTCCTCCGGTGTTAACCGGTGGTGAAGATGTCTCTCGCTGCTGCTCCTCTTCAGAGGTCTCCGCCACCAGCTGATTACGACTTCCGCTCCCTGGCCCAAGCAGCGATTACCACTTCCGCCCAGTGCGAGAGCAGCTGGCGTGTGTGCGTGTGTGTGCGCACGCACGTGTGTGTGTGTGTGTGTGTGTGTGTGTGTGTGTGTGTGTGTGTGTGTGTGTGTGTGTGTGTGTGTGTGTGTGTGTGTGTGTGTGTGTGTGTGTGTACACAATCATATGGTCCACACTGACATGGACCCTGAACTGGCCATTGACACTACTGTTATATTTAATATTGTATATTAGAGATCAACCATCTATTTAACATGGAAGAATATCAACCTATTTGAAAGTGGAAAGTGTTTCCCAACCTTTGTTGTCCTATGTATGCCTCCCCACTGCTCCACCAGTATGGCTGGAGTTGTGCTTCATTGACACAGATTCAATAAAGAAAACTATAAAACTAAAAATAGTAGCAGGCTACACCTCAACTTCATTAAGAAAATGGGTATGATCACACATACGCTTGCGCGCACACACACACACACACACACACACACACACACACACACACACACACACACACACACACACACACACACACACACACACACACACAGTTCTAGCTATAATCACTATGGATTTGCATTTTCCTATTAAAACTAATCCAAAGTCAGAGATCATAACGTTGCAGGAAGGAAGGACTTTTATTCAAGCCAAGTAAACAATACAGAGAGAGACCAGCACGTGAACAAGACAATTACTGCAGCTTCTGATGCATTGTTGGCGATGTAGAAACTTGGCCATCTCCCTCCTGTGATGGTTCATAATCACATTGTAGTTCTTTTGTCTTTTTTGGAAAAAGATTTTTTTTTTCGTATGAAGGGCCCCTTAATGAACAGCACAATGAAAAAAATAAGATTTCCTTAAGCTAACCTTAAAGGTGAAGTAGGTAAGATTTGAGAGCTGTTATTATTCGAGAGTCATTTTGGAGAAATGGTCGTCAGCAGTTGTATTGTTATTGTTGTGGAGAATTGAGAACATTGAATACTGTTTTGAATTTTCTGCGTTGTATTTGTTAAAAAATCTTGAACTCTTTATTTACTATCTCTCTCTCTCTCTCTCTCTTTCTACTCTTAAATCTTACCATCAGCATCTTTAATCTCCTTGAATAAAACAACAGCAGCCGGACCCGTCCTGTGAGTCCTCAGGTCGAACGGTTTGACCGGCGGTGTGAATAACCAGGAAGAGAAGGCAGTGGAAGTGTGTACAACACAACAGGAATGTTCAGGAAACACAATAACACGCACAGATCGTCAAATATGTACAAATCCAAAACACAGACAAGCCTCATCCATCGTCAGTCAGATGAGACCCTTACCCCCCTGATCCCCAGGCTAACACTATGGGGATCCATACTGGGTTATAAAGGATGCATGGAGCAGCCATAGTGCATGTACTGTCTCACTACTGGTGAGGAGGTGGTGGTGGTGGTGGTGGTGTTGGCATGTTTCCATGGCACATGCAGAGAGCCACACAGAAGCAAATACAGTAACCTGGCTCTAGCACTGACAACAATGCGCATGCTTACCAGGACACGGTACCGGGGCCTGGAGCAACATGAGGATGGGCGACGTGAGAGGATACCCGGGCATGGATGGAGCGAGCGGGCATCGCGTAAATACTGCCAAGGCCGGGTGATACCTCAGTGTAGACGCCCACACTGTAGTGGGTACACCATGGGTCTCCACATCACGGCTGTACGCCCCATTCCAAAAATCTGAACCCCCGTCAGGGCGACAGACATATCCATATACTCACATGTATATCTTCATACACATCTGTCCTACGACAGATCAGCCAGATGTTACTCAATTAGTGTCTTTGTTTAGCTTTGGGTGCCCTCAGAATCCCAGAGGCACCCAGACCTACGGCGTACCTACTTCCTGGGTGTCTACAGTACATAGAACCAGTGTGATCACCCCTAAACGCAAACATGTCCCCAGCCCCCCCCACTACGTCCCGTGAAGTCCCGTGGTAACCACGGTTACCGCCTCCGCCGCACGGCGACGCCGCCATCGCCGTGGTCATCATGGCGGCGGCGGCGGCGGCGTTCAGTGTTTGGAGGGCTTGCCGGTCACCTGGTCGATCCAGCGCAGGAAGCGGCTGACCCGGGTGTACACGCCCGGGTAAGAGGGGTGTCCGCAGCCGTGACCCCACGAGATGACCCCCGTCAGCGCCCACTGGCCCCCCTCCCCCTGGCACACCAGGGGGCCGCCACTGTCGCCCTGGCAACTGTCAACGCGGCGGTGCTCGGAGACGCTGCCGGCGCAGATCATGCGGCTGGTGAAGCGGTCGCCGTAGCGCTTCTTGCACTTCCAGGACGGCAGCAGGGGGACCCAGGCCTGTAGCAGGGTGCGGGAGTACTCCGAGTCTGGGGGGAGGAGCCGCAGGGAGCCAATCAGAGCACGGCTAGGATCTACGCCCTTAAAGGGACAGTGTGCGCGCACTGGGCCACATTGTTTAAAAAACATTTAAAACATTGTTTAAAAAATACTGTTTTAAACAATGTTTCAAACAGAAAAATAGAAAAATGAGAAAATACATAAAAATGTAAACTGGTTAACTATCAAAATCGTAAGCCAATTAAAACTCAGTGAATCACATTGTAAATATCCTTATGATAAAACATAAATAAACATCAATAATCGGTTGATGACACAATTATGTGTCATTATTACCACCACCACCACCGCGTGTCTCCACCCCAGACCCCCGTACCTGTGATGCCCCAGCCAGTGATGACGCAGGCCGCGGGCCTCTTGGCGCTCAGCTTGGGCCCCGGGGCCGGCAGACACACGGGCCCCGTGTGGGGGTTGGAGGCCACGCAACCCCCCTCCTCGCCCTTCAGCCGCAGCAGAGCGATGTCGTACTCCCAGCCCTGGCTCAGGTACTTCCTGTGGATCACGATGCGCTCCGGGGTCAGGCTTCGCTCGAAGTCGTCCTGCTCCACCGTGTGGTAGTCGCCTAGTCGTAGCATGTAGCGCGCAGGGTCCCTGCCGAACCTATGGGGAGGAGGGGGAAGAGTTAGCGAGGGAGCTAACAATGCTACGATGCTAACGGGGTTCCAGTTTATTAGATGGGCTATGGGTAACTTGTTTCAGACGGACACCACAAGTCATTATCTGAGACCTAGATCTCATTATCTGAGACCTAGATCACATCATCCAAGAGAACACACTTTTTTCATCCTAGAAGAGAAAGTAATGTGTTACAGATGCAAGGTCATCAAACAAAAAACACTATAATAAAACAAAAAGAGTGAGAATATACATTTGATTAATCACAACCACACATATACACAATACCATCTAATATAATATAATAATCTAAAAATATTCCATTAAGATTGGTGACAAGTATCATATGTGTGTTACATTGTCGTTGAGTATATGTGTATATCTTTTTAATTAAATAAAATGGAATATTTTTTTTTTTAAATCCAGTGTAGTGCATACAGTTGACCGCCAGGGGACGCCGCCCGCTACCTTTTGAAGCAGTGCGCCGCCGTGACGACCCAACAGGAGTTGATCAGCGTGGCTCCGCACAGGGGATGGTTTCCCTTGGACAGAGACTTCAGCCACAGAGACACCTGCCAGGGCCAGTCTCCCCTGCAGCACAAAATGCAATCAGATGGAGCACGCAGTGTGTGTGGGTGTGTGTGTGTGTGTGTTTGTGTGTGTATCTGTTAGTGTGTGTGTGCGTTTGTGTGTGTATACCTGTTTGTGTGTGTGTGTGTGTGTGTGTGTGTGTGTGTGTGTGTGTGTGTGTGTGTGTGTGTGTGTGTGTGTGTGCGTGTGTGTGTGTTCGTATGTGTATCAGTGTGTGCATGTATCAGTGTGTGTGTGTGTGTGTGTGCGTGTGTGTACCTGTGTGTGTGTGTGTGTGGGTGCGTGTGTGTGTGTGTGTGTGTGTGCGTGTGTGTGTGTGTGTGTCAGTTTGTGCATGTATTTGTCAGTGTGTGTGTGTGTGTGTTTGTACCTGTGCGTATGTGTACCTGTGCGTGTGTGTGTCAGTGTGTGTGTCAGTGTGTGTTTGCATGTGTGTGTCAGTGTGTTTGTGTGTGTGTGTGTGCGTTTGTGTGTGTGTGTGTGTACCTGAGGGACTTGTCTCCTCCCACGATGCGCCTGCGCCGCCGCTGGTTGTTGAGCCGGACGCCGCAGGTGGCGTGCGTTGCCGCGGTGATCCCGGCCGGCTCCGCCTTGTAGTCGCAGATCACTCCGGCGTCCTCGCTGTGCCGGCAGTTGTGGGCGTCGCCCTGGCCCTCGGCGGGACACGCCCCCAGGTAAGACTCCGCCCCCGAGCACCTGACATTGTCCAGGTGGATCGGGCCATGCCCCTCACCAAAGTACGCCATCGAGCGGCCCTTCGCTGGGCCCCTGGAGAGCCAAGTAGAGAGAGAGACAGATAGAGAGACAGACAGAGGGACAGACAGAGGGACAGACAGGCAGAGAGAGAGAGACAGATAGAGAGACAGACAGAGGGACAGACAGGCAGAGAGAGAGAGAGACAGATAGAGAGCCAGACAGAGGGACAGACAGGCAGAGAGAGAGAGAGACAGATAGAGAGACAGACAGAGGGACAGACAGGCAGAGAGAGAGAGAGAGACAGATAGAGAGCCAGACAGAGGGACAGACAGGCAGAGAGAGAGAGAGAGACAGATAGAGGGACAGACAGAGGGACAGACAGGCAGAGAGAGAGAGAGACAGATAGAGAGACAGACAGAGGGACAGACAGGCAGAGAGAGAGAGAGAGAGAGATAGAGAGCCAGACAGAGGGACAGACAGGCAGACAGACAGAGAGAGAGAGAAAGACAGATTGAGAGGGAGAGACAGGCAGAGACAGACAGACAGACAGACAGACAGACAGACAGACAGACAGACAGACAGACAGACAGACAGACAGACAGAGTGAGAGAGAGAGACAGAGAGATGGAGAGAGAGACAGACAGAGAGAGAGACGGGCAGACAGACAGAGAGACAGACAGATGGAGAGACAGGCAAAGAGATAGAGAGACAGAAAGAGAGACAGGCACAATCAATCTTTAAGGCATTACATTTTCTTGATCTAGTTTCTTCTGATGGTTTATTGATTGAGTGACAGCAGGTAGCTGATGACCAATCACAGAGAGGGAGAGAGAGAGAGAGAGAGAGAGGCGGTAGAGCGAGGCAGACAGTGACAGAGAGAGAGGCGGTAGAGCGAGGCAGACAGTGACAGAGAGAGCGGCGGTAGAGCGAGGCAGGCTCACATGTATCCCAGCTGTCTGCAGACCACTGCAGCGTTGAGGTCGTTCCAGCCGTCATCACAGACACTCCCCCACTGACCCCCCAGGAAGACCTCCACCCGGCCCTCCCTCCGGCTCTCCCCCGCCACCAGACGCACCAGCGGGCCTAGGGGGGGGTCATCATACCGTTATTAATACTGTAGTGGTTCATATCATGTTGCATCAACATCATACTGTTATTAATACTGTAGTGATTCATATCATGTTGCATCAACATCATACTGTTATTAATACTGTAGTGATCCATATTTATGTTAGTATCAACATTATACTGTTATTAATGATGTAGTGATCCATATTTATGTTAGTATCAACATTATACTGTTATTAATGCTGTAGTGGTTCATATTCATGTTATTATCAACATCATACTACTATTAATACTGTAGTGGTTCATATTCATGTTAATATCAACATGATACTGTTTTAATACATTAATACAGTAGAGATTCATTATCATATTAGTATCAACACCAGGGGGTCTGCAGAGGATATCACATACTGTTAATAATACTGTAGTGGTTCATCTACACTATCAACACCAGGGACCTAGCAATATCATGTGACCTACCAGTGTCATGTGACCCACCAGCGTCATGTGACCTGCCCGTGTCATGCGACCTACCAGTGTCATGCGACCTACCAATTTTCATGTGACCTTCCCATGTCATGTTACCTACTAGTGTCATGTGACCTAGCAGTGTCATGTGACCTGCCCGTGTCATGTTACCTACTAGTGTCATGTGACCTACTACAGCATGTCACCCACCAGTGTCATGTGACCCACACATGTCATGTACCTACCGGTGGGGGTGGGGGGGGCGGGCATGTCGTTGTTCTCGGGGGCGGGCTGGCAGGTCACTCCCACGTCCTCGCTGTGGGAGCAGTCGTGGCGCCCCCAGGGGGCGTGGCCACAGGCCAGCAGGGAGCTCTCCTTCCCCCCGCACTGCACCTCGTCCAGCAGGATCAGACCCGCCCCCTCGCCATACTGCCGGTCCCGCGCCACCGCCGCCCGCCCACTGGGGAGCGGCAGAGAGAGAGAGAGAGAGAGAGAGAGAGAGAGAGAGAGAGAGAGAGAGAGAGAGAGAGAGAGGGAGAGAAAGAGAGAGAGAGAGAGAGGAGAGAAAGAGAGAGGGGAGAGAGGGGAGAGGAAAGAGAGAGTGAAGGGAGCGAGAGAGAGAGGGGAGAGAGAGAGAGAGGGGGTAGGAGAGAGGGAGAGAGAGAGAGAGAGAGAGAGAGAGAGGGAATTAAAAAAACAACAAACAAAACATGAGCTAGACAAATAGAGGAATTGAAATTGCATTCGTCTCTTACCCACCCTTTCTAGAGATATAAAAATACTTGAGAGAGCGACCAGACACTTAGAGAGTTTTGTGCGAGGTGATAAAAAATAGCTGAACTTTATTAATTCCAGACGGGAGTTCAGGAAATTACTACTGCTGTCTTTTATTAAAGAGAGGGCAACATGTTCCTCAGTAACAAGGCCGTGTTGCAGAGTTCACATAATGAACTTTAAAACCAACCCACGGTCTGGGGCTCAGATCATGATGAAAAACAGACAAGATTTAAATGGTCTTTATCCACCAAAACAGGATTAGTTAAATGATGTTTGACCCTGGAGAGGAGGGCGGCATTCTAAGCACCTACATTGGGTTGGATTGAAAAGGTTATCATATACATTCACAGCAGCAGATTCTCTGCAAAAGGTACTTCATCACTGCCTGTGTCATTCTATTCTGTTTGAATGCTTCCTAAGTGGTTAGTTTCCATGGCAGCATCAGTGAAAAGAACAAATAAGTGCTTTGATCTATCGGTTTGTGATTCATGTTGATTGTCACCGGAGAATAGCACGTAAAAGTGGTTCTCCACAGCTCTGTGGTCGGCAGCTATAAACCGCTCCCTCTGACTGGCCAATAAATACTAGTGAAGCGATGCCCGATGTGGTAGGCAACAGAGGTGATCCAAACACTGCCCTAAATAAGTATTGCATTACTGATTACGAGAAAGAAGAAAGATAACTGCCGGCCTCCACTGAGAGGTCTGAGCTGACCTCCTCTGAGCCTGCTGAGGTCTGAGCTGACCTCCTCCCAGCCTACTGCAGGAGAGATGACTTCCTCTGAGCCTACTGCAGGAGAGATGACCTCCTCTGAGCCTACTCAGGTCTGAGCTGACCTCCTCTCAGCCTACTGTAGAAGAGCCTGAGCTGACCTCAGTTCTGAGGAACCGGTCCTGCGTCGGTGGACCCACCTGAAGCCCAGCTGTCTGCAGACCACCTGGGCGTTGGTCTCGGTCCAGTTGTCGTCGCACACGGTGCCCCAGTCCCCCTGGTGGTAGACCTCCAGCCGGCCCTGCCAGGGGCTTTCTCCTGCCACAAGGCGCACCACTCCGTCTGGAAGCATCCAGCCAGCAGGGGTCAGTGTGGCAGGGTCAGGGCCCGCCCCTTCAAATTGGGCCGATCACAGCCAGTGTACACATAAAGCTGTGGCCATCACGCCAAGTAGAGGCGATACGGCCATAGCTATCTCCAAAGATATAATGTTTAGTTTGTATTTTCAAGGTCTGCGAGATCATTTCTATATTTTGTTCGAATCGAATGGAGAATGTGTTTTTATTCTACAATTGTGTCGTTCTTGTTCCTAACTCATCCTTTAGACGTCTTCCTATCAGGCTGCCTTCCTGTTTTAGAAACTTTTCATTAAGAAACCTTTTCCCTTTTAGCTAAAATCAATCTATTTTTGTTTTAAACACATTTTGCAGATAAATAAGATGGGTAAAAGTAAGACCAGGACAGTTAGTAGGCTTGTTCTCGGCATGTTCTCAGCATGTTCCTGCGGTGTTCTAGGGCACCCCTAGCACATGAGCTAGCACATGTCCTAGGCGTGCCAGAGGCGTGTTCTGACCGGTGTAGGGGTTGCAGGACACGCCCGCGTCCTCCATGTGGTCACAGTTGTGCTGGCTCCATCCGTTGTGGGGGCAGTCCTCCAGGGACAGCTCGTTACCCGTGCAGTGGACCCCGTCCAGGAACACCGGCCCGCTGCCCTGCCCGAAGTGGGCCCAGCTCCACGACTTGGGCACCCCCCTGGGGGAGGAGGAGTCACATGGTTTAATGCAGGGGGAGGGGCTGCGGACTTGTTACGGAGAACACACAGCCCACACTTTTATTGACGACAGTCATTATTTACTTAATTTATCATCTAGGATTGATTAAGTGCTGTTATCTTAAAAAATATTGTAGGAATGAGTTGAGAGAGAGAACGAAAGAGAGAGAGAGAGAGAGAGAGAGAGAGAGAGAGAGGGAGATTGAACGAGAGACAAAAAGAGATGAGAGAGAGCTCTCTCGCTACGTTTCTCCGCCCTTGAGAAGTGTTACATTTTCTGCACATTTGATTGATAGGCGACGGATTCCCCGAACCAATCAGAGAAGAGATGCCGTGAATGGTCGAAAAAGAGCCGCAGTAAACCAGAACAGATATTCTCAGAGAGCATGTCACTCACTCATAGCTGACGGATGGCCACGGAATTTCTAATGTAGTTATATACACTGAAGTTAAAGCTCTCTTACCTACTGCCCCTTTAAGAGTGGGAACTGTGTTGGGAACCGGCCCAGACCTGATCTCATGGGATAGACCCCGAGACTGTATGGGTTTCTGGGAACCGGGTCTTTACGTTTGGACGGGAATGTGATCTCAGCTCTGAATATGCAGAACAACCGACAGACACAAGCACTAGGCCTGTCAGAGCCAGATGTTAACCAATGATGTATAGTCCCACAGAAGACCACCGAAAGTTTGCACGGATTAATTTTCCTTCTTTTTTCCATCTCCCCGTGTCCCACTTCAACATCGATGACATCAGAACGTCCACTCTCAGCTTACCTCCATCTCATCACCATCCTCTCTCCTCTACATCCATCTCTCCGCCATCCCTTCCTCTCTCATCCTTTCTTCATTTTGATCCCTTCCCCTCTATCTCTCCTCCTCCTCCACCTCCTCCTCAAACTCTCCATCCTCCTCGCAATCTCTCCTGTTCTCCAACTTTCTTCCTCTCCTTCTTCCTTCGCCCTTCCCCTGTCCTCCTCTTCTTCCTCCTCCCACTCTCCCTCCGTTTCTTGACATCCTTCTCCCCCTCTTCTGCCCTTCCTCTATCTCTCCTTCTCCTTCCCCTCTTTCTCCATCCCTGATCGAACCAACTAGGAACTACGGTCCAAAACCCGAAGCTCTAAAATATTCAACATCTCCTCCGCTATTCTTGTGTGGGTGCATTACCCCAGCAAAACACTCTCTATCTCTAAATATAGCGGGAACATAGAAGGTTAGCGGACAGGGGTTCATCCTCGGGAGGGAGACGGGAGGAGTGGTAGAGGGGTGTTTATGTGCATGATTCATCTGGAGAGAACTGGAGAGCTGCTGCAGACACTCACAACAGGTGACAAGCGAAGGGCACACCCTCTTGGAGCTGGAGACGTAGTACCAGAATTCAGCTATTGCACTACAAGACTTAGAATATACATAATACATACGGTCTGCTGTGTGACTGAACGTGGCTGGTGTGTTTTGGAAAACTGCATCACCCTGGTGCAGAGCTAGCCTGGCTCCGCCCGCCAGTAATTCCGCTTAATATTAATTTCCCTTCAGTACTACGTCTGGCCCAGACGTAGTACTGAAGGGATATGAAAATATACCGCAAACCCAGACGGTCTGGGTTTGCGGTATATTCCTGGTTTTCTCCGTCCAAATTTTGTGAGTCCAATTAGCGAACAGAGGGAGAGGCTGAGAACAATGACGTTAAAGTCATCTCTCGTTGACGGACAACTTCACGCACGGTGGAGGTGTTTGGTTATGGCAGATCCAGAGTGGCACTGAGCGGATCCAATAGTTTTAAATTTCAACAGACACCCGCCTGCAAGTGAGTTAACGTTAGTCAATCGAGTGGGTCCAGACTCTGTGCAAATAAAAGGAAGTACGAGAGTCTGGTAGGACCAGGCTAGTGCAGAGCTGTCATCCAACAACTATATCTATCGTTTGATGGGTTCAGGCGGGTTTGAGTCGGGGTTAGAGACGGTTAGTAGAACTTCTCTCTGAAGCTATTGTTCTTTTAAGCAACCTTCTCGTTTAGCGCCAGGGGATTCCTCCCTCAAAACAGAAAGCAGGTATGATGTCAGCACTGCAAATCTTGAAAGTTACCAACACGGCTATCTTCTATTCAACAATTAATAATTTAGGAGAAGTGTTCGTCCGAACTGGCTCCATTCAGGTATGGGTCATAAAGGAGCAAGTTGGGGTTAGGAGGCATCTTGCTTGAGGAAGAATTGGAACACTGGGAATCGAACCCAGGACCTTTTTTGCCGGGAGTCGAACACAATAACAACTACACTATTCTGCCTACATCATATATATGAATTTTGGACCCAACATTTACATTTAGGGCATTTAGCAGACGCTTTCATCCAAAGCGACTTACAATGAGTACATTTGTCAGAACATAAATAATATATCGCCGTCGGTACAGTAAGGATGTTCTTTTTTTTTTAGTGCCAGGACGTACAACATACAATAACTGCGTAAGAGGGGTTAAGGGGGGAGGCTATACAGAGTCTAGGTGAACCAACATATCTGCATTAGGCCTCCCTGATCCCTAAGAGTCCTTTACTCATCTGTTACTCATCATTTAAGGCTCAGTTATGGTTCCATGTCGACGCAACGCAAGGGGGTTTAGGGACCCATTACGTTCTTGCGGTCCCTTGCGAGCCTGACTTGCGCCTCTCAAATATTTCAATCTTGCGTTGAGGCGACGCAGCAGCAAGAGCTGCGATTGGTCCGCTCACTAAAACCCGACGCAGAACCAAAACAGGTTCCCGACTGCGTCAAAGCGTGGCCCTTGCGTTGAGGTTGACGTGGAACCATAACTCAGCCTTTACTCGGACTACTGCAGGGTGTTCTGCTGTCCCAGCAGGGGGGCTCACCCCAGGCCCAGCTGTCGACAGACCACCTCAGCATCGATGTCGTCCCACTGGTCGTCACACACGCTGCCCCAGCGGCCCTCGTGGAACACCTCCACCCGGCCCTCGAACTCCTCCAGACCCCCCACCAGCCGCAGGGGGGCCCCGTTGCCTGGGAAACAACGCAACAGGCCAACACGCAACCAGTCAGCCTTTGTTAGAACGGATAGCTTACTGTTTAGCTTTTAGCTACCATCCCTTTAACTACCTTATCTTTTCGATACCTTGCTGTCTACCTAACTTATTATTCAATTACCTTCCCATATATTGAATTTATCGTTAAGATATCTTCCTTTTGAGATAACTTATCTTTTAGATATGTTCTCATTCAGCAAACTTCTCTTTAAGATTTCTCTTTTCTCCTTAGATCGCTAAAATCGATCTAGTTTAGTTTCTCCCTGGGAGCTATTCTGCACTCAGTCCTGTTATTTAACGAGGTCAGCACTTAAAGGACAACGCTGGCCTGTGATCAAACCTTCATGGTGGCTCCCCGGGCTACACTAGAACATCAGCTACCAGAATTTATCATGATAACGTCCTTGTATCGATTCAGCCAAAGAGGGTTTAGCGTCAAATGTAAACAATCTAGCATTTTACGCCCTTTGAATCCACGTAGATCAGTGAATATCTTCACAAAAGTACTTTGTGTGTGAAAGGTCTCACCAGGAACACACAGGCAGCAGATCAAACTGGTACCTGATGTTAAAGTCAGGAGAGACGCTGACGGTGGGAATGTTTTAATCACAGGACGGTTGTGTACTAAACCTCTTGTACCTCTCGTAGCTTCTCCAATACTGATACTATGTTGGATCTCATCAGACTCTGTCTGTAAACAACTATACGTACACAACTATATATACACAACTATATGTACACAACTATATATACACAACTATATGTACACAACTAGCAGTACGGGACACTTCTACTTTAACGGACCAGAATCAGAATGTGTTTTATTAGCGGGTGAGTTTGCACACACTAGGAATATCTCTCTGACATGTGTGTGCAGTAACTTATCCTGTCAGCGTTGTTGTGTCATTGTCATGGTGTTGACACTGGTGTGGGCGTACGTGTCCCTGACTGAAACACACCCTGTGCATTGACCTCGATTAATTCAGCCTAAAGTCCTCTTTATCTTGATCCATTATGGGATGTTTTACCACCCAATAGCGTGCTCGCTCTCTCTCTGCCCATCCCTCTCTCTCTCTCTCTCTCTCTCTCTCTCTCTCTCTCTCTCTCTCTCTCCCCCCCGCTCTCTATCTCTCCCTCTCTCCCACTCCCTCTCCCTCTCCCTCTCTCTCTCTCTCTCTCTCTCTCTCTCTCTCTCTCTCTCTCTCTCTCTCTCTCACCCTCAGGTGCAGCGCAGACCACGCCCGCCTCGTTGCCATGGTTGCAGTCGCCGCTCTGGAACTTCCGCGTGTGACATGCCAGCAGGGTGTTCTCGTCGCCGCGGCAACCGAGACTCTCGTAGTGGTAGAGGCCGACGCCCGGTCCAAAGTAGGAGTGCTGGAGCGCCGTCCCGATCTCCCTGGGAGAGAGAGAGAGAGAGAGAGAGAGAGAGAGAGAGAGAGAGAGAGGGGGAGAGAGAGAGAGAGAGGGGGAGAGAGAGAGAGAAAGAGAGAGGGAGAGGGAGAGGAAGAGAGAGAGAGAGAGAGAGAGAGAGAGAGAGAGAGAGAGAGAGAGAGAGAGGGGGGAGGGGAGAGGGAGAGAGAGAGGAGAGAGAGAGAGAGAGAGAGAGAGGGAGAGGGAGAGAGAGAGAGGGGGAGTGGGGGAGAGGGAGAGAGAGAGAGAGAGAGAGAGAGAAAGATGAACGACTAAATGTTAAAAGGCAGGTTGGGACAGTTTCTGATGGAGGCAAACATTCTCCATTAACTTAATTTCGTCCTCCTCACCCTCGAACAAACTTGTCCCTCACCCTCTTACCCCCCCCCTCCCCCCCTCCCCCAGTGCTCCACACCCTCCCACCCTCCCCCTGCTCCTCACCCGAGCCCCAGCTGTCTGCAGATGACGCTGGCGTCGCGGTCCGTCCAGTGCGTGTCACACACAGACCCCCACTGGCCGCTCAGGTACACCTCCACACGGCCCCCGCTGGGCGACGCCCCGCCCACCAGCCGGGCCGCACCTGCACATCATAGTAACCATGACAACATCTTCATTAGAGAGAACAGACCATAATAACCACAACATCATCTTCATCAGAGAGAACAGACCATAATAATCACGACATCTTCATCAGAGAGGACAGACCATAATAATCACATCATCTTCATTAGAGAGAACAGACCATAATAACCACTGCATCTTCTTCAATAGAGAGGAGCAATGGTTAAAGTTTGACACCTGCAGACCATAATAACCACAACAACTTCATCAATAGAGAGGAGCAATGGTTAAAGTTTGACACCTGCACACCATAATAACCACAACAACTTATTCAATAGAGAGGAACAATATTGACACGTACAGCCCAGCCGGAAGGGAAGTCCCTCCATGTTTCCCACATTCTTCCCTCCACCTGCTGAGGTTTCTGGGAGTTTTCCCAGGGGGCTAGGCGGTGCTGTCAATTCTTGTAAGAATAGATTGAACCCTTTCGGAGACTACATTACAGTTATGCAGACAGGAATCCTGCTTCCCCTGGCCTTTACACGCTGAGGATCCCACTGAGATAAAGGTCATATCCCGGAGCGTGCTGAAGAGACCTCAGGGCCAGACGACTGGAACACAAGCAGCTCTATTACCCTAACGAGAGGAACGCCCCCACCTCCTCCAACAGAGCTCGATTACCCTAACGAGAGGAACGCCCCCACCTCCACCCCACCTGGGCTCGGCCCGCTGGGGGTAATGCCTCCTCCTCCCAAAGGGGGTGAAGGTCAGGGTTAAGGTTAGTGTTAAGGTTAAGGTTAGCGATAGGGGTAAGTATACTCTGCTCAGGTTGAGCTGACAGTGAGACTTTAATAGGTCTGAACCCACAGAACGAGACGATGGAGAATGTTGCTCTGGGGCTCATGGTGGTGGGGGTGGAGGAGGATGGGTAGAGGGGGGTGGAGGTGGTGCTACTGGTGGTGGAGGTGGTGCTACTGGAGGCGATGGGGTTGGAGATGTTGTTGGTGGAGGTGGTGGCGATGAAGGAGGATGGGAAGGGGGGGAGGAGGTGGTGGTGCTGGAGGTGGAGGTGATGTTGGTGGTCGTGGTGATGGAGGATGATGGACGGAGGTGGTGGTGGTGGTGGTGGTGGTTATGGAGGTGGTTGAGGTGGAGATCATGGCTAGGCCCTACTGCAGCCTGTTATTATAGTCTCCCATTATATGGTTTTAAATAAATTGCCAAAATACTGCAGGCCTGGACCGGAAAACCATCTTGTGAAAGAAGCATTTAAAGTAGTACTTTATTTGGATTGAGATGAGCCTCTATTGACACACACACACACACACACAAACACAAACACACATACACACACACTCAAGCCGGCAGACATGCACACAGGCAGTCAAATGAGAAAAGCTGAAAGTCATTCCTGTCCTCACCTGCCTGCTGCCTCGGGGCAAACCAGCTACTTCCTGCCACGGCGACGGACGATTGGCCAACCGGCGGCACAAGACCCACCACCGAGACAGCGGATTGGTCGAGGGCAGCTCAGGGAGCGAGGTTAAGCTGAGGTGAGGCTAACGGCCCAACTATCATTCCTGGTGTTGCTATGTGGCGCCGGTTGGTACAGAGAATGAAGCACGACGCGTCCTCAGTACCATCCCCAGCAGACCTCCTGTTCCCTGGGCCTCTGAAGGACACTACAGCTGTCATTATCTCGTCAGGAAACTATGTTGTGGTTAAAGGGGAACTGTTTACTAACAGGGTTAGGGTTAGGGGTAGGGTTAGGGATAGCACCGCTAGGGTTAGGGTTAGTACAGTTAGGGTTATGGGTTAGCACAGTTAGGGTTAGTACAGCTAGGGTTAGGGTCAGGGTTAGTACAGTTAGGGTTAGGGTTAGTACAGTTAGGGTTAGGGTGAGGGTGAGGGTTAGTATAGTTAGGGTTAGGGTGAGTACAGCTAGGGTAAGGGTTAGTACAGCTAGGGTGAGGGTTAGGACAGCTAGGGATAGGGTTAGGGTTAGTATAGTTAGGGTTAGGGTTAGGACAGCTAGGGTTAGGGTCAGGGTTAGTACAGCTAGGGATAGGGTTAGGGTTAGTATAGTTAGGGTTAGGGTTAGAACAGCTAGGGTTAGGGTTAGTACAGCTAGGGTTAGGGTCAGGGTTAGGGTTTGAAGTACAGCTACGTCAAGGCTTCTTCCGGCGAATCGGTTGGTTCCAAATCGGACCGATGAAGAACCAAAAACCCGAACAATAACGTGGGCGGCGTGTTTGTCTGAGGAGGTCGAGTGGATGTGTGTGAGGTGTGTGAGGTGTGTGCGGCGGGAGGCTGAGTGAAGCAGCCTCACCTGGCCCAAGTCAGACTGATTAGACTCAGAGCAGGACCCCGCCCAAGCCCCAGAGCCTGCACACCAGACTGGCAGTCTGCACACCTGGGATGCATTCAGGGCATCCAGGCACACGGGTTAAAAGAGCCACACACACACACACACACACACACACATGAGCGAGCGCAGGTGACACGGCAGTGTTTAACCCCTGCATCAAGAGAACATATTCTAATGTTGGATGAATCAACATATCGACCCCTCAGGGATCTGATCGAGGCCCCCCGGGCGTTCCTCCAGCCCTCACCCTGCAGGCAGTCGCAGTAGGCCCAGCCGATGGCCCCCGAGGCCTGCCTGAAGAAGCACCAGGGCTGGGTCTCGCGGTCGGGGTTCCTGCAGAAGGCGTGGGCCCCCAGGCCGCGGCCCGGGTACTGCAGCACGTAGTCGGGGAACTCGGTCCAGACCATGCAGGGGGTGCCGGCCTCGGTCTGGGAGACGGAGCCGTTGTAGAAGCCCAGCTCTGTGAAGCCGTCCATACAGGAGAGAGAGCCTGGGGGGAGGAGGGGGATAGGTGGAGAGAGGGGAGGGGAGGAGAAAGGAGGGAAGGGGAGAGGGAGGGGGGGGAAGGGGGAGAGGGACGGAAGGGAGAGAGGGGGAGAGAGGGGGGAGGGGAGAGGTGGAGGGAGAAAGGGAAGAGGGGGAAGAGGAGAGGGGGGAGAGGGAGAGAAGGAGAGAGGGGGAGAGATAGAGGGAGAGAGGGAGAGATGGGGGGGAGAATGGGGAGAGAGGGGTTGAGGAGAGAGGGGGGGAGAGAGAGAAAGATTGTTATTATAAGATGATTCATTCTGTTACTGTCTTGGCAACGTACATGTTTATTTTCCATGCCAATATAGCTCTTTCGAATTGAATTGGGAGTGGCTGTGGAGGGGGTGAGGGAGGGAGAAGGGGAGAGAGAGAGAGAGAGAGAGAGAGAGAGAGAGAGAGAGAGAGAGAGAGAGAGAGAGAGAGAGAGAGAGAGAGAGAGAGAGATAAGATGGTAAATGTTGTTTGTCCATCAATTTGGAAAACCATGTGAATTAATCAATTCACATTCAATCAATGACGAAGAGCGAAGAGAGAGAGACAGCAGGTGAAGCCTCGTGACAGCAGGCAGATAACAGACAAGAGACAGACAAGACTAAGAAGACAGACTGACGGAACACGACCGCAGACAACACTCTCTCCCTGTTGTTCCTGCGGCAGGGTTTCCAACAGGCAATCAACTCATCTCTCCACTAAATACAGGTAATTCCCTGGACGTGTTTGGATGTGTTGACACAATGTCTACGCTCAAAGTGGTTCACAGGCCTGATGAGGAATCAATAACACACATTATCCAGTGTTCAGATGACATGGAAATGAATGACCTTCGTCTCCCTCCATCACTGTTGTACTGCACTGTGTGTGTGTGTGTGTGTGTGTGTGTGTGTGTGTGTGTGTGTGTGTGTGTGTGTGTGTGTGTGTGTGTGTGTGTGTGTGTGTGTGTGTGTGTGTGTGTGTGTGTGTGTGTGTGTGTGTGTGAGAGAGGATAGTCTCTGCTGAGTCATAATGCAGGGATCTGACAGTGGTTTGAGTCTGTTAGGCTGAACAGGGATGGACGACAGTGAGGATTAAAGGTAGAGTACGTTGTGCTGGTTTTCCTACCAAAGAGCGATAAAAGCTGGGAGCTCAGCCCGCTTACCTCAGCGTTGTCGTGACACAGGTTGGATCTGACCTGCACTTGCATGTTACATATATCCCCTCCCTCTCTCAAACCACTTCCTCTCTCTTAACTATCCAGTCTATAAAAGGTTTCACAAGCCCATACAAATATATAAAATCAAAAAAGGCGAAATATAAATGAAATGAAATGAATAGAGTACATGTAGGGTTTGTACGTACAGTATAATAACTGTACTCTTCTGAAAGGGCTGCAGAGAGAAGGGAATACTGGAGATATCTGATTCCTTCATGGACCTCAGCATTCCTGTCTGAGGACATTAAGAGATCGTGAGTCAAGCTTGGATGTGAGTCTGTCCAGATGTAGTGTGGAGTGTGTGAGGGGCCTCAGATGAAACGCAGGGGCCACACGTTGTAATAGCTACCAGGAGCCTGCAGCTTGAGAACAACAACCACAGCGATACACTGAGGATAAGGCTTTTATCACGCACCCACATAGACACGTACATGGACTCGCACACGCTTATACACATACATGGACACACACACACATGGACGCGCACACATGTGCTCACACATATTGCACATAGACACGCACGCACACACTTATACACATACATGGACTCAAACAATCATGCAAGCACACCCACGCTCACACACATAGATGGACGCACATACACAATCACACATACATGGACACACACACACGCTAACACAAGTATAAGGACGCACACACACACTCACACATACATGGACGCACACACATGCTCACATACATACATGGACACACACACACACAGAATCCCCCAGATATACATGCACGCTTAAACACAAACACACACACATACCACACACACACACACACACATCGTAAAGATTATTTTAGGCTAGTTAAAAAAACCAATGACCAAAAGATGTTATTTTCACATAAAGTCCATCTCCAGCATTTCCTGTGTTTAAGTTTTACCACGATTTTCTCTTCATCTTTAATTCACCTCTTGAAGCCCACAAGACAAAAATGTTTCAGGAGGCGTCTACAAAGGTGTTTGCCAACAAACGTCGGGTAATCATCAACCAACTGCCAAACATATGCACACCAAACGGCTCTTATGTAACGCGTCCATCTGCATCTCGTTCCGTCTCTTCTCAATGCGGCGCTCAGCCTACAAGACCTTCTGGGAACAGACTGGGACACTCGCTCACTACCCAAGGTCATCAGAAACATCACATCTATCACCAGCCACTCAGCGAGTGACAGTGAAAATCACTTCTCCAACTGCCTGATGTGCACGAGGGGACACCCTGACAGAAGATCTCTGCGTTTGCTGGACTGGAGGTGTGGACACAAACGCACTCTGAAGCTGCCAGCATGTTTCATTCAGACGGTCAGATCATCAGAACGCAGAGCTTCTTCTTCACCACTTTTTGCACCTCCAAGATGTATCTACTGAACTCTCTGCAGATGACGACGATGCAATCCTTGATCAGTCGGAGAAGCAGTTGATCTGCGATTCCACAAATAGAACGATTGGCGTTCAATACACAGGGAGACTTCTTCATTCTAAGCCCAAGTCTACTCCTTTAAAGAAAGCTGTGTAACGGCTGGACGATTATTAGGGGATATAGGACTCAATAGCACGACTCAGGCGGCAAAAGTTGGTTCACGGGTAATCAGACGAGTCGGGAGTAAACGCGAAATTGCTGGGACGCTTGATACAAAGAACAAAGACAAACTGGCACAGAGGAAGGGAAACATGCTGACTAAAGGAGGGTTATGGAAGGGAATGTTGATGAGGGACAGGTGCAAATATTAAGGGGAGTGGGGACAATCAGTGAAGGGGGCGGAATGTGACAAGATGACTGCTAAAGGCCCCTTGAGGTTCCTGTCAGCAGAGGACATACCGTCGGCCCTTTAAAGTGACACTCGTGAAGAACACCAACACTGCTAGCAGAGGAAGTTTTTATTGCTGTTGCTGTTGTTGTTGTTGCTGCTGCTGCTATCTCTGGAGGAAGCAAGACGAGCAAGACGTCCGAACCCGACCCTCTTAATGACATGTATCTGAATTCACTGCCAGTTGCTTTTTATTACAGCACCTGCTGAATAGTGAATCGTAGTGGTAAATGTCTACAGCGGCTCAAACTGCATTTATGTTGCGTGTGATCTGATGCATTGAGTAGTGCAGTAAAGAGGCACATAGAGCAGCACTGTGGGGGTTAAATCCACGCAGGATTCTGGGGTACAGCCGACGTAGGGGTTAGTCTGCTAGTAGTGACATAGCACAGACATGAGCAAGTTTGCCTGGAAGAGAGGCGAGGTCATGTTTCAATGGTGTGGGGGGCTGGGGGCGGGGGTGGGGGGGGCGGAGAAGGAGTTGGGGGGGGGGGGGGGGGTTGGTGGACGTTCCTGGCCCCTCTCTCTCTCACCTCCCCAACGGCGGTGTGGACATAAGGAAAGCTCATGAAGCTCATATGAAACCGGAGCACCAATTGTACACTTGGGTATGGTGGTGGTGGTGGAGGGGGTGGGGGTGGTGATTATGTAAGCGGAGGTGGTGGGGGCAGTGATGGTGTTGGAGATGGCAGTGGTGGTGGTGGTGGTGGTGTGGCAGGGTTGGTGTTGCGTGTGGTAGTGGTGGAGGTACTGATGCTGTTGGAGGTGGTGGAGATGTGAAGGTGGTGGAGGTGGTGGAGGTGTCGGAGGTACAGATAACAGGGGGAGGTGCTGGTGGAGGTTTGATGTGGTTGTAGTAGTCACGGTGGTACAGGTGGTGGTGGAGGTGGTGGTGGTAGTGGAGGCATGTGTGGTCGTGGTGGAGATGGTGTGAGAGGTGGTGGTGCTGGAGGCATGTGTGGTCGTGGTGGAGGTAGGGGTGGAGGTGGTGTTAAAGGTGGGGCTGGAGGCGTTTTGTGTTTATGGTGGAGGTGGGGTAGAGCTGGGGCTGGAGGGGGGGGGGGGGGGGGGGGCTGCATCGTTCACAGTAATTCTAACTCAATGTGTCACGTACACATGCTATACATTTACACCAGCGGGCCGCTACGTAAGGGGCCAAACATGATCTGCTCCCTCCAGCAGGTCCTGGGCTCTGAGTCTAACTGGAGGGGCCTCCCCTACACCAACGACCGGGGGCCCATCAGGGTTGGCTCATGTCAGGGGTCAGGCTGGACTAGACCCGCGGTGATGCTATCTGATAGCAGTTTAGTCTGGTGATCAAGGGGTGGTGAGGGGGGGTGTGGTGGTGAGGGGGGGGTGTGTGGTGATGGGGGGGGGGGGGGGGGTGTTATGGGGGTACTTGATAACTTGATACCCTGGCACGCTGCAGGGTTCAGACAGGACTGTGGTCCGGGTATAGAAAGTGTGGGGGTATTTACAGACCACTCCAAGGTGATCCAGGGATCGGATGACATTCCGCCAATCAAAACCCGCTTCTTATGATGCTCTCGCCTGATTGGCCGGGCTGCCTCCTCCTCCCTCTCTCTCTCTCTCTCTCTCTCTCTCTCTCTCTCTCTCTCTCTCTCTCTCTCTCTACCTCAATGGCTCTCTCTCTCTCCATCTCCACTTATCTCTGCCTTTATTTATCAATCACTACCTCTCTCTCTCTATCACTACCTCTCTCTCTCTCTGCCACCTCCTCTGTCAATTCTCTCTCTCACTCTCTCTCTCCCGCTGTAATTCAATTCAAAGGGCTTTATTGGCATGGGAAACTAGGAATACATTCACACTGCCAAAGCACAAAAAAGTAAAATATATCTCTCTCTCCCTCTCTCCCTCCCTCCCCCCTCCTGGAGGTGAGGTCATCCATATGGGGGAGGGAGGGAGGAGGGGCCACAGAGCTACATGGTTCATGGTCTTCATTTGAGCCGGGATGAGGAGGAGGTGGAGCAGGAAGGTGGAGGAGGAGGAAGAGGAGGAAGGTGGAGGAAGAGGAAGAGAAGGTTCAGAGGAGGTGGAGGAAGAGGAAGGAAAAGGAGGAAGAGGCTGAAAGAGGGCTGATGTTGTTCTGGAATTAAAAAATGAAAGGATGGAGGATAGAATTCAGAGCAGACCTTTCTGCCTTGTGTATCTGGGTCCTTCTAATTAACCACTAACACATGCTCTCTGTCCAGCTGCTGTTTTAGAAGCTTTTTTATCAATTGTGTGCTTTTCTGTTTTCAGCCTCAAACTAAAGTTACTTTGGATCAGAGAGAAAGATAACTATAAGAGAGAGAGAAGACCTTTGAATTCAAGTAAAGTGGGAGAGAGAGAGAGAGAGAGAGAGAGAGAGAGAGAGAGAGAGAGAGAGAGAGAGAGAGAGAGAGAGAGAGAGAGAGAGAGAGAGAGAAGAGAGGAAATCCCACATGAAGGACTTGATCAGATGTAAACAGTGTGAGTGTCTGGGTGTTTACCTGTGTTCTGCAGCGTGTCTGAGTATCCATCCTGAGCGACCTGGGGGGGACAGAGTGATCAGAGCTCCAGGAGACAGACGACCACACCCAACACTGTCACACCCCACACGGACACACCAGGTAGCGTGGCAGAAGACTCAACCCCAAACTCAATTATGTAACACACTGGCATAGAACTCCTGTCTCCTGTAATGTAAATCTAAATGTTGATTACAGTAACTCAACATTTATGACTTTTTATGATGTCATATAAAGGTTTTGCACTGTTTTGTTCCTTTAAGAGGGACCTATGAACTGATAAAGACTTAGACTACATGGATCAATCATCACCATATATATATATTCTTTGTATTTTGTACAGTAATGTGTATCCTCTGAAAACTCCAACTCTCCAGGGGTCGAATCCCTGATAGAGAGTTACATTCTATCAACACTCGCATATATCTATACTAAATCACTCATTCATTCATGTCTAATCCATGCTTCCTCTCCCTCTGCTTCTCATTTCCTCCCGCCCACATCTGTCCCGCACCTCCACCAGACAGTAGAGGGAGAGACCCCAGCGTGTCTAACGCAGACCATCTTCACCGCGTAAACCCTGAAGTCATGGCACAGCGGGGGGGTTTGAAGACTATAGCGTGATCTGTTATTGCGCTCCGTGGACTGTGATAAAGGTCGGCTCTTCTGGTGTGCTTTTATTGGCCAAACAGAACCATTACACACTTCACTAGGCTTCAGGCCTCAGTGGCCAGAATCCTTTTAATGGTTTAATTGCGGGCTCCACTAATTAACCGTCCAATCAATATGGCCGGCTGGCTTCAATGGAGGGCGGCCTCTCCTAAAACAGAATCGATCTGTCCGTCTTTGTGGCGGTGTGTCAGCGGGGTCCGTCGACCTGCTCCCGGAGCCGGAGCACTGCGCAGATAATGAACCGCGAACGCCGTGACCCCCCGCCGAGACGCAGGTTTTTACGACCTGACGCGGGCTGCTGTCGACGGTGTGCATTCCATGCAGGCATGCGTGCGCGTGAGTGTACGTGCACGGAACGCGCAATCACATGCACTTCAATCACATGCACTTTTTCCCCCAAGGTGCGTGCAACTGTGCATGCGTGGGAAAAAAGCAGCATAAAAGAGGAAGACATACAGTTAAAGTTGAAGCGTTTTAACAGCTTTGGGCTGCGTAACGGCTGCGTCTGCGTGTCAGGATGCGAGACGAGGCCAGAGGGAGGGGGGGGGGGGGCATTTTAACAGCAGAAGCCCCCCCCCCTCACCCAGTACACTCAGGAGCCATCCCGGGAAAAGGTCCGAGACGCGTCACGCAACAACCGCTTCATCGGCGACGTGGTTTGGGGATAAAATATTCAAATTTCACACATTTAAATTGACCATTAAACTCTTTAATTGGAGAGTCAAATTGGCCTGATGATTTAATTAATTTAAATTATAAAAAGTCGCCTATTTTGTACCAAAGGCAATGGAATCAGTTGAACCAAAGGTGTATGAACGAATGCAATAACGACCGACTTTATGTTCCCCTGTCCCGATGGTGTCAGTGATCAGTGATCGCCCCGGGCTGTGGGGTTCCTGCAGGAAACGACCTGAACGTGTGGAAATAAACACGGTAACCGGACTCAGATTCACAAAAGACACCGAAACAAGAACTATCCACACCCCGGCTGTGAGCAGGGTGCGTTCCAAAACTCGGACCGGGCTCTCCTCACACTCCCACATGGCTCAGTGTTACCCCCGTTAACCTGGGGGTTCGTGATCTAAACCTCACACAGCGCTCCGGGTACCGGCCACAGTGTCCTTTATAAGCGCACGGGACCTCAAGTCCTCATCGCGAGCCTCCCCGGTGCCAAACCGCTAAAGTCAACATTCCTTACCTTTCCGGTGACCGCGCGCAGCAGACAGCAGCACGCGAGGAAACTCTGCAGCCGCAGCCGCCACCGCGGCGGGTTGAACACGGGTCCCGGTGCCGTCATGTCCGTGGTCTCCCGGGAGAGGAGTCAGCTTCCCGGGTGGCTCAGGGCTGGTCTCCCGGGGAGCACGCCTCGTCCATCGCGGGGGTCCGGGGGTCGAGATCGATATCGGTATCGGGGGGGCTGTTAGTGGAGCGCGCGTAGGGTCCGCGTCGTCTGTCGTCTCCTCATTGCGTCACGCGAAGAATGCGTTTTAATCCCGCCGCGGGTTCACGCTCATAAAGTTGGAGGGATCAGAGTCATGGTTACCCGTGTCTCCGAGGGTAAGAGCCCGCCGCTGCTCCGAGGAGCGAGTTTATGGTCTGCTCCCAGATACACAGAAAAGAGAGACACACACACACACACACACACACACACACACACACACACACACACACACACACACACACACACACACACACACACACACACACACACACACACACACACACACACACACACACACACACACACGCTCACAACCGGGATGCGTTTGAGGGCGGTGTTTATAGCGCATACACACACGCGCTAGAAGGAAAGACCCAAATAAACACTAAGCTTCCACTAGGTGGACACACCTCTGATGAAGTGTACTGACGTCTAGAGACGGTGAACGGGTCGCGTGTTCGTCAATGAGCCACTAAATCCTCTTCGATCGCTCACTGATCACCGTGCGTAAAGGCGCAGAGAACCGCCACTCCGGGTTAAAAAGCGCGCGACGCAACGACACACCGGTCCGCTCGCTGTGTAGGACCACTGACCAGGACCGACACCCGCTGTCTAGGACCTGGACCGGGTCTGTCAGCGCTAGGAGCCGAAAACAGATTCCTCCCGTGTCAATCAAACGGATGAACCGGACGTATAGGTACTGCACGAGGCCACGCCCTGACCCCCAGAAACAACAAACTTGCCCAATCAAGACGTGTCTGGTTCAGAGGTTGTCATTAAGGCTTCGACTTGAGACTTGCGACCCAGCCGGGGAGAAAGCTTTGTTATCTTTTCCCCTGCTGATAAGGCCTTAAGGCAGGGCTGTTAATGAGCAAGTTCAGAGGCATGGGTTTGTTTTCCTTGGCAACCTGTCTGGCTGGGGCCCACATCAAAAAGACGGTGATGTAATCTCTGCAAAGAACCGTGGAGGACTGGGGGAAAGCAACGGCGTACTGGGACTGCGATCAAGACCAGAGAATTAGTACTTTGGACCCAGAGCCCAGCGGCACAGCTGAGTATTCCCAGCAGCCTTCCGTCATAAGACATCAGACGGCGGGGCCCCTACCGGAATAGGAAAGGCATCAGGGGCCCCTGCCACGCCAGGAACCTCGCCGTCCACCACCCCCTCGTGGCGTCCGGGGTCTAGTATTTCGGAAGGTGCTAGCTAAAGTAAATTTAGACGCATTTTATTTTTCTCCTCCCGCGGACACATGACGTGTCCGAGGAACCGAGCGTTTACGAGGAACGGGTCAGGCGGGTCAGCCGCGGAAATGGTGCGCAATATTTCCACCATGCACTCGCCACCCTTCATGCTCCGAGTCCGGAGTCAGCCAGGGTCAAACCCTGGACATTCTGGACGTCAGGGTATCAACATATGACGCGATGCGCGCTCTTCAGAGTGGAAACACGCATGCTCTCCCACACGTAGCTATTATATATTCAGCCATCGCACAAAGGTCCTTTTTGTCAATAATGTATTAACCTCTTTCTGTGGTTCACTGTTTCCACTGCTTCACTCTATTGGAAATATTTTAAGTATTTCAAATATTTCAAGTCAGTTGTATTTGTGTGGCCCTTATTCATAGTGACAGTCTCAAAGTGCTTTACAGGCCAACTCATGACACCATAGCATCCTATAGAGGAGCTTGCTGCTGCTCTGGGCCGTCTAACATAAGCCGAGGTCTAGGAAAAGGAGGGTCAACGCAACAAGGACCAAAGGGCGACTAAAGAAGGGATGAGGGTTCTGGGTTAGGACCCCATTTACATTAACATCTAGGGCGTTTAGCAGACGCTTTTATCCAAAGCGACTTACATTAAGAACATTTGTCAGACGAAAGAGAAACAATATATGGCTGTCGGTACAGCAAGGATGTTCATAGAACCAAGTGCCAAGCACTAGTAATCGTTAACCCATTCCCCGTACACAACAAAGATAGCTGGGATAAGATGCTAAGTACTATTTTTAACTCCCAGGACGTACAACATACAATAAGTGCGTAAGAGGGGTGTGTGGGGGGGGGGGGAGGCTATGCAGAGTCCAGGTGAACTCTGGACAGGTGAGTCTTGAGCCCCAATTTCCTCAGTCTACCTGTGGGCACCCTTGAGGGACATGGCCACTTACCTCCACCTCCTCCACCCACAACGTGCAGCATCAATTCACCGTAAGCAGCGTTGGATAGAAGCCGCTGGTAAACACTAAATCCTGGAACACTTTAGTCGTAACGCAACAACAACACCACAGCCCAGCTCCCCTCCAGATGAAGGAGGAGCAGGGGTTGGGGGGGGGCTGTGTTTCTGAAAACCTTTGGCCATCTGACCCCCCCCGCCTCTGCCCCCCCCCCCCCCCAGAGGAGGGGTGAGGAGGGTCCGCTGAGAGACGGCCAGAGCGGGCCGGGGGACCGGTCCGAGCAGCTGGGGGGGGGGGTCTAATGAGGTCCGCCCAGACAAAGGAAGAGCCCAGGCCGACGATCTCCTGACAGACGGACGGACAACATCCTTCCTGACCGGCAGACTAAACAACTCCCTCCGCTCGCGTAGAGAACCACGCTCAGACACTGCAGACGTCACGGCTGTGGAGGAGTGACCGGGCCACCAGAAAGGTTCAGAGTAGTTCAGGAAAGGCCTCACTGCTTAAACACAAAGTATCTTAAGAAAAGAGCAATGTCAGAGTGAGACGGGAAGCGTCTGAGGATCTTCACGTTCTAAAGGCAGAGGAATGAACACCCCGAGGCCACGCCAATTCACTGTACGTCACTTTCAGGAAAGTAGAGTTGTTCTGATAAGAGTATCGGAAATTCCTCCGATACTGCCAAAATAGAGTATGGTGTATCGGCAGGTATGCAAGTCTATGTGCCAATCCGAACCATCACATGATTCCTTTACCCCACAGGCTGAGAACATCAAAAGCACGACGGTGTTGTGCTGCGTTCGTTAACGGTCGGAGGGGGAAAGTCGGAATGGGAAACGGATCGTCTCCGACCTACGTGCGTTCGAGCTACCAAGTGGGAGAGTAGTAAATCAGAATAAATAATCAGAATGTACTGTTCTCAGTACAGACGGACTTCAGACTTCCACGGTCGAGCAGCTCCAAGCAGTGCAAGTCAGAGAAACATGGATGCTCATGCTTAACTGCAAGATTACAAATGTCATATAAATATAGATTATAAATGTCAATTATCTAATTCTGGAAAAAAAAAATTGTAGACAGTAAGTGAACCGACTTTACACTGCCGTAATCGTAAGAGAAGCCTTCAATCAGAAAAAGTGCTATTAGTAGTTCCAATGCTAGATGCTGTATCGGTGTATACTCGGTAGCGGCCAATACTCAAGTTCAGGAATCGACATGGAATCGGAATATCTCTAGATTAAAGCTTCCTAAACGGTCAATAGAACACAGAGAGTATCCTCAGACCGCAGGAGACTTCCTGTCAGCAGAGGGGATCCAGGAAGCTCTCGTCAACCGCACAGCTCATATCGTCTGATGAAATTAGACGAACCAACCTGCAGCAGGCCCTGGCTCACGGTGGCTCTATCTGGACACCGGTGTGATCGGGCTGGAGGGAAGGGCTCACGTTACACGGAGACGTGGAGAAGCCGTTTAGAAATGATCCGAGAATCGAGAGAGCGGTGCATGGTAACCAGTCAAATTACGTTAACTCTACCGGTCAACCAACTGTACCTCTGAACCCTTCCTCCAACCCCAACCCACTCATCGCTTAACGCTACAAAAGACCAAACAAGCACTTTTTGTTTTACTACAGCTGATGAACCGAACAAGGAGTACATGTATTATTTGTATTCATTTGAACCCCAACTATACACTTGACAATTTATATTTTAAATTCTGCTCTCGAGTAGAATGTACCTTGGTAAGCCACAATGACACACATTATAAGAACTACTGATGGATACTTTATTGAACAAGTAAGACGGATAAATACATACTAGATCAATGCTGGGCTTAACATTTAGTTTATATCCTGCTTAGAAAGGCCGAGGCCTCTTCGTTATACATCCTATGGAGAAGGTTTTAAAGTGAGTTGATGAATGCTCACTTTAGTTTTCTCCATAAAAGTTAAACATCAACCCATTCAGTGTCAGAGTCTGTTGGTCGATTTTCACTTTTCTCAGGACTTATCACGGCCTCAGCCCACCTGGGGGGCTTCTGGACGCAGACCGAGGCGGTGTCCAATTAGACTCCTGGAATCCTTGGAAGAAAGGTTCCATCCCAGGCATGAATCATGACCAGTCTGAGCTGCTCCACCTCTGTGTGGTGGTAGGGGTTTCTCTGAAGGAGGGTGTAGCTGCTCCACCTTGGTGTTGGGGTGCCTCCGGAGTTGGGTGGTGTAGCTACACCTCGGTGCGGTGGTTGGGGTACCTCCTGAGCAGGGCGGAGGCCTGTTTGGGCGGCAGGCGGCCCCCCTGCATCTTGCTCTGTGAGGCCCTGGCCTTTGAGTCCAGCTGCAACACAGAGAGTTCACGATCATTCATTTATGTATTCATTCATTCATTCATTCATTCTGGGGTTGAGGGTTTTTAATTCAGCCCCTCTCATCACACAGAACCCTCCCAAGGGGCCAACAGAAAATTAATACAATACAACAGACGGCAAAGAGTTGACAAATGTACTGATTGTAAGTCACTTAGGATAAAAGTGTCTGCTAAACGCCCTGAATGTAAATGTAAGGAGATGCTAGGCAGCTTCCCTAAAAGCGTGAATACAGAATAGAAATGTTTAGTTCATAGTACAAATAGTAGATAAATAATCAGAATGTGCTGTACTCAGTACATACGGACTTCAGACTTTGAACTTCCACGCTCCAGCAGCTCCAAGCACCATTCAAGGAACACATTTCCCTCATTCTCTGCACGTCGTTTCCTTTTCCTGCCCGAAGTCCCAAACTGAAAGTCGTCTGGATGTGAATCACGCTGAGCCTAGTCTGACAGACAGAGGTCAAGGGGACCACATAGAGGGCTCTGGCCTCAACACCAATAACCCCGTTGCTTGGATTTGAACCCTAACCCCCCCCCCCTTTTACCCTCCCTTTTTGTTACGCGACCTTGGGTACTTTCAAATGCTTAATATAAATCCAAGTTATTATTAAGAAATCCAAAGGAATTAATCACATCAGCCAATCACAGATGAGACGGAGAAACCAACCAACCAGTGGACATTTCTTCCTCACTCACAATAACAACCTCATCATTAGCATAACAACTCCATCACTAAAGCTAACAATAGAAAACCCACAATCAGAGCTAGCCTAATGGAGGCATTAACCAAACCTGCAGGAAAACCTCACAGGAAACGGCATATGGGAACGAGCAGTAGAGAGACATAAAGAGAGAGGGGGGAGGGAAGAAAGAGAGAAGGGAGTTTTGTTGTGACTCCTCCCTGACCAGGAAACGACTGAGATTATGTTGTTTATCCTAATTAGCCCCCCCCCCCCCCCCATGCCATAACATGTCAGACGAAGAGCACTGCAGCTAGCTCTCCCCCTGCCTGCATCATATAGAAGCCACAGACCTCCACAGGTCTCTCTCTACGTCTGCACTAGCTGGGCAACCTGGTGGTCTTCATAATGTAACGATGAAGCGTTGTGCAATGACATTAAAGTTGATTGATTGATTGATTGATTGATTGATTGATTGATTGGGGCGGGACCAAATATTGATACGGCAACATATCGCCGCCCTTCGAGTGATACGAGAATCTATACGCTTTCACCAAAAATCGATATTTTAATTAATAAAATAAGGTGCTCTTAACAGATGAAGGCCACCTCCTCGAGGTGGCGCTCCACACATGAATGAAGGAAACATGGACAGAAGTTAACTAGCCAAAGACGAGTAACTAGCACATTAGCTTTACACAGTCATTTTGTACTCACCGTTATACATATATTGCGATCGTTAAAGGATTGTCTAACTATCTATTGATTAACTCTCAATCGCGATATTATCGTTATCGTGAGCCACGTATCGCGTAAGGTACCCTTTGATTCCCTGGTCCTGAACCAGATGGCCCGGGCTGCCCTGGGGAGAGAGGTGTGTGACGCAGGAACACGCAGACGTCCCTACCTGGGCTTTCTCCACACACGTGTAGAACGTCCTCATCTCGGTGGAGCACAGCGCATCCACAAAGTTGTTCTGCTTCCAGCACGCCATCATGGTGGTCATCTCCGTGATGCACGTGGCCTCTGGAGGTCAGAGGACAAGAGGTCAGGGTTCACCGTGTCACTCGGTGGAGGAACAGAGGACAGGAAGTCACCTGCGCTCGTTTCTAAAGCGACAAGGTTTCTGAAATGACGCGAGTCATCGCGTTGCTAAGTTGATTAAACGAGTCCATCTTACTGACAGCTGGGTGGGACCAACGCCGAGACAACACTACAGATAATCCACCTTCAGGCAATGTAATTAACAACCATATTCAACAAAAGAACGTGGGACTTTTTTGGCACATCGTTTGATATAAAGTATTTTTTTCTCGCAGAAACTGAAAGGTTGCTAGTTCGATCACCGGCTCCTCCTAGCTAGAGTGTGAAGGTGTCCCTGAGCAGGACACCTCACCCTCACTGCTCCCGATGAGCTGGCTGTCGCCTTGTATAGCTGACACCGCCCTCAGTGCGTGAATGTGTAGAAATGTGGAAAATGTGTGAATGGTTGTAAGTCGCTCTGGATAACAGCGTCTGATAAATCTCCTAAATGTAGGAGTGAGTCGTGATTAGCCTATTAAAGATATCTCATTCATTAGTGTCTCATAGCGTTCTATGCATTGCAAGTATTTATGTACTCCTCTCTATGGTAGCGGTGAGTCCAGAGTCTCGAGACCAATAGCAGAATAGTCTCAATAAGTCAGACAGAATGAGAGAATATATCAATGTTTGATTTGAACCCTTCAGAGGAACGAGCATGACGGAAGCAACTCGCCTCGCGGTTGAAACCAACATTCCTGCGGCGAGGAGAGCGAGGAGAATTGAGGTAAAGAAAGCACCAGACGAGTGCAGAAGCGCCGCTCTGACTCACTGAGACAACACCGCTCAGCGCAGAGGAAACCTCAGGCACTCACCGGAGGGAACCCTGCCAACAGCGACGGACGTTTACAAGAGAGGGCGAGAAACGGGGCGGTTGGAAAGGGTTTATGGCCATTGGCCCGGAATGTATTTGTAGGAACAGCAAAAAAGCCAGATCTGTAAATCTAACCTTATGTCAACTGTCGTGCGGTTCCAAACCTGGCCTGGGTGTTGAAGGGTGTTTTCGTTAATGCAGGGTTTAACGTCCCTCAGAACCGCAGGCTCATGTTGGATGTTTGGACAACGACCACCAGGGGAGTACACTGGAGTCACCACAGGGGGCAGCACCGAGCTACGACCGCTGAACGCAACGCAGGTTTGGAGCGGCACAGCTTTGAGAAAAGTTCATTTATGTGATCTTTATTCTTATGCATGACGTTCTGATTCTAGCTTACTTTGTAACCTTGCATGGGAGTAGTGTGGGTTTAATTTCACCCATGTGATATCACCACGCATAGTACTTACTGGGTTTTCACTGCTCAGTAAAAGCAATGGATCAGAAAAAATACTCTGCATCTACAAATAAGAATACTAATATTCAAAAATCCATTTATGCACTTTAAACAGTCACTCGTTGCTTGTCATAAAGCAGGGATTTATGTGACCAAAACACACATTCACAGAGTAATGACCAGGAAGGGCTTCACTTAACAACATCCATAACAGCGAATCATTATGGTTATTAACTTATTATAAACCAGCTCAAACTTTAGAAAAGAGGTTAAGTTCATCCCCACTGAACGGTGCTGAACGCAGTGGACGATTTCACAAAGGGTTAGGGTTATTACTGCGAGTCACCGGCTCTTACGAGTTTGACTGTTGACTGTTTTTTATGGTTACAATATATGATTATGACGTGTATTGCTGTGAGCTGAATGGTTTAAAGTAGCCTATGCCGATCATTGCACATCCCTGAAGTGATGAGGCGTTACACACAGTTCAATATCCACGATCCAAAAAAAGTGTCACTCTTATTTAGTGATAACAACACGCAAGGTAGGCGACTGTCAGCTCGTCTGGAGCAGTCAGGTTGAGGCGCCTTGCTCAGGTACATCTCGACACTCAGCTAGGAGGAGCCGGGGACCGAAACAGCAACCTTCGGGTCACCAGCCGACCCGATCTACCTCCTGAACCCCATGTATATATCCATATAATACCTCCTTTCTTCATCTTCCTGTTGGCCACCTCGTCCTTGAGGACAAGCGGCTTGTTGGGCTTCAGCAGCGCCTTCCCGTGCTCCTTACTCAGCATTCGGGCCACCTTCTCCTGGAAGGCCTGGCCGCTCTGCATGGCCATGGTCGGCGGTCTAACACCCAGTACCGGGGTGGGGTGGTGATAGGGAGAGATTTCTGATGGTCTCTTTGTGATGATGTCTGGTCGGAGAGTGAAGGTTTGTTTCCAGCGCAGCCACCTCTGGTCATAGGAGGATGGGCGCCGCCATTACTGCCGTAAAGAGGAACCGTGAAGTGTCGTGAAGTCATCTGTCGTGAAGGGCGCATTTAGAGTGAAGTGAATTATGTTCCCTCTTAGGTTGTTAATCAATCTCTCTTATTATTGCAACCGTAAATTCAAATACATAAGTAAAAAATACTACATAGTAAAATAATATAAAATGTGAACCTAATTATAACCTTTTATCATTTAAAATATATTTTAACCGTCAAATGTATTGCATTTAAACATAATGAAATGTTTATCTTGACAAAATGTAAATATTTGCATGTCAACTGAAACAATGTCCTCATGGAGGGAGGTGAAAATAGATTGTTTTCATTCACAGTTTAAATGCATCAACAATCGTAGACCTTTATGAACGATGAACTCCAATGGGCCTCATACTGGTGTGTTGTGTTTAAGTGGTTCTCCCATAATATCTCCCCCTTCTGCTGGGTCTCTGCCAAGCACCTCTCTCCGCGGATGATCGAGAGGTTCTTCGTCCTTTAAACCCTCTTGTAGGTGGTA